>NW_026516669.1:0-600000 GCF_025766255.1 Zychaea mexicana
CCGAAGAAGAACAGCCGCGAGTACGACAGAAACCAGTGCCGTTGGTATGGTGTTATTACAAGAAACCGACAAGCCATTAAATGGGGAATGCGATCAATTCAGTCATCATATCAGAGGTTATATCTTACCTCTTAGTACAGATGCCACCCAACGTCGAATGATTTTATATATAATATTCAAATTACATAACTACCGAGTTTCAGAAGTACAACTAAGTCAAATTAGACGCGTTTACCAAGAAGCTTGGAGCGAATCAAACGAATAAAGTGAGTAAACATGTTTATTCGGTATAAAATCCTTTTCGGAAGACCTTTCTTTTATCCCTGCAGGATAAACTTTATTTTTCTTGTGTGACCATGTTTATCCTATCCGGTATAAACATTTTGGAAGTCATCCGATAGCGTTACAGGTATATAGCATGGGCGCAAACTGAAGTGAAATACCCCTTTGGAAAAGAGCAGCGCTTCTATTTTACATTGAACACCCAAGTTTTTGATCTCCATGTGGTTTGCTGGGGAAGGTTCGATCGATGTTTTGCAAGTAAGTTCCGCTATTTGACGCGCCAATAAATGTCTCAGTTTCTAATCCAATCCGACGCTTCAGCTGCTTTTACTTCGTTCAGAACTTGCTGAAGTTTTTAGATCAGTCTTACATTTATGTTGAAAGTTTTATCATGGTGTACTTGTATTGGGTTTACTTTTAAGCTTTCGTATTGATCCACTTACTTGGGGGTTGGTCCTGGCCTTGGGAAGCTTTAAAAGAAAAGCAAACGAACTGCAGGAGATTGCGTTCAATGCTGAGAAGGGTGAATAGTTTTCCACGCTTAACTGACAATCCATAAGAGGCATGTATTAGTCTGCATTACACATTCACTATCAGCAACTAAATGTGCTTCTGATAGGTCGTTTGATAGGCGTAGCGCCTTCTCGGTATGATAAGGCAAAGTCACTAATATTATATGGACCATGCAATTTTTACTTCAGACATGCTTCATATACCATTTTGCTGTAAAAAAGTTAGAGCCGGTTTCACGAGTGACATACTAGTAGCTCGCTTCATGAACAGCGAGTATTCACAATTACGAACTTGCGGAATAAATAAAGACACAGAAAAAAAGTCTTGTGAGCTCAAGAAAGTAACAGTGATGAGTACAATAATTATACCACCATAAGGGAAATTGTTGCCAAAATGATTGCATTTGCAAAAGGACGTGAGCCTTAGATGGAGGGTCTTAATTTACCAGAAGCACGTATACTCGTGACGCTCAGCAGCAGTCAGCATATACTCGTGATCGAAGATTCTATACTTTATCAGCAGCAGCATACAATCGGGATGGAGGATTCTACTTTACTAGCAGCAACGTATACTCGTCATGGGCTAGTCTCCTTTGGCAGCATCAGCATACATACACTCGGAGTGAGCTGGTTTGTATGTAATGGTAAGGCAAGCCAGCAGCAGAATCTGTGATAAAGAAAATCTGTCAAGCGCTTATTTTCTTCTTGTTTATTTCTTCTTTCGGTTATTCTTGAAGCAGCTATTGATGTCGAAGTAACAAGCACGGCAACTCAATACAATATGGCGGATACCCAGGGAAAGGTCAACTTAATGCTTGATTGAATGGATATCATATTCATCAAATACTTTGACATTGAAACGCAACCCTCATAGTAAGTGGAGATGACAAATTTATATAATCCTTGCAACGATACAAGTGAGACATGGATATTTATGCTATTTATCATACATGTAACGGATAATCATACAAAAGCCCGTGGATCATATCGTTGTTAAACCTAAGTATGCTGTTTAGTCGCTTGCGGTCGTGATTAATCTAATGGTTGGAAATGCGAGCAATACATAACTCGAATTTTATGAGGCAAATAGTGTAAAAATGATAGGCAAAGAGAGGGTGTCGCTAGAAAGTTTTGCTTATTTTATTATAATGGATCGTGGTGGCAATGTTTATATGATAGGAAGTGAAACATACAATGATTGATGAACTACAAAAAACATCAAGAGCTTTCATCGAGCATGAGCTTCAAACGGGTGATATTATTTGGGCACAAAAAGCTTTGACAATCAATGAGTGAGTTTGCTTCATGGTTTCTGTCAATTTTGGGATCATACCGAAAGGGAGGCTCAGCTAGGAGGAAGCGCGCTTGTCAAATCTTTTAATGTCTTCTTGTTATTGTTATATCTGTACCTAGACTCAAATATTTGAACGTCAAGTACCAAGACGTACCGGCCTACTTGACGGATATATCAACAATCAACAGCAGCAGAAGCAACAGCTACAGTAGTATGCTGTCAGACGGGGTAGCTAAAAACACCATTAGCGAACAAGTTTATCGTTGGTCACTATTCAAACCAAGTTGATGTATAGACTTAAAGGACCTTTAAGTTCTCAAAGTATTGTAATTTACTAGTAGTGTATCTAATTGAGGATCATTGTCTGTATATTCAATCATAAAATTATGGTGTTATTGGGATCAGAAGAATATTTTTATGTACATACTTTTTGTCAAAGTCCAGTTAGTCACGTAAACTCACTGTTTGTTGTAAAAAGACACGGCCGATTGCATTTCTTTTCCAGCCAAGAAAACATTATTGGCAGCACATGCGAGATCAACTGAATACTGATTCTGGAACTTTAATTGGTAGTGACTATAGCCTGGTCTGAAGGAAATAGCCAGTATTGCGTAGAATTAGAAGTTACGCATGGAAGATATTAGTTCACAATTGATGACCCAAACTGGCCTTATTCCAATCTGCTTATTTTCGCTGTAAATGACAATCGCTTGACTATTTGAAGATTTTTTCTTTGTCTTGTTTCAATTAGTTTATGACGTAAAGCGAAATAAACTTTGCAAGCCAAGTATTACAAATGTGTCACGAGTGTGTGCACACATGTTCAACGAAAAAGTCGCACGGAATCATGCTTGCGGAAAATGATGTAGACGCGTGCGAAAGTGGTGTAACAATATTATATATATATATGTAGACAAGTAATAGTATGACCAAAAAAAGAAACCTATAAAAAAAAGTTCTATATAAATGGTGGAGGTTGTGTGGTGTGTGGTGGTGCATGTATGATTTGCGTATGAAAGCGGTGGTGTGTGCGATGACCGTTCGATGTCGAGCTGAAGAAAAGAGGGTTGAAGCGTGTGCGAGTGCGAGTCTAGTTGAGGTATTTGTTGTAGATGCCCTTGAGTTGTTCCATAAACACAAACATAAGGGTTGTGTGGGGTCTAGTATAAAGTGAGTGGATAAAAGTTAGCCCTCCAAAAATTGATAACAAGGTTCAAATTCGAATAATTTACCCGATGCGCAGATAATGGGCCAAGAAGCCCTTGTACAATCCACGGACGCCCTCGGTACGAGTCATCTTGAAGAAGCAATCCAACGGATTTTTGTACAGTAGACCACGACCTGTTGCTGGATCCACACCCTGATTATACATGCGAGTAGAAATCACATCGAAAGGATTCATAGCGATAGCCACCAAAAAGCCAGCAAACATGGATGTGCTCAAATGCGTGCCAATGGTATCTGGCAAACCGAATCGGCTAATGAGGATATTCTTGCCGATCATGTAGGTAGGCATCTGTACTGCAGACCCAACGCCAGCGCGGGCCATGGCAGCATCCACACCACGGTATACACCTTTCAATCCTTCCGTCTGATAGATACGAGCAAGTGCGGTCCATGCAGATCGTATCTCGTGCTGATGGCCAATCTGTTTGAACACCGGGGAGAACGATTGCTGTCGAGTTTTGATTAGATAGAGTGGCGAGCCCAACATGGCACCGGCAATACCAGAGACAGCACCTGCGAAAATACCGGCACCCAGTAAGCTTTGTTCGGATCGTAAGCCGAAGGCATTGACGACAGTGTCTCGTACAGGCTCGTAAAGACCTATCCGGCTACCATTCAAGCAAATCTGGTATATGTAGGCAACACCCAAGCCACGTTGTAAGCCTCGGATGCCCTCATGCTTGAATACAACCTGTAAGGCTTGGAATGTGTTGTGGTAGGGTCGTGCCGCAGCCGAAAGCTGGCCTGCTCGGACAAGTTCACCTTGCAGTTGTAACCGGGTCTTCACAACCTTGGTTTGGGAAGCATAATCAGAGTAGGTGTCTTAGCAACCAGTAATTCTTCGTAGCAATCAAGAAGTTTTCCTCTCAGCCCAACAGATTAAAGTAGTAACAACAACAACAGTAGCCGATCATACAACAGGCTTTATATGGATTTACCTCGGTAGGATTCGTGAAGGTAACAGCACCACACGCAGCTAGACCACCAATTACAAAACCGACAGCAGTTTCTTTGACCTTGCTGGGAATCTGCTTAGGAACGGTGGCAGGTGCTGTGGTGGTAGCAGTAGTGGCAGTCGTCTGAAATGATTCCGAAGTCGCAGCCATGCTCGAAATGGAACTTGATTAAAAAGGTGTGCGGTAGGTGAAGAAAGGGAAGAGCGATAATAATGTGCCTGGTTGAAACTCTATTCTCAACAAGCCCCTCTCTGAGCATGCGGGGTTTCTTTCCCAGTCCTGGATTGCTTATGGTGTTGCTTTGCGATATGTTTTAAAGGTCTTCTACTATGTTGAATGATAAGAGATGAAGCCAAGAGAAAGATAGACTTATGTGGTGACTGTAAAATTCACATACATTAGTGTATTTAGATGCATTGTGCATATGTCATGCTGCAGGAATCCTTTTTACAAAAAGCTTATTAAAGTATATCTCACTGTTGTTGTAATACAGAAGCAGGCGAACCGTAATGCTCCGACATAAACGGTTGTTAGTATTCAGGTACACATACTACATTGCACGGAATAACTTCAGCATACTATTCTATATCATCATTTGATCAATGATGCGTATCGGCTGACCAGTTCCATTCGCGGCAAAGGCAATATTATCAACGTCGTCATCAACTGGGCTATCACAATATCCGTCTTTTGGTGCACACTGTATCTGGTCTTCCGCAGTGATAGGTATTAAAAGTGTAGCTCGAACAGTAACAACCACAGTCCATTTGCTATGCTGCGCACAAGATTCATGCAGAAGCTGCGCAACAGCAGCTGTGTGTTTATGATAAAATGATTGGCTCATATACACTATGTGTAGATGGTGATATGAAAGGGAAAGAGAAAAGACTGGGGAGGAGAAGAGTATTACGTACTCGTGACCTAAAAAGAAAAAGAGAGTGTGGTGAGTGAGGGTATTACAACAGGCCCATTCATGCGAAATCTGCTCTCCTTGCACCACACGCACACTCTCTCTCGCTTTCTACTTGCTGCCTTATAATTATTATCAACACACACATACGTAAACAAACTACAAGCTTTAACCCTGTCCCATCACTCTTTCATTCTTCAAATTATCAAAGACTTCAACTCATTTTCAATCCTCTCACTTTTATAACTTTTTTTAACAAGACCGAAGACGACATCCCCTTCCATAGACACACACATACTTTCCAAGTGACCGTTCCCCACAACTATTCTTGCCCTTTACCCTTTTCTTTTAATTCCTATTCTGTAATGAGCCAGTCAACCAACGTATACCCGGGTGTCCGTGCAGAGCCTCGATTCTTACGGTACGAGTCATAAACTTCTAGACCTCTCTTCTCTCTTTTTTTTTCCGCTAACGACGTTATTATATAAAAGGGACCCAACTTCACTCGAGTTCATTTCGTCTGGTCTGTCTCGTTTCTCATCGTATGTGGCATCGAACCTGCCAAAACGGAAGCCAAGCTTCCCTTATAATGATCCAGCACTCTTTACATATCAACCTCCTCCCCCACCACCTTCGCCGTCAACGCCGATTAGCAGTAGTCTCGAGGACAACAACAAGCAGAATCAGCAGCAACATGACGTGGAAGACGAATTGGACAAGGTGACATACGCTGTCTTCCAAAAAATGGATGGTGATGCAAGGTGATAAAACACTCTAAGCAATACACATCGTATCCAATCAAAAAAAAATACTGATGCCTTATCATTTCATCGGGTTAAAAGGTCGTTATGGCTGTTGCTAGGTTATGCCGACGGATTTCAGGTCTGGGATATTGCCAACCCCGATAACATTCATGAAATGTGTTCTATACGAGAAGATGAAGCGTTTGGTGTCGTATCTCATTTGCATTTGCTTGCAAATCCGCCCAAAGATGCAGACGACGATGCCTTTAGCCATGAGAGACCTTTATTGGCTGTAGTGTAAGTGACAACAAGTTTGAATTGACTTTTATCACTACGTCATTGGATAAAACCAAAACTCTTCTTAGCGTATCTGAACAAAATACTTATTAGAACATCTGCCCGAGATACATTCGATGGATGTGATGCATTTGGCGGTATAGATATGGGACATCATGCAAGAAACGAGTCCTCTTGCTCAGGAAAATCAAACAATCCAGTGCCATCAACGCTGCGGCTGTATTCGTTAAAGACGCATCGGATTGTCAAAGAATTCCCAACCTTTGTCGATGATGGAGACGAGGAGATGCACATCACAAGTATCCAAAGTAATGATATCATCATTGTTCTTGTAAGTGGAAGTTAAATTTCTCAACAACTTTGCAGAAGCTGTGTACTAACTAATAAAAGGGATGTACGACGAGTTCGAATTCAAGTTTACAACTTATTTCGTCTCGCACTTTGTCTACACTTTCAGCACCCATTACAGACGTTGCGCATGACGTACAAGGCCCTGTGTTCTCGCTGGGATCACGATTTATAGCATATGGCACGAGCTCAGCAGTACTGAATGCCGATCCGGTCATGGGGCAGCATAACAAAGGTATCAGTGGCGCAGGATTAGGCATGCTACAGGGCGACAAGGATGTCAGAGGCGCGGCAAAGGATATAGCTAAAGAAGTTGTGAGCGGTGTCAAGACACTTGGAGAGTATGGCTATCACACGCTGTCAAATTATTTCAACAATCCGGCCATGCAGCAGCAACAGGATAAACTGATGATGCAAAACGCCAATTCACGTACTGCTGCCATGTCGCCAGGTGGGCCATTACGACATGATGAGCGTGCTGCCAGCCCAGTTCCTTCAGTGTCACCCTCCACCGGCAGTGTCGGAGCGACAGCAACGGCTCCTACAGGTGGATCCAAAAAGCCACAGCTCTACGGAATGGTAAATGTTCAAAATCAACACTATATCATTGCGAGGAATTAGATAGGGAGGTGGAAGGATGAACTGGATGGGGGAGGCTCTAAACAGAGTTTATATATAGATCATGATTCGTGATATTGCCCAATTACCTGACCAGCCAACGAGAAACATGTCCCCGTCTTTAGTCGCTCACTTTCGACCACATACGCATCCCTTGTCATGTCTAGCATTTAATAGTGCAGGCACATTGCTATTGTCTGCGTCTAGACAGGGACATTCATTCCATCTATTTGCGATTATGCCGAGTAGCGCAACACCTGGCAACGTATCGCATCTTTATACACTGGCACGAGGATATACCGACGCACAAGTTGAAGATTGCCATTTCTCAGCTGACTCCATGTGGTGCTCGGTCAGCACGGCGCGTGGAACAACGCATGTGTACGCGATCAATCCATACGGCGGAAAGCCAGAGATAACAGGGCATGTCAATGGACGAGTGAACAATCCTATTATCCGACCTTGGTTGCATGGAACTCGCGTATCGGAAAAGGTCGATCGTCTACTATCTTTATCTTAAAAATTCATAACACTGATTTATTTAATGTATGTAGGGCACTTCGGTTAGTTCAGTAGCTCGTATCAAGCAACGTCGATCCATGCATACGGAGCCACCCATTGACGAACAGCATCCTCCTCTAACCTCTCATCAGAATATACCCACTTCACCTTACTACCCATTAAATTCCACCGCCTCGCATCGCTCTAGTACTATATCTCGATACCCACGTGCCAAGCTTGCATCCATGTTTTTATTACCGTCTAGATCGCCGTATCTTGTAAATGCATCGCGCGCCAATCATCATCAGCGTATCGACAACTCATCCTCTTCTACTCCGTTCAAAGCATTCAAACAACAAGCATCATCAAGTCTTGGATCAGTGCTTTCGTCGTTTGGATCCAGCATTAGCAGTACTGACTCCTCCTCATCTCTGTCGTCGAGACAGCAGCACCAAAACAACAACAACACGGCATGGACATCTGCACATGACAAGCTCTCTGATAATCGACTATTCGGATTTGACGAGGAAGAATTGTCTGCTGCTGACGATGACAGCCGGTTGCTCCAAGATGATAATAATATAGGTTATCAAGACATGTACTCTATCCATCCACGCGGAATATTGACACTACATCGATGCTGGATCAGTAGATCGGTGGTTCGTAAGCGAGAACAATCACGTACAATTGAGAAGCATGATTTGGTTATAAAGCAAGAGGATGTTGCAGAGTGGTCCATGGCCCGTACAGCTGAATGGGAACAGGTCAAAGTGCCATTGTCACTCGATACCAGCTCCAAAGAGCAGCAAAACGACGATCAACAGCAGCAACAGGATATTAAAAGTAATCGTGTACGCAAACATACGCGTCCATGGCTTTCTCATGCTGAAATTATGACTTATGGCAGCGGCGACGAGTCTCCACTTTGGTCGTCGCCTCAATTCAGCTTGCAGACATATACTGAGTATGTCCCAACACTTCGCCACAAGCTTTGGACAACAGGCGACATGCCTACATCAGAAGCAGTTGTTGTGCGACGAGATGTACCTGAGCCATATTCAAGACGCATTGATCGCGTGGGAAAGACAACAGCGCGGATTGCCAGTCAAAATGAAGAGAATCTAGACGTTGCACTGGCTGAGCTGGAAGGTAAAATCTACAGCATAATTAATTGCTACAAGTGAAGATAAGGAAAGAACGAGTGTTAATCATGAGGTAATACCACAATAGACAATTTGTCCAAAGCAATGCAAACAACATTCCCAGCACCATCGCCGACCACGTTAATTTCAGGATCTTATGGCAGTGGCAGCTCCTATAAACGCAACAGCAACCATTACCTGCAACAGCCACTGATTCCAGGCAATGCTGCAGCACGCTCCACGCCATCAGCTATTTCGTTTGAAGACGCACATTTGATCAATATGGGAAGCGGACCAAGTCCTGAAGATCTGCTTAACCTCGATCCACGATTCAGCAATAGCAGTAATCCGATTCTTCGTGCAAACGGCGGAAACAGCAGCAGCAGCATCATGCTTCCTTCGAGCAGCAACGGATCTCTGATACAGTTTGATGACGATTATAACGATGGAGGAGGCGTGGTTACCACTGGTAGTAGCAGCAGCCATGTAGGCAGTCGTAGTAGTAAAGAAGACGTGATTCGACTTGGTGAAGAAGAAGATGAAGAATTACAACATCAACAAGGACAACATCCAACAGTGATAGATCAAGTGTTTTCGCCAGATGGAGATAATGAGATGGCATATCCTAGTGAATCCATCCTAGTCGAACGAGACCACCATCATTTTTAAATATTCTTCCTTTTACTTGTTTTTCTTTTCAATGATTTTTTTTTGTATTTAAATTTTTCCCGTGATCCACATATTAGATAAAGGATGTTTGAGAGAGAGTAAGGGGAAGATACTCCTTACTTCTTTGTACAAAGTACTTACGACATATCATGTTTGCTAATTAATAATGAAAATCGATGATGTTTATTGACTTTAAACGAGCTTGTTCTCCTTTCTATTGCCATTGAAGATACTATGGCCTTGCATACTTCGGCTGGTGGTGACCTGTCAGCGTGTTTTTGGGCGTTGCGATGAAGAAGATCAAAACTCATACTACAGAAAAAGGTGTTTATTATTCATCAAAGGATCAAATGTATAATAAAAATTCACACTTTATATGCATCCTCCTTCGTTTCTCTCTCCCTTAAGAGGAAGAACGGCTACATATTTATGCATAGAGGCATGGGGTACCACACCATACTTTTTCACTATGCACAATATGACGCCGCCATAATTGCTAGCTGAGGATATATAAGCGTATTTGGACATATATATTTCTCTTTACTTTTCTTTACAACGTCAAGATCTATCCTACTTCACCTCTGTTAGTGGTACCTTCCTCAAACATGGCTTACCTTCCAACTCAAAACTCAGCCTACCTTTTCCCTACCATGATATCGTCCTTTACGGCCTTTTTCGTGTCGGCATCCGGTATTCATACCGCAAACTCAGCAAAAGATATGCACCACCGCCCGATATATTCTACCAGAATTCCAAGCTTTGCCAGAAAATTCAAATCCTCATGCCGCAACAAGCTAAAAGCTAAAGAATATGACGATGTTGACGATGTTGACAGTATTTACACTTCATCATGCGAGTTTGATGCTTTGATTTTATCTGCACGCTAAAGAATTATGAGCTGATGTAATAAATAGACTTACAATATTTGACGAAGAGCAACCTTCGTGTATTGCTTATATATTTTTGCTGTTTGCTATTGCTGTTTTACTACTATAAATACACTATATATGCTACGTTTATTAACATAACAGCTCCCACAATATATAAACGTTTTTTCTAACTTTTAAAAGATTTTGCACGACATAACAATGACAAAACATATCTGTGGGTTCTCGTCGTCATCAGTAAAGCAGTGAAAAGTACAACACTTATTATCGGATCCACGTTGTCTAGGTAAGCATTGCGCTAACCTATGCAATGTGGCGCCTTACAATGCGCAGATATGTTACCGATAAGGTCTGAATAGCTTTAGAGAACGCTGCAAGCAACTGTAACCGTGATATTTAATCCTTGGTGGTAACGGGAAGGTAAGGATAAGCAGCTGACTAGACTTACTCTATTATAAAATACCCTTGCTTATTTTTTACTATACGGCTCAAATAGTAGCCACAGCCTCTGTATCTTTGATTTTCGGTTCTTCAGGTCCCCTGTCCTTTCCAGCAATGACAAAACTTCCACTGTAACCCCTTGCCCCACGCATATTGTACTAACGCATCCTATTATCTGTTGAAACTAGTGGAATGCTCCTGCACACGCTTGATAACGGCGCTTTATTTAAGTATACAGCGGATTAAAAGATTTAGACTATTATGATGATACATTCAAGCTGAGAAGACGTAGATCAGGGGTAAAATTAGGATGACTGTGGTGGTGATGTGGCAATCCAAGTTGTTCGCACAAGGAATACGTTCGCACAAGGAATACGCTTGATTAAATATACACATAATGATGCATCAACCCCTTCAAGTTATCCACAGCAAACCTTCCGTAAAGTTAACAGACAGGCATCTGGATAGAAACATACGCCATCATGATTGTATCAGTGGAAACGAGATTATGCAAGTGCAAGGTACCGGTGATACTACCAGAATATCCTTACCACCAATGTTTCTCTGATATGTCAACCGTATTCACATCCACGTTATCCTTAAACCATCTTTCCTCCTCGGAAATCTTGACATTGTTCCCACTCATCTGGCGCTTTCGCATTTTTCCTTGCTCATTGAATGTCCAGTCCTCGAGGCCATAGCATCGCCACCACTGGCCTTGATCATCATGAAACTCGTACCAGAACTGCACGGCAATCCTATTATCAGTGAACGCAAATAACTCTTTTCGTAGGCGATAATCGTGTTCCTTTTGCCACTTGTTTTGGAGAAACTCTTTGATCTTGTCGTGTCCGATGAAAAAATGGTCTCGGTTACGCCAGATGCAATCCTCGGTGTAACCTTAAACACGCACGCAAATGCATATTTAGTGCCTTTGAAAACAATGTCTAGTTTCTGTCGATTGCTCTTTTACCTTTGTATACTACGTTGTGATCCTTTGTATTCCAGAGATCTTGGGCAAACTTGACTTTTCTGTTTGCGGTTTCTTGTGTGAACGGTGGTTTCAGATCAGCCATAATGTAGGAATGAAATTCTTTGGTTTCCCACCCATGTGAGAAGCACGAACGAGCTGCCTATTTATACCCTTCAAATCCTTCGCTGACTTATTTTAGTGTCGCCAAGCCTCATGCTGCATTATTTGGATGTTTATACATGTTTACTATTGCCTGTACAAGGAAATCAGATAAGGGTCCCTTATCTTTCGCTTATTAATTCAAAGGCAACGAAGTGTGGCTCAGTAATATGTGCAAGGTCTTTTTCGTGCGATATTATAGTAAACAACCAGCGTGGTGGGAATGGCGATGATTTTTCTTTTTCGGAGTTACAGTACTACTTACTTGGCGCAAAAATAGTACCGGTAACGACTTTTGTAGGCTTTTTTTATTAGAAGATATATAGTATGTACAAGAACAATCAAATGTAAAGAGGACCAATAATCAATATAAGAAGGGTATAAATGCATAAGAAAAACAAATTACAAAAAGTCTAACTTGCAAGAACAAATGTAGTGTATGTGTTGCGTATATCGCGGTGCTCGTCGAACGTAAGCAGTGTAAATCACACTACCATCTAGGGGTTTTGAAACCTGCCTGCAAGCTTTCTCAAAAACTCCTCTTCGTCCGAGTTTAGCATATCTTGTGGTATTGCCTGGCCAAAGATGACCAAAGACTGTTCCTCAGCAACTGTTTCCTTGGAAGAATCATTGGACCCCAGCGACATTTCAATATCGTTTTTTTTGGATGGGGGTGACGTTACAGTCCACCAGTAGGTTGGATATCGGCGCTCTATATTGTCCACAAGCAATGCCACAACAAGTAGAATTGCGCTGGACAGCATGATGATGCCGATATACAGCCAGCCTAGATCACCAATCTCTGGCGTAGCCATAGGTAAGAGCGAGGTGGCGCCAGAAGGTGGATGGGTTGTTTTCGTCAACTGCATGAGTACGATAGTCAATGAAACGCTTGTTGCTCCACCCACCCAACGGACATGAGTAACGTATTGGTCAGGTGTATTAATTTCCAGAAACAACTTGTGAATGCATACACCAACGAAAGAGGCAATGAGATTGCCACCGATCATTGCCCGAGGTTGGGCTAATGGTGCTTCAATGGCACCGTAAATGAGCACAGCAGTAGCGCCCTACACACATATGACCGTTAGTTTCTATATACTCGATCTACCACGTTTATACAGCAGCAAATAGCATTTGAAGCGGAAGCGTTAACACTGGGATACTTTACACAGCTAGCTGCTATCATGGGTACATTGAGATCTTGAAATGCTTGAGTGTACGAAAACAGAATCTCCAATAAGCTAAGACCAGTAAAGGCACCCACGAAAGACCATAGACATGTACGCCACAGAGGTATGCTGCGTTGCGTTCCTTCTTCCCGCCTACCAAGGAAATGTTTGACACAGCGCGCCAATTTGTCAAGATAATCGCCCATATGATAAGATAAAGAGGATTAGGGGGAGGAGGTGCGATGCTAACGAAGCCTTCTGATTGAACGATATTTAACAAACAAAAGGATCTCGAACATGATTGGCTCCGAGAATCGGTGATCTCTACGATGGTCCGCTCTTGTTCTTCATTTTTCTCGCTAATATGGTATGCAGAATTATATATGCACGTACCTTTACAGCTGCACGGAGCGAAACAGTTTGTGTCTTGTGACCAGTTATCTTGTCATACCCGACCTTCATGAAAATATACCTGTAGACAAAGAATTATTGGGAAGAGATGATGCAACCTTTCTCTCAAATGATAAACTTTATCATCACTTACTTTTTGTAACAGTACTGGTGGTTGTCCTACTTAACAACTATCGTCCCTTTTCTATTCGCTGTGGTCGGAAAAACGAAGTGCCCATAAATTTTATAGAACCAGGAACATAACCTCAATATTTTACGTAATACGTATTCTGTCGCTCCTGCTGGTATGATGGTAAATACAAAGAAACGTTCACATACATGTAGACACATATTATGCTACCGTTTCAATGCGTTGACTAACTTAAGCCCCACGGCGCTGTAACAGAAAAGGAGGTGTACCATGTACATCTTGCGACATTTGAAAGGTTAGTCAATTCAGGCGTGCAACGAGAGGTCAACATACATGAGAGTTAGCGAGGACGATTATGATAATACTAACGTTGACGAAAAACTGAATCTAATATCCGTCACGCTTTTAGATATCAAAGGTTAACACATAAGCTTATCTGACCCAGTGATTAAAATATGATACCAGAAGCATCCACATTGTCAACACAGTATGGGACTTCATTCTTTCAAAGATAAAGATTTCTTGGAGCATTTTGTCGTCTGGGACGAAGTTCATGCATATTCATCCTACCGAATAGTCGGATTGTTTCATTTCATCAGCAGTGCGGTTCGACACAGTACTCTCTTCCATCGTCATTGTTGTTGTATACTCAACACAACAGATGAGAGCCTTTAGAACGATTTGGTTTTTCATTCATACATCCACTCGCCCTGAAAATACCCTTATATAAAGTAAGAAATCTGTAGCCTGCGTTACCTCCGCATCGAAAAAATACAGTACACCGTCTCATCAAGTTCTATTATACTTAAAAGCGATAACAAAAACTCATACAAAGTGTAGTACAGTAGACGGCTGTTTTCCAACATGGTTTATGTATTGTGATTTCGTTTAGAATTGCGGTAAGCTTCGCAACTTGATCACTGGTGTCAGATTTCCGGATAATAATCATCGATGGTATTGTTGTCTCGGCAACGAACTGCATGAAAAGCTAAAAGTATCACAGACATGTACTTGTCATAACACGCCACAGGTAATAAAGGGAATGAAGGAACTTAGTTTATTTACACCCACTCGCAATTCTGTACACTGTGAATATGACTGTGCCGGATCATATGTAGAAAGCACTTTCCGAAAATTTTAGTGGATGATCGCTGAGCGCTACAGTATAACAACTACAGAGAGTGTGCGTGGTTTTTTTGTGGGATTTTTGCGGGGTTTAGGAACTTTGCGTTCCTGAGGAAAGCAATATCCGAGGTCCCGGTCTGTCAGCATCGAACGATACGCATACCGAAATTAACAACTCGACAATATCATTATCAAGCGTTTTCCAAACGGCAATAAAGTCGAAATCATACAGCTCCATATAATAACGACAAAGGCGAATTGGAGTACGACACTGATATCGGCTGGCAGCTCCGTCAAACAAGCTACGATCACATCAGAACTGAAATTAGCGTCAGCAAGGTTTGCCTTGGTGCTGTCCAGTGTGTACCAAGGGCGACTGTAAAAAGCTGGTGAGACCTGCTTCTACGGCACTCAACATCAAAAAACAATTGTAAGCTGGTTGCACGTTCTGTCTCGAGAAATCACCATTACTTCACATCCAATGTGAAGCAAAAGTGAATATGAAAATCACTAGCAACGGCGGCAGGTTGACACACAAAGGCAGTTAGCGGTAAGTTGAATGGTTTTCTAACATGTCATCCTGTTTTCTCTTTTGTCTTAAAAGACTTGATGGAGATAGTAGAGAAGCAATAAGGGAGGTTTATTAGTAAACAAAGAACATGTAAGATTGCATAAAAATGGGTACTTTAAAGAAATCCAATAAAAACTCTTACAAAAAATCTCACAAAAAGCTATCTCTAAGAAATCCCCACAGAAAATATCCCACAAAAAAGTCTTTCTTATAATTTATAGTACAAAATATACTGTGTAACTAAATGTCCCATAAATTTCGGGTGGCTAGGCACATAAAAAATGCAAAAATCCCACAAAAAAATGACCCCACCCTTACAGAGACGATCAATAGTGCAGAGCATGCTTTAAAAGAAGAAAACACCAGTATAGCTTGCATCTATAGAACACCGAATAAATTTGTAGATAAATGTACTGTTAGTGTAATGATTCAGTGAAAGCTGAAATAGTTTTCGCTTGTACAGTAGGACTGCATTTACTTCTTTGCAGCCACCGAAAACCTCCCTCGGCGGATAGTGATGTTATTTTACAGCAAAGCGCAATACATATTCCACAGGGTATATCACAGGAATGATCCATCTATGCACATCATGCTCTCTAGTTCAAACATTATGCGCGACAGAGATATGTATGACTGGTGTTATTATTCACACAATATGAGTCATCAGGAGTAGTATAACACACAAAAATGTAGTAGTCATATGTTTTTATGCAAAATAACTTTGTTATGCACAATGGAAAATATCAAGTGCTTTAAAGTGGGACCAATGGGGTAACTTTCCGGTTCCGCGGAGCATGTCATTCTTTGTTTCACTACACAGTGATGCCACCGGCCTTGCTACGTTGCTGATGATGGCGATGCTGCTTCTGCTTATGATGGCGATTCTTTCTGTTCTTCTCCTTGTGATGCCGTTCTCCCCCTCCTCCTTTCTTGGACATTCTAGCCATTTCCCATTCGACCTGCTTATGCCCATCCAACTGCTCGAGCATCCCTTCAGCCTTCTTGACGAGCGCCTTGCGTTCACCTCTGACTCCTTCGTCGCCATTGGACGAAATTGTATCCAGCTTGAGCATAGTTCGCATAATTTCGTCCTCACAGCCCAAGAACTCGCGATTATCAGGTGTCGTGGCCGTCAGATGTAATGTGCCTGACTTGTTCTCGAATTGAAGCGGTGTACGCAAAACCGTAGCCAAGCGGTTGGCCTGGATCTCTTGGAGTTGACGATCAACTTGCTGTAGTTCTTCATACTTTGCTGGATCCGCGGGTGGCAAGTTTTGCTTTTGCTGCTCCGCAATCTTGTGTACGAGATCTTCTTGTTCCTGCTGTTGGTTGGGCTGCGTTGTCGCCGTCGGCTGTGTGCGCTGCGGTGTGTTAATGGCAGGAGCATCTTCTTGTTGCGGGGTAGGTTCGGCGTCAGTGACAACACTTTTAGGCTCAAACAGCACAGCGTCATCGTCATCCTCAACGCCGTCGTCATCGTAGTCGGCGGCGGTCTTACTAAATTTGTCAGCATCTTGTTCAGCGTCTGGGGAAGTGGAAGCAGCATGGTCTGAGCTTTCATCGGAGACAAGCTGGTCTAGCAAATCCTTGAGATTCAGCACCCGGTCTTGGAGCGGAGGACTCGCTTCTTCTTGGTCAACGTCATTGTCGTATTCGTCGTCGTTATTAATATTCGTGCTTTCCATATAGGGTCGCTCGGGTGCGCCCGCACGGTTGTCGATCACATTGACCGCTTCCGGCTCCCTGACGTGTGCCTGCTGCCTGTGCAAAATCTTGTTGACGTCTTGATTGACCAGTTCATCATAGCCGTCGACTTGCTGCCCGTTTGAGTCTGGTGCAGCGCTGATGGCTGGCTGTTGCATCGATTCCAAGACCCTAGTTGCTGGTTCTGGTTCTGGCCCCATTGCTTCGTTTTCATCACCAGCAGCGGAAGCAGTTTGTTCTTTCACTCGTTTGGGCTGTTCAACTTTATCTTTTTGTTCATCTTGAAGATGGGTAATGTAATTCCACAGATCGTGTGCCTCTTCTTGGTCGCTGGCGTCAGTTACTTCACGTTGTTGCTGTTGCTGCTGCTCCGGATTGTTGGGCTGAGCTTGCTGCTGCTGTTTCACTTGCTCCTCGAGCTGCTGACGATCAAATAAGAGTCGGAGAAGCTCAGCCAGCTGGGTCGCATGAAAGTCCTCAAAACCCTTGTCGTCATCCTCGTCGCTGTCTTCTGCTTCTTGGTTGTTGCTGTAGTTACTATAATTAAGTTGTTGTTGCTGCTCGATCTGACGATATTGTTGACGAACTGCTTCGGCACGTCTTTGCTCGATAGCGGATGCCAAGCATTGACGGTAAAAGGCATCTTCCACGGCCGCAATTAATGTTTGATTCCGATAGTATTCCATGTAGCGCTGGATCCGATATGCCCGTTCCCGACGGTAAGTCTCCTTGAGCATTTTAAGATTATGCATGGCACGCGCAAGACGATATTGCTGTGCACGCCGCCTCCGGAGCGCTTCGTGATGCTGCTGCACATGTTGTTGAATGGCACGATCCCGTCGTCTTTGCTCGTGTTGAAGCAATGACTGGATCTGTAGATAGTCATCCAATGTGCAATAACTAAACATCATTTGTCATAAAACGAGAAAAAAAGCCAATTATTTGTTTGGTTCTGCTAGGATGGCATCATAAAAAAAAAAAGCCGACAATGGCTATGTATGATGAAACCCATCGACGTCGGTTTCAAGTTTTTGGCACTTTGGGCGAGAACCCAAAAATGAAACCTTGGGTAAGAATAGCTCCAAGAGTCCAAAATGTATAATTCGTTGCTATCCCGCGGAACGTTCTTCCGTCCTTCACATGGGTGGTCAATTTCGGGAGGAATGATGGCTCTCCGACATGACCCGAATGTATTGCGGGGAAAGATTCAAAGCCCGGCCACCATCTTCACGAGCTTTGACAAAGGATGGTCTATTATATATAAACCCTCCCATCGAAATGTCCAAAAATACACTTAACTTATCCTCCTCCCCCCTTTTTTGAACGACTTCTTTCAAATACATTATCAACATGGTTGCCTCCAGACCCGGATCTCCCTTTGGCCGCCCTTCGAGCTCGGCTTCGCACACCAAGGTCGAAGAAGAATTGCACGAACATGCTGGTATCGATTATGATCGCGTACGTCTTTTCTAAACATATTTCCTGATCCCACTATGTGAGCAAAGGCACAATGACAAGGTACTGACTTTTTCTGCTTTCTTGGTGAATAGGTTACCATCCAGCGCAATCCCTCTGTTGCCGTTCTCTACGAAGAAGCTTTGACCTACGAACAAGGTACCGTCATCTCCTCTGCTGGTGCTCTCTGTGCCTACTCTGGCAAGAAGATGGGCCGCTCCCCCAAGGACAAGCGTATCGTCCGCGAAGAGACCTCGGAAAAGGACGTCTGGTGGGGTCCTGTCAACACGCCTCTTGATGAACAGGTCTTTTTGATCAACCGTGAACGCGCCATCGACTACTTGAACACCCGTCCTCGCTTGTATGTCTTTGACGGTTTCGCCGGCTGGGACCCCAAGTACCGCAAGAAGGTCCGTGTCGTCGCCACCCGTGCCTACCACTTGTTGTTCATGCGCAACATGCTGATCCGTCCCACCGAGGAAGAGTTGGAGAACTTTGGCACTCCTGATTTCACCATCTTCAACGCTGGTGAATTCCCTGCTAACCGTTACACCACCGGCATGACCTCCACCACCTCTGTCTCCATCAACTTCAAGCGCAACGAGATGGTTATCCTCGGTACCGAGTACGCTGGTGAAATGAAGAAGGGTATTTTCTCTGTCATGCACTACCTCATGCCCAAGGCCGGTGTCTTGTCGCTCCACTCCTCTGCTAACGAGGGTCCCGATGGTGACGTCTCGCTCTTCTTTGGCTTGTCCGGTACTGGCAAAACTACTCTTTCTGCCGATCCCAAGCGTGCCTTGATCGGTGACGACGAGCACTGCTGGTCCGACACTGGTGTCTTCAACATTGAAGGTGGCTGCTACGCCAAGTGCATTGATTTGTCTGCTGAGAAGGAACCCGATATTTTCAACGCCATCAAGTTCGGTTCGGTTTTGGAAAACGTTGTGTTGGATGAGGAGAGCCGTGTTGTCGACTACTCTGATGACTTTTTGACCGAGAATACCCGTGCTTCGTACCCCATCTGTAAGTATACGAGAAGGACAATGAGTAGGGAATCTGGAAAAGAGGCGGATATACAAACGGGGGGGATTGTGTGTGAATTGGGAAGGAAGAGAAAAGTAATGGAGTAACGGTTTACTAACTGCAAACGTACTCATGTCAACTATAGACCACATTCCCAACGCCAAGATTCCTTGTATGGGCGGTCACCCCAAGAACATCATTTTGTTGACCTGCGACGCTTTCGGTGTCTTGCCTCCAGTCTCCAAGTTGACTGCCGAACAGGCCATGTACCATTTCATCTCGGGCTACACCACCAAGGTCCCTGGTACCGAAGACGGCATTGTCGAGCCCCAAGCTACCTTCTCTGCCTGCTTTGGCGCACCCTTCTTGGTCTTGCATCCTCAACGCTATGCTACCATGTTGGCTGAGAAGATGTCGCAGCACAAGGCCAACGCCTGGTTGATCAACACCGGCTGGATCGGTGGCAAGGCTGGCGTTGCCAAGCGTTGCCCTCTCAAGTACACCCGTGCCATCTTGGATGCTATCCACAACGGCGAATTAGCCAATGCTGAGTTCGAGAACTATGGTGTCTTTGACTTGAAGGTCCCCAAGCAAGTCACCAACGTCCCCGATGAGTTGCTTGACCCCCGCAAGGCTTGGATGGGTTCCTCTGAAGAATTCACCAGCTCGCTTCACCAGGTCGCCAACATGTTCATTGACAACTTCAAGACCTTCCAAGAAGGTGCTACTCCTGAAACCGTCGCTGCTGGCCCCAAGCTGTAAATGCCTTTTCCTCTCCGCCTATCCTGTCATCCTTTTTTTTTTTTTTGCATAACCCCCATTTTAAGAAAACGCATACGCACAGACTTTATCTTTCGAACAACATCACATTTACTCACTTGCACACACACAAAAAACACCTTTATTCCCGCCTATTGTATTATATTCATATTTTTGCGCTTCTCTTTAGTTTATTTTAATATATTAAAATGGATTCCTTCTGATGAAAAGAAAAAATGGGTTTGTCGGATTTGGATTTGATAGATAATGAAAGCGCCATCCTAATGGTATCATAATGATTAGTGGGGTACCAAGGAGATATCATACTAAGTGTGACTTGTGCCCAGCTATATCACTGATATCTCATACCTGCGAATGCCTCTTTAATAAGAGGTCTCTAAATCACCGTTACATGACTGGGTGTCGGTGTATTACAAGCATGCATTATAAGATCGACTGCGTCTCCCATATAGAAGACGCGCCTTGTTTTTCTCGTTTCTCTGTCTTGGGCAGCAGTAACGGTGGTATATGCGTATATAGTAGTGGTGTGACACACAATTGCACATGCATGATCAACTGCTTTCGGCTTAACCGAGGATTCTACTTTAATATTAGCTCCATGCATGAAAAAAGGAACTGCTCCTTCCTTTACACATTTACTGGGTATGTGTCGCCATACGCTCTAGTCGTATAAAACTGCTGCATTGTGAACCTTGTGGGGGGAGAAAAGGAAGATGATGACGAATGAGAAGTGGGGCGCTATTCCCATTACGTGCGTTCGTTCCAGCGTATCGTCGTGGTCGACGTTTCCTAATGTGCAGTACATTCTCTCCCTCTCTCTCTCATCATGATATAGTATCTTTGACCAGCAATCTCTTTTGTTTATCAATGTGCTGCTGCTGCTAGTATGTATGTATGTACTGTAGCTGCTTATGGCGTAATTGACTACAGGATGATCTATACTTGTATGGCACATGCTTCTCGTAGAAATGACTATTATTGTAAATTTTGGGACGTACAATAAAAACTATCTGCAAAGTCTTGACAATCTCAAACATGAAAACAAAATTAGTTCACTTTCGTGTACGGTACCACTTTTGAATATGTAGCATCCGACACTTTTTCCGAGAAAGTGTTTAAGCATCAGTAGATAACCCTATAGCCAGGAAGTTGCATAAATAGATTTGGCTTTTGTGTACTGTACTTACAGACTACATCTGACGTATTGCTAGTGCCACCCATGCAGCTTCTAGTTGCTAATAAGCAACAAACGACTTGCCCGTCGTCTTTGCCATCTTTTGCATGTATGTACATCGTATGTTGTATACGCGAAAAAGATCCTTTAACCCTTTTACGTGATGATCAATGTGCACACACGACGGGTTTTTATGTGTCACATTGTACCTTTCTTCCTTACTACGATTGCTATGTAAAGCATCGATGCATCACAGAAAGGAGAGCCAAATGAAGCTATGGGAAAAAAAGAAGTTAATGACAGCAAAGATGATACTGTAATGATGCCGTGCAAAGAGGTTATACAGAAGAAGTAGAAGAAAGACGAGTCTCTCGCACTCGACACATTGTTGTACCTGGATACCATCATTGACCTATTCATTGGGCTCGTTTTTTCCAAAGTGCTGCTACCAGCCCCTCCCATACCAATAGTAGAAAAAGGCCAACGTCAATTCTACTATTCCTTCACGATGACATCTTGTAAGATCGTATGAAATGCAGCAAGCCAACGTAGTTTGAATCATAACGGAAGGATGGCATTAAGCATGAAAACGCAAGAAATCAGAATCTATTGCCTGCTTAATATTTCTCTCAAGTAGCACAGCAGTTTTTTTAGAGTTCCCTCCCCCCCCCCCAAACTTTTAAGGCTGTTTATTTCCATGGTGCAACGTGACAACTTGTTTTGAGTTTATATTGGTTGTACACACGCCCACACAAATGACTGTTCACTTTACACTCGCCCTCCCCCCCCCAAATCCACACCCCCCCCGCACGACCTGGTGAAGTATAAACCAACCTTTTGTTCCTCCGTCTCTGCAAACCCCCATCCCTTGGAACTTTGTGTAGCCACTTGTACTTTTGTGAAAAGCTGTCCCAAACCCTTGGGGCCGGTTCCCTGCTTATTTTTTCTTTCTGTCACACATAAATACAGCAGTAAGTTAGCAACAGCGATATCAATGAACCTATATACGAACGCACTGTCGATAATTAAAAGGCCGACAGTTTATCACCATGGGGGGGGGTATCAAGTAATGTGAGCACATGTAGCCAGCAGCAACGTCCCTTTGTCCTTTTCGCTTTTGGTAATAATCATTTAGCTCGCACAGAAACGAGTTACGTAGTGTGATGAGTCGTTCTTCGTGGTGATAACAATGTGTGCTTTAGCTTGTCTCACACTCCCTTGCTATCCTCGCACACCCTACGCACCACAGCCTATCATGTCATGACCGTTCTAATATGCCATTTCCTCTGCGGCAACAACAGCCTGGTCCACCCCTAAGAGAAAAGTAAACAACCCAAACTATAAAACAGCAGGGCGCATGCATTCTCACTTCACATAGTGAGACAAACGGGAATGAGTTACCTGACCACTGGTTCACCACAAGTGCGCTAACTCGATATACTAGTAGTATATATAAAGCCATCACATAAACCTGTTCAATGCGGACGCCTTTGGATGCACTTGTGGCACCTTGAACGGCATATTTCTTACTTGTCCTGCATATCATGTTTCTCTTCTAGCCCCTTCAGAAATAACATATAGCATGATAAGACGGAGAAAACAAAGGTTGCGTTTTATTCATCATGTTGCATTTTACTCTCTTCTGTACGGGGGATGTTTACTATTTTCGTATGTACAAACAAACATGCAGATACTACACGTCGTAGCATAGAGTAGGCTGTGATGCAAGTAGTAGTACATGGATGAACAGCAAATGCCGTTCTCTCTACTGGAAATCATGGCGCTTGTGCCACAGCTTTTGACCCATGCTCTCAGTGACTTGGTTGCCCTATTTCGAGTCGATCAATCTCGAAATGTAACGTCATCATCATGCAGCGTATCATAAAATTTCATATAAAGAGTATATAGAGCGAGGGATCATCTCTCCTGCATCAACAACGTTATAGATATGATCCTTGGGCCGCTAATAGCTTTTGCTTCACAGTGGCTTGATTGAGAATTATGCCCTTTTATCTTGTAAAGAGTGAATGGTTATGTATACGAAAGGATGATGCGTAAACCGCACTACACAAAGAAGTGAGTTTTATCAACTGCGTTGGGTTTGGAGCAGTATTGATATTCACTTGCTGTAGAACATACGCATCAGGGACAGCAGGGAGAAAGGGAGTACTGTATCATAGAAAAATGTAGAGAAAGACGGGGGAGGGGTCAGCTCTGAAAATGACGCGTCTCTAGCATATTTTCGCACTCTTTCTCTCTGCTGCGAGTACATGGGCACCTCGATCAGCCACTAGAGGGGGTGTTCAACAAGTAGCATTCTGATCGTGTGCGCAGCAAACAGTCAACGAGTAGATCGACTGGCATGAAGAGAAAAGGAGAGAATGTATTCGTACTCGAGAACTATCCAAACAATGTGTGTGTGTGTGTGTGTGTACATTATACAACTTGAGAGAGAGAGAGAGAGAGAGAGAGAGTCAAAATCCTTATTTATTCGCTGTTGTGACGATATCAGGATTGCCATTGACAAACGAACGGGTGGGTGCTTTTCATCATTTTCTCTCTCCACAGAAAAGAGAACACTATGATTGCCGATCAAAAAATGGAAGGGGGTTGGAGCGGTTTACAATGATGAAATGCATAAACAGAAAGCATGGGCGATCGGGTCACATTTGCGGTTTCCATGGAGATCGCGATTGTTAATTCCGATGCTGGATGCTGGATGTACGATGATATGGTATCTGTTGGGAGGGGGTGAGGGCTAGTGGAGTTAGCTGCTGCTCCTGGTCTTTAGCTCGATCCCTAATAGCTATCATATAGCACATCATAGTGTTTTTAAAAGCGTAATTTATAAGCTATAGATAGAAACACGTCCATGCACGTGCGCCTGATATGTGTCTGTCAGTATATCATGCATACATACGAACTTGGATGCTTGCATTCTTTTTAAACACCACTGCGTCTCTCTCACTCACTATAATATAGCAGCGAACCTAATAACAGTACCAAGCGTACTTATCTATGCTGCATCACGCATATGTAACTGGGATCCAACGTTAGGACATCATCTTTGTAATACATCTATCAAAGAGAATCAAAAGGGTGGGGCATTTGAAATGGATAGTAGGCAGTATGTATCTTTCATAATGCAACAACAGTGCTTGTGGGGGCGAGGAGGGCATACGCTGATGATCATCCATTCATCACTCTTATCTAATTAGCAAGAAGTGATAGTTTTCTATTCGCTTTTAGACATAAACCACTGCATCTTTTTGATTCAACCAAGCCCAATAAAAGCAAAAGATTCTGGACCTTTTCGCCCAACACTTTCTGGTTAGTCACTTGGAGAGCTGTGATAGCCAGTATTTCTTCTTGAAGAATAGAGAAGAACATGCCTTTGTTGTGTACTACCACCTAGGTCGCTATCTTCTGTGTGCTATAGTTTTGGGGGGGGGGTGGGGGAGTGTGTGAGGGATGTATTGAAGGATTGTTTGTTGCAGAACAACAAGTGCCGAGGCCAGTAGTTTGGGGGCCCACTACTCTTTGGTGGTGGTGAATGATGATGTTCGACGTGCGTAGTACTGTATGTGTGTTATTTTGTTGTTATGTTTTGAATGGGCGCACACAATCCGAAGCTTAAATTATCCTCCAGCGCTCTGTACCGACGACTTGTTGAAATCTGTTTATGTTGACTTGACGACTGAATGAATGATTTTGGAGCTATTCCAAATATAGCAGTCCATACCAGCTTGTCGCTAGTTTATTCTTTTCTCTCTTTTCTTGGTCGCTGTGCCTTTGTCACTCACTCTTTCTATCTTTTGGTCAAAGTTGCTGGCAAGCACGCCTTGTTCCGTTGTTCCGTTGTTGTTGTTGTTGTTGTTTGGTAGCTTTCCTACAAACTATATACCAACAAAGAGAGAGCGTGTGTGTGTGTATGATAGAGAGGGCAAAGTGGGTAGTGGGGATTGTGAACGAAATCAAAAGAAAAGAAGGATAGAGTTTTTCAAGAGAGATTTTTCTTTCGATTGTATTCGAGCAGAATGGACTCGTCTGTGAGTAGTGTGGACAATGTGTTCCTTGCAGAAATTGATAGAAAACCATCGAACAACTACCTCTTCCGATTAAGGTTTGGATTGGACGAAAGGAGGATGTTGCAAAAGGAGAATGGTGCCACCTCACAGTGCTCAAAGATAGCGGGTATTGGTATGACGATGATTAGTGAGAAGCAACGCCCAAGAGTTGTAACCTCTTGCGCACTTAACACACACACACACAAAAGTGTAGGGTGGGGGTGGGGGATCGGCAAAAGAGGTTGATCTATTTATTATCACAGTGTGCGTGTGTGTGTGTGTGTGTGTAAAAGAGAGAGAGAGAAAGAGAGAGCAAGCATGCTTGTTTCTTTAAGGTTCGATGTATGCCATATCGGGATTCTGCTTCTGTGGATCGGGGGAAATCGTTTGAACGCCCACCCCCCAATGATTGCTATACACACTTGACCATGTATCTATCTATCTGCTCATATGAAAAAGCACTAGAACACTCTAAATGAGACGGACAGAGAGAAAGAGTATACACAGGAGAAAAGGGACGGTGCTCTTCTTTGGAAGGTTTATTTCTGCAACATATATGAAAAATATAGGAATAAAGGATGATAGGAGCGTGTGTTGTTTAATAGAGTGAGCGTGGGCTGCTTGTTGCTTTAAAGAGGTGTGTGTGTGATTGCATGCATGTTAAAAAGGACCGCTGTTTTTTGTTTCTTATTTTTTTTTTTACGTACCACCGCGCTTATGTGTGTATGTGTGTGTGTGTTTCCCCAACGAAAAAAAAAAGTTAACCACAGTTTTTTTTCTTTCAATGTTGTCGTTTGTTTTTAAGAAGAATTAATTTCAAAAGAAAGGCAAGGGCATATGTATATTATGGCGTGTGTAGTGTGCAAAGAGAGAGAGAGAGAGAGAGAGAGAGTGTGTGTGTGTGTGTGTGTGTATGTGTGCACCTGTTTGTTGTGCAGGTACTTTTTTAAGGGTTCTGTACAGGAAGAAGATTGGAAGGGCTTTGTTTGCGATGCGTTTAGAAGAAGAAGAAGAAAAAGAAGAGAAAGGGTATGTATTAATTGTAGAAATAGAAAGAAAGATTTCAGAGACGCAACTGACACTCTAGAGCCTTGAGCTGACGCGCGTCTTCGGACGATGATGTAGGCGAGTTGATATGAAGCAGTGGCAGCAACGGGGGTGACGGTAGTGCTGTCGTGTTGCACTGGAGCGGTCGACACGACGCCGGCGGTCGTTCCTGCTGCTGTAGCTGCTCCTGCTCGCTGTGGTGGCTGTGTTGCACGAGAGGCGCGCGTGGGGTATAGTAAATGACGGGCGATGGAGGACATTCGACAGCAATGTCCTCGTCAGAGGAAATGGGCGATGAGGACAGCGATGGCGGCGAAGGGCTTATCTTTTTGCTGAGCATGCTGTGGATGGTGGCGGAATGGCCGCCGCTGGTCTCGAGAGGGTTGAGTTCCGGATAGAGGCCCTTGGGCACTGAGATGGAGCTCAGGAAAGGATCGGCGGAGGGCAAGGCGAGTCTTCCGGCGATCACGTCTGCCTTGGTATAGTAGGAGATCAAATGCAGCTTTTGATTTGACGCAGTGCAGATGGAGAACGATTGCTTGATCAAGCCGTCCTGTTTGTACGAGTAGATGGGCGTCGTCTTATTGCGTCGCGGGCGTCGCTTGGTGTCGAGCTCGCGGTATGTGAGGAAGCTGCCGAGGACACGGCTGGGCGACCATGTGCGGCCGTCCGTCCAGCGACGCATGCCCGCCTCGCGCTCGTCCCATGCAAAGACTGAGCCAGACTCGATCTTAGAGCGCTCCTTGGATGACAGTCGGCGTTGGACCCGACTGAGCTGGCCGCGACGGCATGCTTCAAAGACGATGAGGGCGTCCTGCGGTGTTTTGATGTGGCCGACGTAGGTTTCCATGAAAAAAAAAAGAAAGAAAGAAAAGAGGAGAGAGAGAGAGAGAGAGAGTTTTAAAGCAAGTATAGAATTTTCAGAGCAGATAAAAGACTCGAAAAGAGACAAAAGAAGCAAAAAGGCAGCAGGAACAAAAAAGGGCGGAAATGAGGAAAGAGAGAAAAAAGGACACAAAAGAGACGGAAAAAGGACGAGTGCTTTTTATACGTTGTCTGCAGGTGGGAAATTATAAGGTTTGCGCTGGTGGGTGCTAAACATGAATATAAATCGCATATTCATGCACAAGGGGGGGTGGGTGGTTGGGTGGGGGCCAGATGGGATTTAGCCATAACGATCGATTAGCGCACATTTCCATATCAGGCAAAATGCCCATCTTTTCGTTTTCGTCACGAGTGGGGGATCTCGGTCTTCCTGGTCTTGGCCTTCTTTAGTCTCAGAGTAGAGTTTGCGTTTGCAGAGAGTTAAGGGGGGTGGGTGGGTGGGTGGGTATGTCCCACCATTCTCTCACTCACTCTCTCTCGTGGTGTAAGCTACACGTTTAATCACCCACCAAACCACCCCCAACTTTGTGTGTGTGCTATCGCTCCTATTTTAATCGACAGAAAAGTAAAGGGCGCGCCCTAGCGTCTTTTGCACAAAAAAAAAAAAAGGTGTCACATTACACCGCCTTTCCTGCAAAAAAGAAAAATTCATTAATCAACCAGGTCGAAAAAATTTGTTCGATGATTTTCTGTGATGGCAAAATAACCATTTGGGATTTCAGCGGGAAATTGCACCTTTTACTAAACGAACTCACACCGCTGTTAAAACACTCGACAAGCGGTGTGTGAGGAGTGAGAGAAAACGACTGCTGCTGCTACTACTACTACTACTACTACTACTACTACTACTACTACTACCTTGGCTGTCTACATAATATACTGTATAGCACTCCCGTCTCTACTACATACCTCCTCCTATCCTTTTCTTTTGTTCTCCTCGTTCTTTTCAAGGACAAACCACCTTGTCAAAGGTCAAATAGTTCATGGTAAAGGAAGGGGTGGGGTCTGGGGGGGGGTTGTGCTTTAATAGCAGTAGAGTTAGATCGGAAAAGAGGGACCATCCCATGGTGTCGGGTACAATCACAACCTTATTATTATTATGTATTATTACCACTACTATTACCACTACTACTATTATTTGACCTTATCCTTGACCCGGACATATGGAATCAGATGACCGAAATAACAAATCTCAGGCTTATTTCTTCCTTGTGTTTGCTCCTCCTCCAATGCCACCTGGTGTCCGCATGCGACATAGAAGAAGTGTAAACTGGTGCACATCTGCACAAGTTGTTTTTACGAGTTCAGTAACATGCTTTGGGTTTGTTTTCTATCAACGGCACCCCCAGATCCTCCATCACGAAGCAAAGAAAGAGAAAACTTACTAAAACGTGCCACCTACAAACAACATTTCGAAAGGGGGCGTGTAAAATAAGCATGGTGAGAACAAGTCAGCATATCTGTCTTCACACGCGAACGCACATGTATGTACTAAAGATCACAGTAACATGCGCGTTCTTCTTATCTCTCTCTCTCTCTCTCTGTTCCCCCTTCAACAACCCTCTCTTATATATTCTGATTTTAGCGTATTTCTGCTTTGCCTTCAGCACTCTGTATGAATTGGTGGATGATGTGTCGCCTAGTATCCCACACGATTGGGCCTCTTACTCCCCCCCCCCACTTCCTTTCCTTTCCCGAGTAGTAGTAACGCTCCTCTTTTCAGCTCCTTATTAAAAAGTGCCTTACCATGCATGGAGCTGGGGATTGTACAGGTTATACTTTTGGTAAACAAAACACAGATTCTTGTCAAACAGCCAGACACCCAGAGCGAGTGCAAGGAACTGAGCACCTCGATGGAAAAGCCGGACGATTTCCTGATTTTGCGTGGCTCGGTACATTTTCCGTACAAACCACAGACAGCCCCACATGACACAGCCAAATCTGTAATGTTTCCAATCAACAACGAGATCGGTTGTTGGGGGGTGTGGGGGAGGAGAACAACAACAACAACAACTATCCTTGAAACTTACGAGGATTGAAACATGAAGAACTGGGTGGTTCCCTTGGATTGACTGGTCACATAGGTTGCGAGGGCGCAATACAGGGTGATGCTGATGGCATAGAATGGACCGCGGTAGCCGTGTTGATCGAGCAAGACGTAGAATAAGTAGCATGCTGTCCATACCATTGGGACCTAACAGACATGTATTTGTTAACTTTAAACACACACACACACACATGTATTACATGTCGGGCATAATCAATGATAGCAAAGCCGGACCTCATCCCACATCTGGTGCTCAAACTGTAAGGTTGCATGGAAGAGTACGCTGTTTTGGGTCAGGTTATTAAGTGCTACTGCTGCTGCTGCTGCTACTGTTGCGAAATGGCGTTTACTTGAACACCCTTCCCCCCCCCACTTCTTCCTCCTTCCTATACCTGCCGATCCCGACTACAACAATCAAAAGATAGCTTCCGGATAGACGCCACCCGAGACTACGATGGTGAAGTGCCACCCCCAACAAGCCAAGGAAAATCATTGCCAAACTCTAAAAAAAAAAGTTTATATTTCTGCTATACACTCAACTTTTTTCCACACACCGTTCACCAGCTTACCGAAACGGTGTTCCAGAATTCGGCGACATAGTGGCTGTAAGTGTAGTTATCCTCGCACCTATAGAGCAAAAGTTGTTGTAGTCATAGAAACCAAAACCTTGTTTTAGAGGTTCTCCCCTCTTTCGTCTTCACAACCGGGTTGAAGGATCCACGGTTTTGGGAAACTTTTTTTTTGCCCAATGTCAATGCTCCATTCCTTACCAATCAACTGAACTCGTAATGGGTCCCCAATACCCTTCCGCTGCCAGCCGATTACCGTTACTACTGGCACTGGTCATTTCTTTGCGTATATGTGTATTTAATATAAAGAAAATAAAGATACACGGAGTCCCTTTAAATAGAGATACGAGCAAAGAGAGGAGTGTGGTAAGAGCACGCGTAAGTTTGGGGCAAAGACAGTAAATCCCGCTTTTAGGCTTGCTGTGTCTGTGTGTGTGTGTGCTATGCAAGGCAATCAGGGCTCTAATTTATTTAAAAACACTCTTGAATCCATTCAAGCACTTGGTCCATTTCATCGTCGTCGCCGTCCTTTTTGATGATATCCACCTCGCTTTCAATGAGGAAGCTGGGCGCTCGCGATACGGCCAGGATGGGAAAATAAGGCTCGAATTCAAACGACGGGAGCGTTTTGGGATCCACGGCACTCGGGCCATCGATCAGGATTAATCCGGAAAGGGGCTGGTTAGCAACGTACTTTTGACACAGACGCCAAGCAGCTTCGCCGTGGCCGATAAGCACGGGTGGAAACATGGCCAAGTCACGTACTTTGGCATCCAAATCTAACAACGTATTCGTTCTGTTACTGTGTCACACCTTTCTCTTGTATTCTGTTCTGTAAAGAAGAGGATTTACCTGTATACCACGATTGTAGCAACGCATTGCCATCTCGGGGATCTTTGTTGTTGCTAATTCCGAGTTGTGCAGTAGCGGAATCAAATCCTGATTCTGATAGTAGCGTTTGCCATCGTTGTGTTAAGCTAAAAATAATTAGGAATCACTGTCAAGATGGACAATGTCTTTTACTCTTGTTTGTTTGACTTACGCCGGTGTAGTGTCAGTGCCTACAAACAACACAGGCATGGGCCGTTTACGCGTGCCCTGGGCAGCCTCGGCCCTGGATACCGTGATGAGTCTTCGGATCGTACGGTGCAACATGTGTGTTTAAATTACAGAAACACAACAATAGAGTTAACAGGGCTGAATCCCCCCCCACCCCCAACCCAATAATCCGGAATTTTTCTGCATGAAACAGTGTGCCTCACACGCTCAACCATAGCGACCTTCTTTACTTTTGAAAAAAAAAAAAGTTCTCTCAATAAAAGAAGATGGTGAGCAGAATACAAAAGTACATGTACACATGCAATACCATCACTTGCTGTTATATGCGCAAACCCAAGTAAAATGGTACGGAACACGCCACGTTTTCATGAAGAATTAATATGCGGGGGAAGCAAAAAGACATTTTCTCTAGAGGGTATAAACTTGATGATGGTTATTAACGTAGAAGCTATCCAAATTGCTGTTGCCACTCTTCTTGGCCATTTAAGGTCTTGTAATTATATATATGAAGAAACATGGTCCAACACCCAAAAAAGAAAATAAAAGACTTCGTCGCTATTTAATTCGAGATCGGTTGGACCAGGATACATTTTCTCAAACTCTGACCCGCTCTATATATGAGCAGTATAGTCACATATCTCTTGTCTTGGCATGCTTTGTAAGTTTATGATGTGTGTGACAGAGATAATATGATGCAGTAGCAGCAGCAGCAGCAGCAGTTCCTGTAGTGCAATATCAATTTCTTTGCACAGTTGCGAGGACAGTAATACAGCTGCTCGGCTTCTATTTGAAATATGTACTTAGGTACTATATGTATGCTCTACACACATGTATGATAGAAAACCTTCACATGCTTTAACATGCTCTTTAGTGCTTGTAAATACTGCTCATATTGCGTTTAAAAATGTCGCAAATGCATCCCAAAACATTCAAGGATAGGTTATTAGGGTATCCATGCTTCGTGTTGCGCCTTTTGTACTGATTCGTCCTAGCTCGTTCTCATCAATAATTGTTACACATTATCCTGACGCAACATATTGCTTCCTATCTGTTTTTTTACGGATAAGCCATTAGTAATTTTTTCGTTGCCTTGGGCAATATACATGTCTCAATGACGTCAATACTACTGAAATTATTAGCTTGTCTACATCTGTTTCGAAACTAGTTATCTGCTTTCTTTTTCCTCGACTCATCGTCACGCCATACAGTCTCTTGTCGAGTATAAAATTAAATCTTTGGTCGAACAATAAGCGGCCTAGTTGATGTTGTAGATTTATCTTTTCTTTGGATTCAGTGAAAAGAGCTGAGAGGTTGTAACCGAGAAGACGATAGGGAGAAAAGAATCGAATGATGTAAGAAACATCTAGAAATTCGGACCAAAAAAAAAAAAATACATGGAGTCGCTTATACTTATTTGACGATACAGCCAAAACCGCTAAACTGAGAATGTTCTCGATAAATCTACTAGTAATTGACGCCCTTTTCTTACTTGCAATTTATTTTTCTTTTCTCCATGCATCCTACCCCTCGCCTTGTCCCAGAAAACTTGAGAAAGTAAGCGATAACAATGAAGAACTTGTTGACATTATTTTATACTATGCCTCTTTGTGTGTGTGTATGTGTGTGTGTGCGCACATGGAAACGCGTAATGCTACCAATTTTCAAGAAGCAACGCACCGATCATTGCACCAATCTGGAATTATCAGATCTCCGGTAATCAGGCATTACTACTGTACCACCAAAGGCTGTTGTCGGTGGGTGTTGCTGCATGCGCCTTAGAACACACTTTGCTGTAATCCAGAAGTCTTGGTAGCATTATATCAGTCCTCAAATGTTCAAGAAGATCAAGTAGTTTAGCACGGTCATGCATAAGGTATACGTAATTTTCTGTTGATATCACAATGATATGATGTATCCTATGATTAATAGCACTACTGCATACTGCTGATAGATGATAGTGATAATATTCTAGCAAACCATTTTATATTTCCCCGAAGTCGAAAGACCCTTTAACATCCAAATAGACAATTAAATCTTGGCAGTATATTTGGGGGAATGATTGGGGGGGGGGGAGAAAATCGAGAAGATGTGAATCAGGAGCTATGTAAGAAGAGAAGGGGAGTATGCAGCAGAACTATGACAACATCATCAAGTCCATTCACGACTTATTTTTCTTTCAGGGTTTACAATGAACTGTATTGCACTACTGATTTCATGGTACCTTCCTTTTGAAGAGTATACCGATATTTCCCTTTTAGATAAAAATAGCAGTTCTTTTGTTGTTGTATTTTTAAGATGTGGGGGGGGAAGTTAGTTGTTATATAGGGGGAGGGGAGGAGATGAAGAGAAAGTGAGATAATGCACCGGTGCACCGGGAAGACGGGGCCGTCAAAAGAGTATAGAAAGAGAGAAAAAGATCGACGACCCCGACCCGATTTGTGTTAATAGAATTTGGGTTCCCCAACCATTTAGCATTTCTTAGTACATGAGATCATGGTTTATTTTTGATACAAACACGAGCATGACATGCTGAGCTCTTTTTTGGCTCATTCTGCTGCGTTGGAGTATATCGGTAAGTTTAATAGAGTATGTGATAGACATAAGGGCGGCATAGTAGCAGCATTCGAAAATAAAAAGGTTTGGTGCTCTGCATAATTTACATGTGCATAAAAGACTTTGAGGGGGGTGGGGCATTGTATTTACACGCTTCTGATGATGAGGATGATGGATGATGATAACAATAATAGCCAAGTGGATGATTGATTACCGTGTGTTATTGATGATACATAGCATACCATACTCCATCTGTTGATGCCGGTGCTATTTTACAAGGTGTTGCTGGTGTGTATAGCTAATTGATAGTTGTACCGTTTTATTCTATGCAGGATGCGCGTGGTTGTCTGTTTGTGTGCGCGCGCCCACGTACAATTATTCTGAACAGGACCATCCCGATCAAATTACCGATACAACATGAATGAATATGTAGCAAGGAACGGAAACAAATCAACATATGCTGCGAATGTATGCGTTTATCAACCGTCCTATGTCCCAGAAACATTAATGAAAAGTGCACGATGATGTTCATTATCAGCAGCAGCAGCAGCAGCAGCAGCTAAAGTCATTTTTTTGACAATCCTCCCCCATCTTTCTCTTCTGTATGTGCCGTGCAGGTACATATCTTGTATTTTGGTCATTGATCCATACATTGTGACAGTGAATCATGCTGCCCCCTTCTACACTGACCGTCACTCTGTGCATGTGTACTAATTTGTTTATCCGATGACCAGCATTGATACTAGCAATTTCCCCCATCTTTTCTTCCCCCGAGAAAAGATTGTTATTAATGACGCCGGTGAGAAAATGTTATGATCAGATACCAGTAGTTGAAGTGTAATAGGGTGCTCTTGGCTCTTCTGAATATCAAGTCATCAATGCGTCATTGTTAGAAATGTTATATCTGTTGTTACTGACTACTGATGCGGCAGTTAGAATCTTTATGTGCTAATATTAGTTACTGTATTGATGATATATACTACAGTGCGCTATTTATGCTCCCTACGGTGCGGTGCCTAACGTGTGCTGCGACTTTTGGAAGGGGAAAGGGGCGGATGACGATGGTGTCGGCGAATTGTTGCCCTGTGATGGCTATGTTTATTATGTTTCTATTGCTTCAATCAAGTGCAGAACCTAATGATATTATCATCCAGGAATTATGCTTGTTAGAGCAACCAACATCGAACGCTCTCGAATTGTCTTGTACATTGTCCCGATGCGAATCTTAAACAGAGATAGTCTCTTTTATCCTGACTCTACTGATGTTACATGTTATTATTGTAAAGCAAGGTTCACACGCTAAACATATTTGAGCTGCATAATATGCGTTATAGGTAACTAACAGCACCACCACAACACAAGCAGCAGCGCATAATACCACCCACCATCTCTATCATCATTACTATCATCCACGTAGTATGTCATACGTGTTGAACGGTGGTACCTTAACATTCTAAGAATGAGGTCACTCTTTAAAGTCCTCTCTTTCCCACTCTCCTTCGTGCTTTTAACCCCACCCCCCACCACCCTAAGAAACAGACATATTTGGTAAAAGGTTCCAAAATATTTTTCTAGCGATTGCTAGTAGTAGTTTTTTTATCATTGTCCGTGGTGCTGAGAGGGTACCCATCCCTACTACTTTTGCTACACTCCACCACCATACTACACTAATGCATGACAATTTTAGATTCAAGATTATATGCTACGGGGGCCTTAAGGATATATAACCTTCCATATGCTTTATCTTTTTGTTATCTATAGACTGTGAGGAGAGAAAGCAGAGGGAGTGGGGACAGGGAGAGGAAGGACGAAATAGAATTCGTGTAAACATAAACTAAATGAACATTAAGAGTATTGTTACAGTTACTTTTCTCCCTCAACCTAAGTTTAATCACCACCACCACCCCCTCTCTCTGTGCATGTTTTCTTAGTGTCATGATGGATGATTACATAGGTGACATGTAATATATATATATGCAATAATGTAACTATAGCGCCAATCGATACACGTAGTAGCTTTATGGTTTTTGCTGCAATGCAACGTGTTGACGACAGCTTACATTCAAAAAAAGTTTTAAAAAATAGTTCATGCCAAGATACACTAAAAAACATTCATGCTACTAATCCCCTCTGCTACGTGTTCTTTCTCGCAGCAAGAGATGCTTATCATTGATCAAGGAAACAGTAGCTCTGCCCAGTAAATGATAATATCACGTCCTCTTACTCCAACTTTTTGCACAGTGAATGTGTGTATGCATAATGTTATAGTGACGGCTACAAGTACAAAGCAACTTCTCGCCTAACCAAAAACTGGAGGGGCGGGACAGGGAGGATGTGCACGATGATGATACATGCTAGAACATGCTGGGAAAATGATGTGAGCAACAGCAAATAGCCATATACGGCATGGTCTCTTTTTTTCTCTAAAACCCTAACATGAACGAACTAGTACCTTTAAAGAAATGCGATCACCGTCACCTGCTCTCTCTTAAAAATTCTCTCTTTTACTAGTCCCACATCCCCCAAATACCAAATAGCTGCTTGTGCGTATGATATGTGACCACCACAGCTCGTCTTGTTTTACCGTCTTTGACTAGAACGACAAGGTGCATACCATGATCGATCAACAGTGAGAAGGAAACAAACTACCGGTCTATTACAGGACATTGTATGTATGTATACACGGCAGGTATATTTGTGGTATCATATAGCATTGATATTAGCGACTTGTGTTTGTCTTGAGTATTAACTATTATGTGCATAATAACCGACAATATCAAATAAGCATGTGCGTGCCTTTAGGATTTGCTGAGCTCAAAAAGCATGCTTACTCTCTTTCGCTTCTGCATACTACAGCACTGAGGCCCTACATTATGGTGGCAGTTCTTCACATAATCGCCATCATCATCTCGGGAGCATCATCCCGTATGCATAAAAACTAAAATAAGCGGAGAATGCACCCTTTGCTATTACAGTATTTAAAATGAACTACCATCAACTAACCTTAGCTCTCGCCTCTCACATTTCCTGTCAGGGAGATGCGAAAGGAATCTACTTATGCTGACACAGCGCATAAGAGATAAATGATCCGCTTATAGGTGCGATACATGCATACGTTCAGAGAAGGTCACACTTGAGAAAAAGGGATTGATGTATGTTAGAATAGTTTGTTGTATTCATTGCATGGACACAACTATTAAATCGCTTCTATTCTTTCATTCGAAATCGACCTCTAGTATTGACAATATATATAGGCACCGTCCTAACGCATACTGTTGGAGAATAGCAGTTGTAATAGTAAAGCATCAAGTCTTTTGCCCCTTCTAAAAAACAAGGGATATAGATGAAAAGAAAAGACTGTCATTGAAAAAAATAAGCTACAGCTGTGAGCGTGGTAATTGCCCTTCCTTCCGTTCGATTGAACCTCCTAGCTTTGGGACGGAGAGACAATGCTAGATTACAGCCAAGCTAGATCCTCTCCTGAAAAATGAAACCGTATCACGGAGAAAAGAACGGCAGCAATAGTCACCTGTGTACCCATAGGTACTAGTGGTGGTAAAGATAGTAGTGGGGGTCTCTATAAATGCTAAGACACGGAGATAATTCACAGTTTGCCTCATTTGGGCAGCCCAAAGGCAAGCTCATACAAAACAACAGTGCTTTTTTTAACAAAAGATCCTCTTTTATTTCTTCATTTTAGAAAGAACATAACCCAACATCCATGATCGACAATTCATTTTTTTTTTTGCCAATATCGCTTAAAAGACCAAAGACTGTATACGTTTAGAAGACGCCTACCGGAATGACCAACAAGAAAACGATACCCATGACCAAAGGTAAAAGGCGCCCTAGAGCAAGAAGAACATTGTTAGCTGTTAGGATAAAACAACCGAACGTATTCATACTAATGCCCAGCTGGTCCTTTCAAATCGTCGTTATTAACAAAGTGCCGGTTCGAAACCAAGTGCTGGCAATAAAAGGCTGATGAAATGTATGTAACACCATGACGGTCAAAGACTTGGACCTCAGGTCAGGATGCAACGACTGGAACTGAGGTGTTGCATTAAGGAGCCTTTCTTGACACCAAGAACCACAAGGTACCTTAAAGTCGGAATGTTGTCAGAGCTTCTTGTGAATATACACAAGGTATGGGGCTGAGTACTTCATGCTCGCATCATGCATTCTCTCATAATCTGCACGACGGTGTGTTCTATACAGAAGATGTGTTATCTGATGTCGTTATGCATCTCGCTAATTCTGCGTAACAAAAAAAGTTTAAATTTGCATTTGTTTGGTCGCCAACGTGTATTGTAGGGCTAATAGCAACCCACCGCTTGCAAAAGAAGTACAAGTCGTACCTTTTTTTCAATTATCCAAAGACACACGTAAGTCTACCTTAAACCATACTTTTCGGAAGAGATCCAGAAGAAGTGTCATTAGTATCGAATACATAGCTGTAATACATGCGGCAAAGAATATAGCGAAATTACGACGAAAGTCATTATATATGAGGCCACGGTGTACGGACAGCACATGAACTTCAGCATGTACTTAAACAGCGGCAATTTCTGCGCCAGGTCAACTATGGGCAAAATGCCTACCGATACCGGTGAGCGCAGAACATCAAGAATCGCCAATTTCGAGGGATCGAAATTGCCCAAACTTCGCCTACGGTAGATCCTAAGAACGAGTCTGTAAGCAAACCTGCATGTGATGCTCGAAACAATCCGGATGGATCGGGTATTTGAAAAGGTCCCTAAGTTTGCTATAGTCCCTGGTCTCACGTATCAAGCTACGGTCTGACGCTCACTCACACTAAATTTGCGATTAGCCATTATATAACACTATTAACCTCTAATCATCAATAAAATAAAGCAAACACTGAACTCCTTCCTAGTATCTTTGATGGGTACAATCCGCATACTACTCTTGATATTAAAATCAAACGGACAATAATGAAGGGGTTTGCTTATAGTGACAATTTTGCTCGACAACGTTCATGTAGTACATAATATTTAAAGCAATGCTAGAAAAGGTGACAGAAACCAATGTGCGCTTTGAATGAATGGTTTGAAATGTAGATTACGTAAGGAGTCTTAGTGGACAGAATGGGGATGTAAAGACAATCGTAGTAAGTGCTTCGATGAGTTTTATATCCCAAAATTCTCTAAATTTTTACGGCAACGAGAATCTGTTACAGCTAGTAGTTAAAGGCATCCAAAAACACCAAGATTCGAGGGACCCAATAATGCTTTTGGCGTACAGCCCATATAAATTATGCTAAGATATTAAAACAAAAGATCGAAGATGTCGTCGTATCCAGGATCAATGCTGTATAGAACTGATTTCCACGCTGCCGCTCTAAGTAACAGTTGGCAGGCAGACCAACATGGCAGCTTTATATCTAAAAAATATCATTTAGCATTTGCTAGTTCTTAACTTTTTACTCATAGTACGACAATCCAACTACCTACGTACAGTAACATCATCATATGGAGCTTTTAGAAAAGCATGCGACCAAATCAATGTCCTTCACTCTCGTAAAAGCGCAACTTATGATACCGAAAACGACCCAAGTTATGTGTGTTCTGTAAGAATTAAAACGTATAATTAAAACAGAAGTCTTTGACATATGTCTGCCAGGATTAACACTATTTCAATAAAGACCTGACCGTCTGTCCGAGAAGTTTCGAAGTCTACTTTATATTTATTTATTAGAAAAATCAAGGGTTACGAGTTATCTTTTGTAACACACAAAAAAGGAAACTCAACCCTTTCCATGTAATTCCACCCGCACACGAAGAGTAAGAGAAAAAGCAAGTACTTACGCAAAGCATTTCCTGAATTTACAGGGGACCACCAGCGCACTTTTGACCCGTGGCTGGGGTAAATGGTAATGACAGGACTTACGCCCGAAGGCTGTCTGGGGTGGGGAGTATGCCGTTCGCATGAGGCGATGCAACATCCGAAGATGGATACGGAACAGCGGCAACGAGGCGCTACGGATGTGCAAGGGGAGAGAGAGGGGATAAACAATAATAATAAAATATACAAAGCAAAATAGAAACACACAGAAAAAGAAGAGATATATATATGTAGCAAAGAAGAAGATGAGGCTTTTAACGACCTCCTCAGGTCCAAGTCAAAGCAAAAGCACACGCCACCGTCTAGATGGATGGATAGATCTTGACCACAGCCGATGGACTACTTGACAGATCGGCTTCTAGGAGCGAGATGACAGTAGAGCATCAATCTTGACCAGCATGGAGGTGTCTGTGCACTATCGCCATTCCGAGAAGCAAAAGAGACGAATAGATAATGGAAATTATTAAAACACACACACACGCACAAAAAAAATTCTATCGTGCTACACTTACCCATATTTCTGCGATGAGGCACAGGACAGCCGAACACCCGGCAGAGCAGAGCAGAAAATCACAGCCAAGACAAAAACACTTCTTCTATGATAGCTGAAAAAGAAAAGATCATTAGAGAGCTGCACCCACTATGCCATCTTTATCTTTGACACGGCATGGCCATCCTCCTCCATCCCAAGCTGACTTACATTTGCTTTAGCGTTCTATGGAAAAAATGAAGATAGAGAGAGGTGGCTCTAAACCAATCCAAATCCAAAAAGATCACCGCAGAGCCTGCCTCTATCAGAAAAAAAAGCATCTATGAGCAGCTGCGTACACTTTTTGACGTGTCATGGCAGACATCTTTCTGGTTTTTTAAACACGTAAAGACAAACACAAGCACAAAATCCTTTCCAGCTATTTTGACATCCTTCGGTTGGAGGAAGAGAGCCTTAAATTAGAGAGACATGTAATGGTCAGGAACCCTTTCCCGTCACGCTGTGCGCACACCACTGCACCTTTGAAACGTCATCTTCAGCACCCCGGCCATCCTACACACCTACCAATTATTAAGTCCCCTTTTGCTTATGCTTACTATCATACTATCTATACTTGTCCGCCGGCCACGATTAACCCAACCAGCATAAGGCGTAATCTGAAGTAGAAAGAAAAGAAGAAAGATAATGAGCAGGCTGTTCTTTAAATGCAGCTACTTTTGAGTTTTGACACGTCATGGCATCATCAGCACCCCCAACAGACATTCGACGTCTCTCCAGCTCATGCTGACATTCCATTCCCTACCATACTTGAAGTTGCTGCTTGTGCTGAAGGGTGAGGTGCAAACACCAAGCCGAACCAACCGTATCAAAAGTCGAAACTCCTACAGCAGTAGCAGAAAAGAAAGGAGGATAACATTACTGGCTGTAGTATGCTGTACACACACTTCTTTGAATACGTCAAAATTCAGATCTTCTTTCGTATATCACATCCACATGCAAAACCTCAAAGTACACTTTTTAAAAGGCCTTGATATTTGACTTTTCGCGCAGTAGTAAGTGTTTTGATAAGTTGAAGAATGACCAACGATGATAGCAATAGCAGTTAATTCATTGTCAATACCACATAGATTATGCACGAATGTATATAGATATGACTTTATAGTATATCCACCTCTCTTGTCCCTCATCCTTAACAGTGCATTATTGTACGATCAATCACACAACAAGAAAAAGGCCTCGCGCTATTGAATATAAATAGAAATAAACAGTTACACAGTTACACTATCATATTACCGCTTAGAAGTTAAATAGCATTTCCTGCTTGTTCTTGGTTTCTTTTATTGTGGATTCAATCATTAACAATTAATTTTATTGTAAACAATAAATTAGTTAAATGATTTTATCAACATTCGTCACAAGCTCCTCATGTTAGGAGGGATATGCTCATTACCATTCCACAACTGATATATATAAATTAATCAAATTTATCATGTTACAGAATGACTTCCAAAAAATATCTAATGTTTCAGTTGCGACCATTCCACGCTCTTAAGATTATGGTCGTAATGACTAAGTCTTTTTTTCACAGCGCCTGGCTTTCGTTTCATACTCTGAATCAATACCAAATTGCAGTAGGCGTTGCTGTATATTTGATGCATCCGTGTATTTCGTGTTTCTTCGCCTCGGGATCATCTTGCGGGATGCACAGTCATACCAAATATATTTGATGTTGAAACCTTTGCACATTTGCTGGGTGATGCCTTCGAACTGACAAAGTTAACCTTGCGACGAATGCGTTTTCGCCCTCGTGGTTTTTTCGTATTGTCCTGGCCGGAAAGATAATCCTGTACTTCCCTTCGTCAATGCGTTCTGTCTTGCCCGTATTTTCGTCCAGAACAATCGTCCTACATGGATAACTGGGGAGTGTAGAAAGCGTACATTAGGCCTGGTCAAAGGACGCTGAAGCAATCTGAAGGTCGTACAATAATTTCTTTACCTAAAAAGTAACCTGACGTGAGCGAGAGGCTGAAGGTCCTTCATCCTTGGAGGTGAATGATCACAGCTGAAGCTACCTTTTCAAGTAATACGTTTTCTTCAGTGTGAATTGGCTAAGATTTTTTTATTCAGTTTTGAAGCTTCAGTGGCCTTTGACCAAGCCTATTGTAATTACTTTGTATCTTGTATCAGTAAAAGGTTACACTTTTATTTATATAGCACGGTTATGCTCTGCGCTTTGATTTAATACTATGAGTTACTAGGCATCACTTAACGGTGCTCTCCATGATAAAAAGAATACCGAGATAGTAAGCCGCCATCTTGTTATTTATCGTGCGCCATGTCTTAATGTAGCATGCGCCATGATAATATTATCCTTACGCCCTGTTGAAAAAGCAAGCCGCCATATTATAATTCGTGATGCGCCATGTTAATACTGTAGTGACGCCCAATAAAAAAAAGGTCGCGCCAAGTACCCACCCCCACCCCACTCAGCGCTATCATGCCATAAATCATCTGCCATTTCTAAAGAAATAAGCTTGATCTTTGCGTACCAATTACACAAATGAATGTGTAATGTTGCACCTGCAGCAACAAGCAGATGATGAATTACCGAGAAGAATGCACCAAAACGTGGCTGAGCAATATAAAGTGCTGCATCCTTCATTGTTTAACGACTTTGATTATGTGTACGACGATTAATTCAAATAAAGCCCTATCAAGCCATTGGGATCGCCCTCCTTATTCATTAAAGTTCGGAGAAACAGGCTTGCTTGAGGAAACCAGGTTTATTATCTGACTCTTTTAGGAATATATACAACAGGGTACACTAAAGTTAAAAAGATGGAAAAACGGGTGTGTTAAAAGATAGATTACTCTGGAAAGGAAAATTACATACAAAGAGGAACATTGAGATTTGGTATAGCTGCTTTGTGTGGCGTCGTATGTTGTTCTGTTTGTTTTGTTGTAGATGAAAGAGAGAGAGAGGCAAATATACAGACGGATTATATCATGGGAGAGGGACCGGGGGAGGGACCGGGGGAAACATAATAAAAGACGAGGCTGGGGTATAGGAGCGACAATAAATATAAAATGATGCAATAATCGGAACCTTTTACCAACCAATGCCACCTTTGACCCAGATACCATCATGCACAAAGTTGACCAAAAAGTTGGCTGTGTCGAGATAGAGATGGTCGTCATTACCAATGGAATGTGCGGCACGCTTGAGCGAGTGCATAGTGAGGATAGCCTTGGGATCTGCGGATTGGACGACAGCAGCCACGCAATCAGACCAGTCCAAAGGCGGTGAGGGTAGAGGCGCAGTAGCGCTGGTATAGTTGTTGTTGTTGTAAGGAGCATAATGGGCACGAGGAGGGCGGCCCTGAACTATGTAGGTGCATAGCGTGGCAAGGAATTGGAGGTTGACGAGCGAGTCCACTGATAAGGTTGGAGGACAATGGTCGATCATTGTTTGGATGGCAAGTGCTGAAGCAAGCAACTGACCGCCGCCAAGGAACCAGTCAAGTTCGATTTGGCCCTGGTTGACATGGTTACTATATGTGATGAGACGTGTGGCCATGGCAATGAGTTGGTTTAGCGCTTGCTGGTGCTGCGGTATTGATGAAGTCGTGTTGGTAGCAGTAGTAGTAGTAGCAGTACTGCTAATGTTTTGCCACACAGCCATGTATGTTTTCAGAAGATCGGCTTTGCTCTTTAGCAAAACCTTAACGGAAGAATGGAACGTGTTGCGGCCATCGATCTTGCCGCCGAAGCGCTGATCGGCGCCTACCAAGTCAAACAACAATTCGTCATTCGTGGTCGTCAGCGTCACCGGTTGTTGCTGCCTTTGTTCTTGTTCCTGACGCGTCAGCTCGCATAGCTCCGAGGCATCCAAATACGTGCTGGCTGTATAAGCTAAACCTTGTGTCACGACGTGCGGCAAATTCTGCTCAATTCCAAAAGCCAGATGCACAAGCGGCTGCAGCTGTGAACCCAGCGAGTGTTGCAAGGGACTGGTGTAAAAATATTGCTCCAACAACCCTTTCATACCGAGTTCGTCAAGCTGCTGGTCGAAAAAGGCAAGGTAGTCACCATAGTATCTGTTGTTAAGGGATGGTTAGTTGCTTTGGTGCTTGGGGGCGACGGGGACAGGTGGTAATGACTGGAAATGATCGTCGTTGTCCCGCGCCAGTGTTTTGTGTCCAATTTACTTCATTTCTTACCCTGAGTTGCCTAGAAATTCGAGCCAGTTATCTCGGTCGATGTGAACGTGGGCTCTTCTCAATGGAGTGAGCTCGGGATAGAGCTGGCTGTACACTTGAGCAAGCTGGTCATCTTTGGCTACAATCGATTGTTCATCATCATCAAGATAAGACGAAAGCAAAGGGTCAGCTTCATCATCATCGCATTGATAATGTACTAGTGGTGAAACAATGGAGTGTAGTCTACCTCCAAACTCATGAAGCCCTACAAGGACTCTGATAAGAACATTTGGACGGTCTCGATGCTCCATCAAAAAGGAGGCATGGTGTTCTTTGATCATGCCAAGCAGCATATGGCGGGAACTGGATAATGTGGTGTTGTTATTATCAGCGTCTTCAGCAGCAGCAGCAGCATTGTTGCTGCATGCATGTTGCTGGTGTAAATAGAGATACGAAGATGGCGTGGTCTGTTGCTGTTGTTGCTGCGATAAGAGCCGGGTGCTGGTCATCATTTGAGAGGTATACGTGTGGTAAGGAAAAATAAGAAAGAGAAAAGGCGAAGATATGCGGAGATCGCTCTTTTATATATTAAAGCGACCTTTTTTTGGAGCAGCTTTGTGTGAATAATATAGAAACCGAGTCACCACACTGCCACACCTGAGGTGTAGTATCCAGCATTTCACAGCACTGATAGAAAAACTGGACCAAGCTCAAAATAGAAGCTCGGGAGAAATAATCAAAAAACGTGGCCTAACTGATAGGGTTTTTTCCCTTTTGCCTTTAAAAAGAACATTTGACGAATTGCACCCTTTATGAGGTTATTGGGTTCGTGCTCTCGCTGTGTGTTTTCGTACGCTTTGTACAATATACCATACAGGTTAGGAGAAAACTTCTTGGTAAGACGCCCATCCAACCCCCCCATGCTGTTGCAAAAACCTTATGATTTTCACCGAAACCCGCAAGTTGTTATTTTTAAAGCAAAAGCGTTGTAGATATTCTGGGAACCCATAGAGTTTGCGGCTACGACGTGCCAAGAACCAATAAAGAACTTTTAGTCTGAGTAAGATGGTGTGTTTATAGAGAACACCCCCTCTTTTCTCCCTCCTTCTCAGCAGGCTTCAGCTTGTAAAAAAAAAAAAAGTAACCTGACAAACGAAAAGGTGCCTGAATGATAATGCGACAGGGTTGTCAACGCCTTAAGCGTATCGAGGAGACGGGAGGTAAAAAATTGGTCTGGACCTAAAATTAGCCGGGTTCGCTGCGTCAATTGATTATTGGAAACGAACTATTATTATACGCATTTACATTGGCTCAGTTTTTGATTATTGCCCTGATGTAGCCTTTTTTTATACATAATGACTATATTATTATCAGAGGGATGGATGGATGAATGGGGTTATGCTCTTGGAAAAAAGGATGCGCAGACTAGGACTTGGATATAACAGTATTAGCAGTAGTGGTAGTAGTAGTAGTAGCAGCAGCAGCAGACGAAGATGACGGTGGTGCCACTGCATCGGATGGTGTGGTTGGAGTGGTTGCGGAAGGAAACTGGGACGATGATGATGGAGTGGTTGGTACGGTGGCAGGGAAAGATGACAACGAAGAGTGAGAAGGAGGCAGTGGTGGATGCTGTTGGTGGGGAACAGGGGACGGTGACGCATTAGGTTCCTTGAACGCCTTGATCCATCCGCTTTCAATAAAGAAGTCGTATATCCGGCTCGTCTTGTTGACGTCGATTTTGATGAGTGCACGAGCCTGCCGCCGCTTCAAATACCCTTGTTTGGCATATTCTTTGAGGATTGTGTCCTTGATTACCATATACGGCCGTGGCAAAATGCGCAGTGTGGAACACAAAATTTGTTCTTGTTCTGTCAGTAGATGAACACCGTCTGCCTCGCTGATGTCAAGCGGATTGGCTGGCTTGCGTGCTCCTGATGCTGCTGCTGCCGCCGATGTTGATGATGATGATGTTGATGCTCCTGCTCCTGATGATGTTGATGCAGCTGCTGCTGCTGCCGTCGATCCATTCATGTGCGCTGCTACTGCTGCTCCTGAACCCTTGGGTCCATCGCGGAAATAGCCTGCTGCACTCGGTGTCGCTGACAGGGCGGCGATCTGTGCGCGGTAGTTATTACGTTGATTCGCTGCTGCAGTGCCCATCCGATCACTCGACAACGACACGAGCGTCTTGAGATTCGCCAACCGTGTCTGCTTGTCTTTTTCATACTGCTCGCCTTGCTTCAAGGACGTCAGGCCCGCCTTTCGCCACTCTTGCAAGATTGCAATCTGGTCTCGCAGCTGCTGCTCGCGCACAAGCCCTTGCACCAGCGTCTCATAGTCTGTAGGTGTCTGCAACCGACAAAACACACGCGTGCGATTGTATAGCTCTCGCTCCTCCTTTTGTCGTTTTCGTTCCAGTGCCTGCTGCTTCTTGAAATCAAGCCAGCCACGTTCAAAGATCAACCGCTTGCGTTCCATCCGTCGATCCAATCGCGAATTGTAGATATCCAGCACCATCACTTTTAGATCAATTTCTTCTTGTGTATCGTCGTCGTTGAACACCATGTCCTTCACAAACTGTTCCGCATCATTCTCGTACTCTGTTTCAAATTCAAAACGACGCGGCATGTAGCCCTGGATCTCGTGGTACGCTGGTCCGCTCGTCACTGGTTTGTTATTGTTGACTTGAGCCTTGGTACGTGGTCCCATGCCACGCGACTTTTGTAATCGATGTCGCTTACGCTCTCTGCATTCGCTTTCGCTGATATCATCAAATTTGATATCCATACGCGGCCGTGGCCAGTCAGGACTAGATACATACACGTCCAGATAATGCTGCTCGCATTCTTGCTTGTCCTTTGTCCCCACATAGTCGGCAATCGCTTGCCAATTGCCCAATCCATTCTTCATGGCTGCCTCGATTAGCAACAGTTCCTCATCGGCATCCCAATCCTCGCTGAAAATGGGAAAGCTGTGCGGTTTGACGATGCGGTAGCTGTGGTATGTCTTGTGTTTCATGGGTTCGGCGCCGCCGCTAAAGCAAGTGATGCATAGATCGAAATCGGGACAATCATCGTCGGCGCATCGTATACGTACAGTATTCGTCACATCGTTACTGCACGCATCGCAGTGGTATTTGGGTGGCTCTTTGTCGTCGATTTGTCCGCCTTCATTGTTGGTAGAGCTTGCTGTAGTGGCATTGCTGGGCCGTTGCCGATGGGTGATTGTCATTGAAACGATAGTGCTTTTGTTTTTTGACTTTATAAAAAGTTAATGAAGTATAGTATATCTATTATGTGCGTTGCAGACCAGAAGCAGCGAATTATAGTGCAACGACACAGCGAGCAATCAACCGTCGGACACTGAATTTTCTTCCTCATTTTACGGCTCTGGCAGAGTTAGGCTTCATGATTCCTGCTTGCAATGTTTTATCCAATAACGTTTCTGCAACAGGTACGATATCATAGGTCGTAAGAGGACTTATAGTGCATAAATGTATACACAGAGCGGCTTTTCTTCTTTACTACATCATCTTAAAAACGACATGCAAAGGGAGATATTGAGTTGGTAAACACTAACCATCTGTTTCTCGACAGAAACTGTGAATCACTGACAAACCAGCACATTGTTTATATATTGGTATCTCATAGCTTGTAGCATATATGTAGGTATACGATACAAGCGATATTCAGGGTACGCTCGTGCATATGTTTGTTTTCATGCATCTGAAGCATTTTCATTTAATATATGGAGGGGTTCAAGACTTAAATGAAGAAATTGAGTTCAGATATACCAATTAGCACAAGACGAATAGCTTCAAATGCTTCTTGCATGTAGGTCTAATAGGTCACCAGCACAATATCACCCGGCTATCAAGCCCAGACGATGAAACAATGGTAGTAACAACTTTGTGTGGTACATTATTTTCGCTATTGTACCATCAGTAGACTCGTAAAATATATGGTAGATATCATTTAGCAAGGAAAAAATGAAAGGATAGAATAGGGGATGCTTTGAGTACAAACATAGCATATTAGTCACGTCAATCCAGCGGCAGCTGCACAAGTGAGTTAGTTCGACTTGATCCGGGGTGGTAGAACATCCACACATGCGTATAGTCAAGGTGTCGATTCTGTCTAGAGTGTACGTACGTATATAATATGACAATGTTGGTCGTAATAAGAGAGCAGCAGCACAAGCACTCCATTGATGATGATGATGATGATAACGACTGGTGCGTCACCTTGTTGTTTGTTGTTATCAATAAGTAATATCATCGGAGGAACCATTTAGTGAAAGCCATACCAACAAACCTGCATTCGCAAGAAAACAAGGTTTGCTACTTCGCCGTCCTGCCCTGTCCTTGCTTCGCAAAAAAGGGCGAGTGTAAATCGTTACACAAAGAAACCGATCTCTCCGTTAAACAAGTCTGGAGAATTTAATTGTTAAGAAAAGTGTGTGGGGAAAAAGTTCCGCTTCAAAATCCCATATTGTATCTCTTTTAAGGTAAAGAATATACATTTGGAAGAAAACACAAGGGAGAGACTGAGAGAGTGAAGGGAAGGAAGAGAAAGAAAACGTTAAGCATGCAGAGCATATATGGCTGATATGCGATGACGACTGTACGATGCAATACACACACACACACACACACATCTGCCTCCACTGTATCACTTTCCAATACAAGTCCTTTTTGATTCTTTCCTCTCTTTCACTCTCTCTTATCCAATACTCCCACCCAATAACAATAACTGGCTTCTTTTTTTCTTACTAGGCTGGCTGGACACAACTACTGTTACAACTAGTAGCACACTTCTTCCCCCCCCCTACAAGTGGTTGTTTGTTATGCAGGCACCCGCTACCTCTACTTTGATAAGAGCAGCGCAAGACTTGCCATCGCCAGACTCTGATCAAGAGTTCGGTACTCCAGCGGATGATTCGACAACAACAACAGCAACCATTCCAACTTCAAAATTAACACTAAAACCAACGAACACCGCCGACATGGTCACGTTACCATCGTCTCCCTCGTCATTATTCACTGGGTCGCCCAGTAGCAACAACAATAATGCCAACGCCATTCCTTGCTGTTCTGCCATCGTCATGCAAGCCCCAACACCTGTTACGCCTTCAAAAGAAGACGACGACGACAACGAGCCTACAAGACATTTATCAGAACAAGACAAATACCAACACCAGTTGACTCCCATGGTCGTTCCTGCAAAGCGTGGTTATAAATCGCATGTGCCTAGTGCTTGTAAGTTCTTTTAAATTATCCCTCCGCGAGCCTCCCATTCCTTCTGGCACACCACATTGTGGCATAACAACCCCAGTTTATATACGAAACGAGACCTTCAACTTTCTCCATTATTACTTGCTCTAGGTGTAAACTGCAAGAAAGCACACTTGGCTTGTGACGGTAACTATTGAATCGATGATCTGGATAATTGCAGAGGTGCAGGAGGGGCGAGAAGGTGAAATATTTAACTAAACGTGCCGGCGCCGGCGAATTTATCGTTGTTGCGTGTATAGTATCCAGACCATGTAAACGATGTGTATCAGCAGGCAAAGGCGACACTTGTCAGGATGTAAAACACAAAAAGCGCGGCCGACCTCGACTTCACGAAACTAAGCGACTGGGGAACGTGTATGGTGGATCGATGATTTTGGACAATAGCAATAATACGAACAGCCACAGGAGCGACATGATGTATGGCATGATCCAGACACCGACTTTTACTGTCGCCACTTCAGTCGTACATCGTGACCATCCCAAGCCTCAAACAACGAGCATCTCCTTTGTTCATGAACCGATTGAAGCTTTCCGCGAGCAGGACGAGCAACGACACCGGAAAAAGGACGTCAATCATACAACCGGAACGCGGAGTCAACAGACTTTGAGAGATCCGGAGCCACCACCCACCACATCAGTAATTCACCATCAATCATCTCCAACGCTTATTAGTAAAGACAATGATAACAATAAGAATCCCAAATCACCACCATTTCAAAGAGCAGTAGTTCCGACGACACGGCCTAGTCACCAAGCACAAATTCGGTTGTCATGTGAACTACCTTGTCCTACATCAACGACGAAGACGACGAAGACGACGACGAGAACAACAAACCCACGAAACACCCCGGCAGCGACGACAGTAGCACAGCAACCACAACCACGCGAATGCGTCACAATTACACTGTTCCTCTCCATGGAAATGTGCTGTGCGCGAGCATCAGATGAAGTAACAGACCTTTGGGGCTTCCATCCTCAAGATCTAGTCCACCGATCGCTGTATGAAATGATCTCGACACATGACGCGGATCGTCTTGGGAGACTGCATCGACTGCTTCTGGACAATATCATGGAAGTAGCAAGACAACACGATCGTTCAATCGGGCCCGATGTACGTCCACCGCCCGCAGAACGCACATCCTCCTCGCTGTTTTACGATACAGATCCGGAGAAACTTGTCCGCAGGGCCAATGGATCCAACACATTCTCGGATACGCTGCATTTCAAAAAACAATCAAATGAACACGAGCTTTACGAAATGCTCGTCTATCTCGGCGGCGGTCTAGGTGCCGATCTGACCATGCCACCCAGTCTAGAAAAGCTTTATATTGTTGCAGAGCTGCGGAAGCATGAGTACAAAGTCCAAACCGCGAATACATCTACCACGGCAGCAACAGCAGGACTACCGGCTAGTCTTAGCTTTGATCGGTCTCGACTGTTTTCTCCATTTGTACATTCTTCCCCTACTTCTTCCTCGTCATCAACTACAGCAACAAAAACAACAGCAGCATCGTCATCACTATCATCATTATCATTTCCATCTCAATCAACAGCTGTTGCTCGCAGCAGAACCAGCAGCAGTAACGGCCCATCGTCCACCACCACTGCCACTACAACAAAACCAAGAGAATACAGCTTTGGACGACTCGGGAGCGGCGGGTTACTGCAGGCCAGACAGGGGTCCCTTCCAAACCACTTTGCCGCCAACTCCCAGCTCAACACAGTGTCACTACCAAGCCGAAAACTCGATATACCCAAGATCAACATTGCACCAATGACGGGTAAAAAGCGATCAAACACGAGTGTGACTGGTGTCCCCTATTTCCGACCAATAGCAGCAGCCATTCCTACTGCTACTACCACTACCACTACTGCTACGCCTACCACCATGGGGAGTTATGGGAAAAGTCACAGCAGGAACAGCAATAATATAACGCCAACGACAGCCAGTAGTGCTAGGAATAGCAGCCCGCTTCCTCCCGTGGCTCGAGAATCGACCAATCCATACTCGACACTGGCGTACAAATTTGCACCGATAACGTCTTCAGGCATCCCCGATAAAGCAAGAAGTGGCAGCGGCAGCGGCAGTGTTCATGGTTCTCTGCGTGGAGGACCGCCATCCTATACGCATCCAACGACCCAATATTTTCTGCAAACGTCCAGTAGTACACTCAATGCAGCTGCTTCTGCAGCGCAGAGCAGTTCGCGACCAATAGCGCATCACAACATTGCTATAGACACCATGGCGAACAATGACAAGGCTGTGGGCAAGACGGATTCGAAGCGAAAGGCAGAAATGAGTATTCGATCCTTGCTTTGTTAGAAACAAACAAAAAGGATCCGTATCGATTATTTTGCTCCCTCCCTCCTGTCCCCCACTATACACGCACACCTAAACATACACCCTCTCTCTTTTGTTAGTCCTTTGTTTATGTTAAAAGGTTAATAGTAACACCTAGCTGCCGTTCATTTTGTCAACACCACCCACCATCAATCTTTTTATCTCTTCTAATTTTACATAGCTCATTTAAAGAAGAGACCCGTTGTCTCCACTGTCACTTGCTGATATATGCAATCAAGTTAATTCATCCGCGGCTATATTCTTATGCACATCACTGGTTCTAGTGTAACAGGTGCTTTTTCAGAACGTAATATATGTAGTTACTGCTAATGCAACCTCGGTGGAGGAATATCGAGAATAGAGCACAATGTAACACTCACTACGTTGACGTATTACCTTAAAATTACGTGGAGGCCATCCATACGCCACACTATTGTAGATGACGTACCAACTATCAGCTCTGAGCCAGTTATTCTTGGCTCGCACTTAATACAGATGTATGTACATGTGCTGCTATTCCTTATTGAAGAAAAAATTGGGATCTTAGAATGCAAACAGAAGAGCGAATTAAAATCAAAGCTGTCTGTACACAGCAGCAGAATTGATCGCATTTGAATGGTTTAGCAGACAGCGCAGTCATATAATGAAGAGAAGCTAAGCTACCTTTTCAAACCAAGAACCCGTTTAATATATGGGTAATGGTACGTATAACAGCATAGAATTGAGAGAGAAAGGCGGTTCCTCGTCTATCGGACGGTGCATCTGAAAACTGCAAGATTGGCTAGCTATATCATTTCCAAACAAACTGGTTTTAGAGAAAAAAGAAGTGGAAGAGGATTCTTTTCACATGTAGTATAGAATTATCTAATCATATTCGATGTTGTGTCATTGAAGCTTTGTAAAAGAAAAGACAAAGTGTGAGCCACTACTGCATTGTGGATATACCTTTTCCGCGGATAAGTGCAGGATCCTACCTCAACCCTTAAAAGAATATCATTTTTCCGCGGATAAAGAAGCGGTTCAAAGATGTGTAACCGACAACCAACTTTATATTTTGCAAGCAGTCTGCATGCTAAGAGTCTACGAAGATCTCAATCCCGTTTTAGGGTAAGGGTATTTGATTTTCTTACTGTTGCTAGCAAGCTCTAGCATTGTACGTACTGTAATTTGCACCATATCATTGTCATCATCAAGAAACTTTATGCGTTTTGTTGGTTCGCAGAGCTTTAACGGTGTTCCTGAAATATGACAGTTTATTTGTGTCAGATATTGAGAATACCTCCGACTTGATCGCAAGAGCACGGGTCTAGAAGATACCATCACTACGCACAATAAGGCAGCAAGAAACAGTGATTCCCATTGCAAGTCAACAGAGGACGGACTCTAATCAAAAGGCCGAAATGAGGATCCGATCGCTACTATGGTTAAATGGCTAGACCGTTTTTGGAGGGACTGTCGATCCTCCATTGCACGTTTTTTTTACGGACCGACCAGATTACGTACGAACGAACCGATCTATAATAGTGGTTTTTGTATATAGCCCTTGGTCTATCCAAGATCTATAACAAAAGTAAAAAGCATCTCCTCCTTCTATATCGCCACAGCTAGTGTTAAATAGAATTGTCTCCAAGGAGCTGTGCTTTTTCTTTGGCACTACCAAGAAGAAAGACAGTGTGGTAAAAGAACTGGAACTGATTCGGCTCTGTGCAAGACTCCTTCTTTCTCCCCTTTTCACTAGTGTCGCTGGCTGAAGAGGGTGTTTCTTTATCAACGAGATGTAATTGGCTAGGTTGTGTAACCATCGCCGCTCAATTTCTTTAAATAAGTTTCTGTCTGCCAACCTTTTTTAAACTGCTTTATCCCCCATTCACTTCATCATCAACTACCACCTTCCCTCAACATCATCATGTCTGAAGCTCGCATTGCTGCCGTCAAAATCACCAACAACTCATCTCTTTCTCTCGAAGAATACAGAAGCCGCAAGGTTGCCCTTATCACTGGTATGTGCTTTTATTTTTACAAGATGTCGGGGGGGGGGATTAGCAAAAGAAGTTTTACGTGAAAAGAGAGAGAACCCGAGGAGAATAGACGAGATCTCGGTGATTCCTTTCGAGATGATGGTGAGTTCTCGTGCAGTGCACTGATAAACCTTGATTTGTATAGGTGTCACTGGCCAGGACGGTTCGTACCTGACTGAATTCTTGCTCGACAAGGGTTACGAGGTTCACGGTATCATTCGCCGTTCGTCCTCGTTCAACACTGGCCGTATCGAACACATCTACAAGGACAGACATGACCAAGGTATATAAATAGCACTCTTCTCTATTTATTTTTGTATACACACGTTTTTGGGAATATGCGTGGTGTGTTCGGTGATTAGTGGGCTTGGGGAGGAGCGGAACGCTTGCTCTGTGTGGGCTTTTTTCTCTTTTTTTTCTTTCTTCTTTGCTCGGCTCGTCTTTTGCTTAGCGGGGAGGAGGGGGCAGGGGAGACGGCAGAGAAGTGTGAGATCCTTCGCGCGTCTCTTCGCTTTGCACATTTGTATGTGCTGGAACGAGCAGAAGGTCCATTCTTTTTGAACTTCCGCGTCGTCGATCTCCTCCATCACCACCCCGTTTTCCGATTAGCACCCAGAACTGACTTTTTTACTGCTACCGCTACCCTTCTTTCTAGATGTCAAGTTCTTCCTTCACTACGGTGATTTGACCGACTCGACCTGCCTTGTGCACATCATCTCCCAGGTCCAGCCTACCGAGGTATACAACTTGGCTGCTCAGTCGCACGTCAAGGTCTCCTTTGACATGTCTGAATACACCGGTGATGTGGATGCCCTTGGTACTTTGCGTCTCTTGGATGCCATCCGCACTTGCGGTTTGAACGACCGTGTGCGTTTCTACCAGGCCTCGACCTCCGAATTGTACGGTAAGGTCGTCGAGACCCCACAAAAGGAAACCACGCCCTTCTACCCTCGTTCGCCCTATGGTGTCGCCAAGCTGTACGGTTACTGGATCGTCGTCAACTACCGTGAATCCTACGACATGTATGCCTGCAACGGTATCTTGTTCAACCACGAATCCCCCCGTCGTGGCCGCACTTTTGTCACTCGCAAGATCTCGCGTGCCGTTGCCGATATCCACTTGGGTCGTCAGGACTGTCTTTACCTGGGTAACATTGATGCTAAGCGTGATTGGGGTCACGCCCGTGACTATGTCGAGGGTATGTGGTTGATGCTCCAGCAGGACAAGCCCGACGATTTCGTCTTGGCTACTGGTGAAACCCACACTGTCCGTAGCTATATTGAAAAGGCCTTTGCTGTCACTGGTCGCAAGATCGTCTGGGAAGGTGAAGGTGTCAATGAAATCGGCAAGGACGCAGAGACTGGCAAGGTCCGTGTCCGTATCGATCCCAAGTACTTCCGTCCCGCCGAGGTCGAACTGTTATTAGGTGACCCCACCAAGGCTAACACCACTTTGGGCTGGAAGCGACAGGTCAGCTTTGACGAGCTGGTAACTGAGATGGTTGTCGCTGATATTGAAGGGTAAGCTTTCTTTTATTCGTTTGCGATGGTGGCTAGTTTCTTACTGACTTTTATCTCCTTTCCATTATAGCTCTCTGAAGAACGATACTTACAACTAAAGAAACAATTCCTCACCCTACAAGTCACAAAAGCATCCCCGCATCCGAACTTACTCGATAACAAAACCACAGATCCTCCTGCTCCATCTTCTTCCAATCTTGTCGCTTACCTCTAAACCTCTTTTTATATTCCTAGACGCCCCTCCATTTTTTATTGACTGTTCCTCCTCTTTACCCGATTTACCCGGCTTGGCTGAACTTTGTAAAAAAAATCTTTTTATGTTACATAAAAAAGAAAAAAGTAAAAAAAACGAGTCTTATACAAAAGCCAAACTAAACTTTGCGTCGTGAGTCTAACGATGGACTGTAGCAGTGGATCACAGGTGGTGGTTGGTAGTACTATGTATATGCGTGTGTTCTTAGAAGCTATGTGTATATCTGTGGGAAACGGACAGAACAGGGACGAGAAGGAAAGAAAAAAGAGGGAAGGGTGGATTTTAGAAAGGTTTGCAGAAGACAATTTTTGTGTGGCAAAGGGTGAGGAATATACAAAGTAGAAAGCAGGAAAACATAGATGATAAATGATGCAGACTAAGTTTTCAGAGCGTAGAATAGACAGATAAGGCCATAATCAGGATTGCAAGATACTAATAGATGATAGCTCTTAATTACGATGATGCCTTACTTGGTATAGTAGGGGTGGTGCTGGTGTCGTCAGATATGTATATCATATCACGTCTCGGAAATGTAAACCAGTTACTCTTCGTCGCTTATTTCTATATATATATATATATAACCGATGAGTCCAAAGATGCGTTTCTATACAAACATACATTGATACCATCAACTTACCAATGACCGGAGGTGATGGAGAGCGATAATGCGCACGTTGCATTACGCTTTCTAACAATAAGACGAGAAGAGAAAGATGAGCAACTGTTACGAAGAAAGCACCGACAAATAACAGTAGTCTTACCTTATTCCCCGGTTACTACTCATAATAATTTCTGCATCATCGAAACTGTCGTTTCTACAAATATATTTTGAGTTGATATTCTGTCTATGTATGTAGCATAAGAATAGAAATCTAAATACTGTTACGTACCCATTTAATTCATCGTCATCATTGTTCAAATCTAGTATTCTGGCAGTGCCACTATCATGGCTACCATCATTCTGGATGCTGTCATCAACGTCCGATTCATCCGTCTCGCTTCGACGCCTTTTTCTTGCTGCTTTGTCTCTATTTGACGTGCAACCAGAAAATCATGTTAACACAATATAATAATGCACTTCCATACATACATGGACACTTGCATATACCTTATCAATAAATCATTGGAATGCTTATTATGCGAATTTGTTGGTAGTTTAAAGTGCGCTGCTGATCGACGATAAGCTGGATTTGCATATGGCGGTATGCGTTCGTTGTGGTTACGGTGGCTAGATTCAGAATGTGTTCTTTTATTGGGCACGGTTCGTGAGCTATTGAAAAGTTAATGAAGATGTTAGCCAAGGGTGTACAACAAGACCAAACATCCCGTAATTATGAATACGTTACTTTATAGGCAATTCATCGTCTGTAGATTCATCCGAGTCGACGGTAGGCGGCACTGCCTCCTTCCTCTTCGCTGTTGTATCCGCTGCCCTTGAACTGCTGCTACCTCGTGCACTCGATGGGCCAGCCTCGCTGTGTACACGACTAGTATTATTATGACTTGCTCGGAATTTGGACTTTTGCGCAGCATACAGCTTGTCCTGTCAAATAATTGTAACATATTAGAGATTACAGGTTTATCTACCTTGGACATTGATAATCATGTTTGTTTTCTTTACCTTGAGTTTATTGAATTTCTTCTCAAAGAAACTTTTTTCATCCTCGGTAATTGATAATTTGACCTTAGTCTTTTCCAGCTCCTCATTTGCTACACGAAGCTTACACTCTGAGTCCCTAATGAGAACATTTTTAAAATCACGAGTTAGCAGAAGTGTTGTTTCTTTGATATGCGCTAAACCAGAAAACTTACTCCTTCATTCCAGTCGCGGTTGCCAGAAGCTTCACGATATCGGATTTCTCTAGCGTTTCCCAGAATCGGATCCGGCCCAAGGCAGTAGGAGATTCTAGACGACCATCCTGTTCACTGATACTATTGGACAAACAGCATGAGTAACAAATAGAACATGATTCTTCTCCTCGTATCTTTCCCATCCATTTTTTACCCCCTCCCCCCTCTTTTTTGAGGTAACGAAACATTCAATATTTACCTTCGAAGAGACTTCAAATAATTCACTTTTCGTTCAAGGCTTTGATTGATTTGTTGAAGTTGCGAAAGTTGGAGGTGTAAGACGGATAACTCTTGTCGATCAACTTCTTTATTCCGATCGTCCGATGAATCGGTTTGTAGATCGCCTTTGAGGGCAGAAGCATTTTCGATGTATAACGGGCCAATAACGCTCGTGGGTAGCATCTTTTTATTACAATTCGGACAGCATGGCTTTGTGCTAAACCAACGATTGATGCTACAATAAAAGGATAAAGTTGGAATGCATGACCATTGAATGAATGACAGGGATCCAAAAAAAAGCACTCTTGACTAAAGTATTTTACCAATAAGTATGAAATACATGACGGCAAGGCAGCGCAGCAATATCTTCTTCGATAAGTGTAACACAGATCGTACAAGTCGTCATGATTTGAATTGCACTGCTGGTAATAAAGAAGAAGAGAGGGTAAAGGTGGTAGTGACAACAAGGGGAAAGAGAGACGGGACAAAAAAAGGAAAAAGATAGCGGAGAGTCAGCTAGATTGCTGGAACGACATTACTCTTTGAAACAATAATACGCTCTGCCGACAGCACTAGAAAACGTCCCTCATTTTTCGCTAATCGGCACGATAAACGCATCCAACGAGGCTTGTTACTAGCTTGCTCTCTAGAATGACATATGTAACCTGGCGCCTCATCTAGTTCTGCTGTAGTAGATATTATATTACCTCTTTATGGCTACTGATTACGTGTCTAGCCCGAAAAAGATATGAAGACTTGGTTATCGAAGAAAAAAGTGGTTGCAATAATAGCGGGATGGAAGTACATGAGAGCAGCCACTAATGATCGATTTGCTTGTTTGTGCTGCTAAATAGTAGTTTTGATGCGTTATCATTTGATCTGTATATCTAACAGCTACTATGCTTTGCACTCGATCTACTTCTATAAGATTTGCAGTCGTTTAGAAAAGTGTAATAGAGAAGCCTATTATTACCTGCCTGATACCGACACACTGTGCCAGATATCTCGAGTCGTACGGCATGCCACCAGTGATATGTAATTACTTGGCAACATATCGCTGGCATAGTCTATCGTAATGGATATCTTGAACGATACTATCATCAAACGTGATAAACGGGGTACGGTATCGTGTTTTGGCAAGAAAGGGCGACATCACTTCCAAAATTGGTTGATGTACGCGCTGTGATTAAATCTGATGGAATCCGCATTGTCTTTTCCACCACTCTCTTCCCGAACGAAAGAAAGAGAACGCGTCATATAACATATATAAAATGGCAAACGATATTGATACTCTCGTTGACATGGGCTTTTCCCGTGGCAAGGTGTAAGTGCATTCAATCATTGCTTTTGTTCTTTTTGAGTTTTCAAACCGAGGCCACTCTTAATATTTCTTTATTATAGACAGAAAGCTTGGAGAGCTACCAATGGCGCAGGGCTTCAACCGGCGATGGATTGGTAAAAGAAGCAATAACGTACACCATTTCACTTTTTTCTGAAAGGCAACTCTGACTCTATATTTTCGTGCCATAGGTTGTTAGCGAATCCTAATGTGTCCGATGAACCAGAAGAACCGTCAGAGCATACACTCGGTGAAAAGACAGCACCTGCTAGTGGCAGTGAACAAGCAGCAGGTGGCAGTGCAGCAGGAGCAGGAGAAAGTGAAGAAGGTATCTGAAATTACTCACAGAGAGAAAACTAAGATTTGCAACTCCAGGTAGACAAAAAGGGGAATTCTAATAATGACTTGTCAATAGGTGAAATTCAAAATGGTGAGCAAACGGCTCAAAGTTTGATTTGTAACGATTGTCAAAAGCTGTTCCGCGATGGTAAGAGAAAGCAAAGAATGAAAGGCAGGGGAGAGAGCCTGTATAAATACTTGAGGAAAGAAGCTCAACTTTCCTTTCTCTCGTTTCACCTAGCCGCCACTGCTGAACGACACGCGATTAAAACATCCCATCAAAACTTTTCCGAGAGCACCGAAGTTATTGCCCCGTTGACTGAAGAAGAAAAGCAGGCAAAGCTGGCTGAGTTGAAGGCACGTCTTGCTGAAAAGCAGGCCAGTAAAGCAAAAGAAGAGGCTGAGGAACGTAGACAGCAGGAAAAGATTAGAAGAAAGGCCGGCCAGGACATTTCGGTTGCTAAACAACAAATGGAGGAAAAGGAGTTGAAGAAGGCATTTGATGCAAAGAGACGTGAAAAAGAACTAGATCGGATTGCAAAGGCCAAGGTCAAGGCCCAGATTGACGCTGATAAAAAGGAACGAGCTGCAAAGGTACGAAAACAAAAAGCAGTGAGGATGATTTATTAGTGACAACGAGGTACTGCATTTCTAAACATATATAACAGAAAGAGGCAGCCAAGCGAGCCAGACAGCAAGATGCTCAAGAAGAAGCCGCAGCCGCAGCTTCTCAGCCAGCTTCATCTGCACCTGGTGTAAAACGATTATACAATGAAGCAAGGTTACAGTTCCGGGTTCCTGGTGCATCACCCATCACCCACACTTTCCCAGCCGACTCAACCCTCACGCAGGTCAATGAATTTTTACAATCAAACGGCTGCGATAAACCTTTTACGCTTTCTATGACATTCCCTAGGTAAGCGATTATATCATTGAAACATCATTTGAGAATGGTTGGCTAAAACGGAGGCACGCTCTTAAATAGGAAAACATTCGGAGAAGGTGATTTGGACAAGACATTGAAGGATTTGGGTAAGTGCTATTCATCTATTCCATTAGTAAGTCATCGCTATATTATGGGTTATCCGCTTGCTTACTTCTTGAACTTGTAATTACAGGTCTGGTCCCATCTTCTGCGCTTGTGCTTGCATACACCGCATAAAAGCTTTTGATCGGAAGGGGAACAAAATTTGCAATAAATCTCACGTTTACCAACCGTTATATCGGATTTCTTTTCGCTTTGTATACCAGGGATGTGCTATACTAATCATCATTATGCAAGAGTTTCATCATCATTATCTTCATTTGGCTTTAAAATTTTATTCATAGTATGATTCAGTTATTCCCCTTCTATGCGTGCCATGTTTCAAAGTTCGGGGGCAAACTACTTCAGGGCTTTGAAAGCGTCAAGCAACACTCACAATCATTCATCAGCTACAATTTTTGCAATGCTAAACGTCAAATTGCTACCTATTTGGTAAATTTATGCATTGATACATGGGACGCTGCTACTGGTCTTAAAATTTTGAAACGATGACACTCCTTTGACTTTGTTGACGAGATGCTAAGTCATGCAGCTTACGAATTGATGACGAATTAAATGTTTATACGTCTAAACTTGGGTTTATAAAAGGTATATAAACTGACATCCGTTGATCAACGGAAAAAGCATATTCAGATCAAGTCAAAATGTCTAGCACTCAGAACAACAACCCCGGTAACTTTGCCAACCGTTCCAAGGAAGAAGTCCAGAACATCGCGTCCAAGGGAGGACAAAGTAGCCACAGTGGTGGCTTTGCGTCCATGGATTCCCAGAAGCAGGTATGTAGTTTTATTCTCGCTAAGACAGATCTTAGGTTTCAAAATGCGCTAACATATACTATTTTGAACATTACGTAGCATGATATTGCTTCCAAGGGTGGTCAAGCCTCATCCGGATCCTTTGAACCTGGTAGCGAGCGCGCCAGAGCAGCTGGACGTAAGGGTGGCCGTGCTACTGGTAACACCAACCAAACTAACTATGAGGAGGATGAAGACTACATCGACCAAGATCAGTAATAGTTTAGCTAATACTGTCGTCAATCCTGGCTCTGAATTGCTGAGCACTTGTAAATAAAAAAAATGCGTGTTTGTACAAAACCAACATTTGCGCTTTGAAGCAGATTGCTTTTAAATCCACTGAAATAGTGTGTTACAATAGTGGATAATTAAAAAATTTTAGAACAATAACTGCTCTTCTGATTTTTTACTGTTTGATACCCTTGTACCGTTGCTGTCTGCTCTGATCATTTACTAGCTCTTTCGCTTAATGATTCATCCATTCAGGCTTATCGGAAAGTCCTGTAGCACGCACATAAACCAGTTTCGGCGGTCATTAATCTTTACCAACCTTTATACTCTCGATATCTTTGTATATCATATCTGCTGGATGTAGATATACCGATTCTTTGCCGTACGCGATGGCAATTCATGATGATAGTTCTTCTGTTACAATATGTCTATTACAAAGAACGGTAATGCCTGTCTATGATATCAGATTTTCAAATAGTCCTGTATAATCACGGGTCCGAGGCATAGTACAAGGATTTTATTGAAGGACGATGCTCTGAATATTGTGTGATATGTTAACTCAGGGGATATTCGTTGTAAGTCTACACCACTTTTTTCACACCCTAGGTTTTTCAGCATTTTTTTTTAAAAATCTGGGCTCACCACTTAATGATTTTTTAGGTTCCCTCGGTTTTTTCATATTTCAGGGCCTGAAAAAGTTGGGGTACAGATTTTGCAGCTTGGGATATTTGGGATATGTGTATCATAGTGAATTGGACATCGTTCACTTTACTATATGATACGGCCATTTTCTTTACCGCTCTTGAAGGTTCCCTCGTATTTTTCTTTCCAAAATGTGGGCACCTGAAAAAAGCGGGGACTGACTGTATGCAAATTGATTTATCAAACATACTTTTGGATGTGACGATAAATATCTTGGATAACTGAGACAGGCGCCACAACAAAAAAATGGAAGATAGATAACAATGTACAAAGGTGTTTTTATTTACAGATTGCTCGACAAAACTGAGCCAGTAGATACCCAAAGCTATTGTTTACTGTTCATCATCCATATAGGTTTCATCTTCCTCATAGCTAGTTTGGTTGGTGTTACCAGTAGCGCGACCGCCCTTACGTCCAGCTGCTCTAGCACGCTCACTACCAGGTTCAAAGGATCCGGACGAGGCTTGGCCACCCTGAGAAGAGATGTCGTGCTAGATTCACGCAGAGTATTGCATGTCAGTACATTTAACTTTTGGGAAAACAGTAGCATTTTCCAAACTCGTAAATCAGATATTCTTAACGCACCTGCTTCTGAGAATCCATGGACGCGAATCCACCGCTATGGCTACTTTGACCACCCTTTGATGCGATGTTCTGGACTTCTTCCTTGGAGCGGTTGGCGAAGTTAGCGGGATTATTTTGACGGTTAGACATTTTTAGAAAACGATACACCTGATTATGGATTTCAGTGGTTGACGGATGGTACTTTATATACTTTCATAAAGCCCCAGTTTAGGAAGCTTTAATCATTATGTTGTCATTGACTGGCGATCGTGTAATAAGCTTCGCGATGTCAGATTATTACATGCTCTTCTTATCATCAATGTTTCAAATCATACAGCGGTTTGCATTGTGTGAAATCACCGTAGCATAGTGTGTTCTTGGTTGCTACATGTGCAGTAGCTATATACTTTCATAAAAGCCCCAGTTTAGGAAGCTTTAATCATGATGTTGTCATTGACTGGCGATCGTGTAATAAGCTTCGCGATGTCAGTTTATTACATGCTCTTCTTATCATCAATGTTTCAAAATCATACAGCGGTTTGCATTGTGTGAAATCACCGTAGCATAGTGTGTTCTTGGTTGCTACATGTGCCAGAAGTTAAAAGTCATCGGTTACGTAGTTGATAGTAGCTAAGTGATTGTTGCTTTTACTAAAACCATTGAGGCCTAATTCACCGTGTTTAAACTTGGCTCATAAATATGTCATGTCTCAAAATTCGGACGCAATCACCAAGGGTTTGAGCATTTTTTTCCAACGGCTTCAAGTATCTCAAGTACCCCGTCACATGATTTCCATACTTTCATGCAGTTGTACAATAGTCAGCATTAAGCCTGCGGATCATTTCAAAATAAGAAGCGACAGTGTGATGGTATAATACGGGCATAAAGGCATACTTGAAACTTGACACATTCAAGATTAGTATTATGCGCTGGGGTTTATTTACGTTGATTTTATGCAGCTCGACAAATCACGATTTCCGATGCTGACGAAGTATGCTGCTTTCTGATTTACTATGTATAAGACTTGAAAGATATATATACGTCTGCAAGTCTGCTCAAAATTCAGTTATTGTAGTTTCTATCAACGTTTTCATAATGTCTGGCACTCAAAACAACAATCCCGGTAACTTTGCCAACCGCTCCAAGGAAGAAGTTCAGAACATCGCATCAAAGGGCGGTCAAAGTAGCCATAGCCACAGTGGAGGATTCGCATCCATGGATCCTCAGAAGCAGGTATGTACATATCAAATTCTCATTTTCGGTAGCTGGGCTGACATACATTTATGTTGCACAATATACAGCATGATATCGCTTCCAAAGGAGGCCAAGCTTCTTCGGGCTCTTTCGAACCTGGTAGTGAGCGGGCCAGAGCAGCTGGACGCAAGGGTGGCCGTGCCTCAGGCAACACCAACCAGAGCAGCGAATAAGTAGTTAGCTGATTGTATTATCAAGCTCTGTCTTAGATTTCGCTTGTAAATAAACAAAACTGAATTTTGTACATGAGAATCGTTCATAATTTAACTGTTGCCTTTTTAAGATTACTGTAATAATTTATGCCTAGTTTGATCTGCGCACTGCCTGGATAAAGGCGAGTGCGACATACCAGTGATGTACTTCTCAGATCGCGTCGTTGCTCTCAGCAAGTTATACTATCCCATCAATCCTCATTGGCCCGAATAATAGAAAAAAATTGGTTCTTTTAGCACTACGCACTACTCTAACGCTAACGCACCATGTGCTACCTGACATACTGCCAAGGATGCGGGGCGACGGTAGATACTTTCAAAGTTTGTTGCCATTGAAATGAAAGATAATTAGACAGTCTATGTCTATATACAGCATTTTCATCCAATATAAAAAAAATTACTCCGTGTAGAGAGGAAGAGTTGTGATGACGGTGTGAATGTGTTACCATATCTGACATCATACGTAATCGCGAACCGTATTACCACATGGATTATACACGCACATAATTAGACATCATCCCGAGCCACTTTGCCACATTATTCTGCTTTGTCCTCGTGGGTAATTACTCCATTAAAACTTGAACAAATCATGCTGGATCCAATCACTATCTCTAACCAGCTTGCTACCTAACATTTCAATCGGGTTAAAAGCTTCATTATCGAGAGAAAAGCGGCACCTATTTTAAAATACCCATATAAGGAAATAATATATTAAAAAGATTATTTAAAGCATACGTAAAACAACAATTATAGCTCTTTATTTTTGAAGTAGGCGCGAGCAGACAAACGATAATAACGGGGATTTAGTAGTTAAAGCATACGAAGTGATTATTGCAAGCGAAGGAGGCAAAGGAAAGAGTATAAGTTCTTAATAGACTTGTAAGTATATACTACGAAAAGATTGGTTTGTTCAGAAAGCGAGAAAGAGAAAAAAATATGATATGTACAGAGGAGTATGGCTTGAATTTAAAAAAGGATAGCGCAGTGATGAGGCATGAGATGTGAAATATGGTGACAGGTTTGTATGATATGTAGTCGTATAACAGTTGCGTAAGTTGGAGAAATTGGATGGATGTGTAGAGGGTGGAGGTAAAGTAAAAGCTTATTACTAACGACGTAACGGGGGTAGTGTCCGATCGTCCATCAGGGTATCTGCCATAATCGCACGCAATGGTGGTAAACATTCGCCCCAATCTTTATGAGGTATCAGGGAAGGCATAGGAGGTGACGGCAGTGATGAATGTGATGAGACAACAGACTTTGGCGGTGAAGGTGGCGTTGCTTGCCATCGACCGAAGTAGACATCTGCTGCTGACGAGGCATACGGTGGTGGTGAAAAATCGTCTTCGTCTTCTTTGAACCGCTTTTCGTTTGAATGATGATCGATGATATTGCTGTTCGTATGATGAGTATGATGGTAGTCCAGGGTGACGGTGGGACTACTAGCATTGTCTACGAGCATCTGAACATCCAATCGTCGTTTGCGTGAGTTTGCACTAATTGAAGTATTAAGGTGATTTAACGATGTTTCCTTGTAGGTCACTGCTTCGATCCTCAGAACAAAACTTACGAGGTCTGTAGCCGGTTTTCTTTACGAATGCGTATCTTGACGCCTTGATCAGAGAATGTCCTTGATAGAAATGTAGTCTCCAACGGGCTTGGGAAGTTCTTTGCTGTGTAAACGCTGAACACGTCGCTCAGGACAGTTTTCCTGTTCTGGACGGATCCCCTGTAAAAGAAAACAGAAAAAAAAAAAGGCAAAGTGTCAGCTGGATCGCACACCAAAACACATACACACACTTTCTCTTTCTCCCGACGCACAACCCGTAGCCCGGAATTAACTTACTCCACGATCTCAAAGAGGCTAAAATGGAGTTTGTAGTTGCCTTCTTTACGTACCGACAAGTCGCCAAACACAAAAAAACCGCCATCTGAAGAAAAAAAAAAGATTCCCCCGCTCCTCTATTAGCAAATATGGAAAAAAAGATATAGTTTGTGGCGGGAGCACCTGGGTTATATTTCTTTTATATTGCGGTACCTGTATTATTTGTATCTCGTAATCGATGGAGTGACGAAACGGTAGTGCCGACCAGATGGTTGGTTAGCAACGGTGGAGGAGGACTGTCGCGATGATACATGTCGCTGCTGCTGTCACCATGGCTGCCATCGACGATGTTGGCAACAGCAAAGTAAAAGGGACTCTGGAGGCAATTTCTAAAAAAAGAGATATTACATGTAAGTGGGAAAGTATTTGGAAATATAAAATCGATTTGCTGGTGTTACTTTGTGCGTTCTGGTGAGCAGTTTATCCAGTCGACCTGGAGAATCGGTGCTGGCTCGACGGGGTATCGACGCTCCAAAAGACTGGTGCCTGCACACACCTTGGCCTGCCTTGGCTGTTGTCGTATGCTTAGATGATAGTCTCTATAGAAGCTCAAATGTGTCAGTCCACTGTATTCCTTCTGCCCAGGTCAACGGTACTAACAAGAATAACAGAGAAAGAAGCAGAAAAGCCTCAGAAAAAGGTATGCACCTGTCTTGTGGAAGGTCGGCCAGCGAGCTTGACAGAAATCGATATGTGCAGGCACTGTTGTTCTCTCCAGGCTTGGGCATCGTCGCCTATTGTTGCTACTGTTGATGATGATACGACGACAGGATTGAAAAGAGAAGGACGAGAAGCTTTGCGGGTTTATGCCCTAAAAGAAAATAAAAAGAATAAAGAAAAGATTACTTCGCCCACCTCTCACCCACCTACTTTTAAACAAATTTACCAAGAAAGGGCAACCCCGGAGTCCAAATGGGGAAAAAAAGTACGTGATGGAGTCGGTACTCGCCGACCTTGGGCGCGCCCCGTCGGTCCTTCGCCTGGAGTGACGTGACACCATCATCCAAACCGGCGGGCACCATCAGCCATCTTTTTTGTGTGGAACTTATAACTCAGTAGTGCGGCCGTTTCTCTGTTTCACATCGAACTCAATGTCGTGGTACCAGAAGCAAATCCGATTGCAAGCTCGCTCCCAAGGTATGCAAGCACACAACGATACCAAGTCGAACACGTCCATTAACTCTTTTTTTTATTTAGGTTGCTTTCTCGTGCATAATGAGATTGTAAGCCAAGTCCCAGAAATTAAAAACTACAAAGTCGGCATGGCCAACATCTTTTGTACGTGTTATTTTATGCGAAAAATAGCAATCGTGCTGCTCTTCTTGTAATCATGAATACCAACTACTTTGTGTTTTATATTTGTGTTTAGTGCAGCACACTTCCGCATCCCTCATGCTCAACGAGAATGCGGATCCGGACGTAAGAAAGGACATGCATATGGGCTTGGATAAGATTGTTCCCGAAACTCTTCCATATATACATACGGACGAAGGACCGGACGATATGGTAATAAAATAATGATACGGGATTTTACATTGTTTTGTTTTGGCTAACAAATTGTATATACTGTGTTTTCAACCATAGCCTGGTCATTTGAAGTCTGGTATCGTTGGCGTCTCGCTAAATATCCCAATCACGAACGGCCAACTCAACACTGGCATGTGGCAAGGGTAAGTTTCTGCAGCGCTATCTAGTATACCTTGTAATTTTTATTACTGTCAGCAGCAGATAAGAACACGTATTGCTTTATTCTCTTTTATGTAGTATCTATTTGTGTGAACATCGTCATCACGGTGGTAGTCGTAAGGTAGTAGTGACCTTGCAGGGTGAAAAGAAATAGATGGCACGCTATTTGCTGCTAGTAGATGCGTATCTTTTAAAGACACGACGCCTCCATGTTTTGTACAAAAATATAAACATTTTTTGACATGCTTATGTATACGGAATGTATGGCGTTTTATCGCGAGGGTGCTTGGATGAACGCGTCTGTCTTGACTTAACGCTTTTTTTCTGAGTCGACAAATAGTAACTATAGAGCGGTTGTGCTCGCGTATGGCTCTGAGTCTCGATGCTTAGGTGACACTAGTGTCGCTCTCTACAACATCTGTTTCAAAGCGATAATCGCAATAATGCACTTGTGTTTATCCGTCATGTCAGTGTGTATATTTTCTCATGGAAGTATCCTTAAATACAGACAGCACAATACAATATAGCAAGGTACAATCAAGACAAGCAGACACAACCAGGTATTATATTTTATTTACGGTCCTTTAGTTCTTCTTTGGCTTTCCTTCGAAACGGATAGGGGTCTGGATCCCAGTAAGCCAGGTAAGGCCAACGGAAACAATAGCAATCACAATAAAGGCAATAGCAAAGGTCATGAACACGGCTGGCGAGAACAACTGGTATTTGGCAAAGATAGGTCTGCTCTTTTCAGCAGGTGGTGCTCGGCGTTGAAGCACACTTCGCTTTCGCATGTGGGAAGGCTACAAATAGAAGATTGAAAAAAGTTTAGCTTTTCTTTCGTGCTTTTTCCTTACAGCAATTCTAGTAGTATCCTACCGATTTCTTGGCCGAGCTCGAGGTATAAATGACTGCATAGTTATCAGTAGCGTGTTCTTGGACAGATTGAATGAACGCATCTACCTTGGCATCTAGGTAAAAGTGTTTTTCTCTTATTGTTAGCTCAACATAACTTTTCAGACCCTAATAAAATACTACGCTCTTTCATTTTCAAACTACCATTTTGTTGCAAGGCATCTGTATCTTCTGCATTGGGCAAGGACAAGACTGCCACGGTAGGAGCTTCATTATCGCCATTTGACAAGTCTGCATGAATCGTCATATCAGTTAATCCTTTCTCTGTCCTTTTATTGATACTAATATGCAATAAGAACTTACGATCTCCATATACAATAGAGCCCTCGCATTCTTGCGCAATCAGATTTGCTAGATTGTTCACGTTGACATGATCAGCGATATACTCGACTTCTGTACGCGTAACAGCATCTTTACGGTATTGCTATATAGTCCAAAAAAGTGAAATGTAATCTTTAACAAGTGCGCATAAAGATATATCGTTCTTGTTTTCATGCTCAAATCTTTCACTACCTTAATAGCCGTAAACGAATCCGAACGCGAAAGGTCGTTCAAATGAATCTACAGAAGAAACATGATTAAGTACTTCATTCGCTCGCTTTCTTTCGTTTAACAGAAAACATACACCGGGTTGGTCGATAATAGCTACGACGTTGGCATCGCAAATGTCGGACGAAAGAGAAGACCAGATGGTAGAAACGGCCGCCTCGTTTTCGACGACGAATTGTTGACCAGCGACGTGTGTCAAATAGCTTTTTTTATATATAAAGATTTTCGAGATGTATCAGTTTTTCCCAAAGTTCTTTATAGATAATTCAAAAGGTGTAATGTTAATGAACACTAACTCTTTAGGCGACCACATCAAGCATGGCACAGTGTTCTCAAAAGCAACTACGGCCGATGCCAACGAGGACAGTATTGCGGCAGCGTATATCTTCATGGCGGTATGGAAGAAAAAGAAGGAGGTTGGAACGAAGAGGTTATGAAACGACCAAGGGCGCAAAGGTGGTGGTGTAGTTGTAAACCCAGCTCTAGCTCCGTGCGTGCGCCATTAGCCGAGAGTGACTACTAACGTTTCACATCTCGCCTTTGCATTATAGTAACGAATAAAGTGTCGCAAAACATCTAGTAATGGATGATCCATCCTTCTTGAACATATTTTCTTTAACATGAAGCGTATTTCAAAAAAGTAAAAGATTAAAAAAGCATTATCCATAGATTTTGTTGCAAAGTTGTATTATTATAAGGTGCTCCCTAGATGCAAAAAAAAAACCAAATACAGAAAGTCATTGAACATGGATGGGATAGAATGCCGAAAGAGAGCGACGAAAAAGAGAGAGGTAGCAAAGGAGCGAAGAAAAGAAATTGAGCTTGATATTTACATAGCAATTAAAAGGACATGAGGAATAACAGAACTGATATAATGAGACGACACGACAAAGTGTCGATCGCACTTGAAAGAATGCAAAGAAACACATTTGGCACCTACGACATGTTTCTCTTCTCACTTGGTTCCATGCATATCTTTTATCAATGCTTTTGTCACTATTCTCGCTCTAGCGGTGAAAGAATAAAGCAAGCACGTCGTGTACCACTTTGCATCCGCCCATCCATCCAATTGGGCGATGGGAGACAACAGTGCTTTCCTATATGTTTTACACGTAGAAGTAGAGGTGTTTCGGGCTTTCCTTCTATTTTATTCGAGTACTTTTGACCACCAGCTCTGTAATAAAAGATGATTATTTTATGAATATATATCTGTGGCTCGAGTAACTGCTTCACCACAAACAGCCAAAATCAACTGAAAGGGAGTGCTTACATTGAGTCTATCAACAAGACGTTCTTTGCGCTTTTGGTCTTGGAATGTTATATTCTTCGCGTGAAGTTCTTTGCTAGAATTTCTATATATAGTATACTTATCCTCTAGATTTTTCTTCGGTTCTGAGAATGAGACGTAGAGTTTCTCCTCCCGGAGCTCTGCTCTTCGGTCACTTTGCAAGCTGCAGATGATATACACTTGAGCGGTCAAATTGGTCCGCTTTGAAGTGTACACAAATCATGTTAGCATAGCCTATCCAAAATACGTACCATATGTCACGCCGCACACTTGTTACCCTGTAATCGAGTTTTTACCACAAACAATGCATTCATTCCGTGTGTCTTGCCAAACTACCGGATTAGTATGGTAGCGCATGGAGACCGAAAGGTACAGCGAACCGTAGGAGAAACTGCGGCCAAGAAATCGCCTGGTTTGTACGTTCTCATATCATATATGATGACGGTGAGATTTAGTGCATTCAGAACTAACAGTAAAGCCATCAATCCTGCCTCCAACTGGCATCTGATAAAAATTCTCTTAATCGACAATTATATGAACTGGAAGTGCGATTCGTGTACTTGATGTTTTGTCCTTCTTTGCTGTCTTTTTTTTTTGGTGCTCTGCTTTTGTTAATGCTCTTAGGTTGCTGACATGTTATTTTTTGAGCACCCATCTACATCGTCGATCTCGTGGTTTGCAGAGATGATTTACCAGAGATATAGCCTGCCATAATATTCGGTGAAGCTGTTGGCTTCAGATCGTCCTGCCTGTTATTATAATGCTTAAGTGAAGTAGCCGCTAATACTATCGATGCAAGGAGACATGGCAGCGATGGTATTGGTCGAGTACAGGTGTGCTGCTGACGATGAAATGTTGACCCGTTGGATATTAGGAATGATGCCAATTCCAATAAACGGTTTTTACCTTGTTTCGACCTTGATTGTCGTCAACAAGTATGATACTTGCAAATGATTTGCCTTATTATCCTCAAAGGCACCCTTAAAAGCTTTTCCATGGGTTTGCTTTAAACAAAAATTATATTCACGTGTGCTGGATATCGTGTACATATATGTTTTTACATCCCCCTTTATAAGAGTCACAATTACTCCCAAGTGTGTATTTCAGGTAAGCATCCAGCATTTCTTCTCGGCTTATTACAATTTTGCTATCAGCGCCCATATCCCCATCGGCGTTTACTATCATATTGCCGTTGTTCGCGAAGTCGTAAAGGGAAGAGGCTAAAGCACGACAACGTGAGATATAGATATGTTTCTGACCCTTTTTTTTTGCCGTAGCAGCACTGCGTGCGTGATCCTTTGACTAGTTGCTAAACTTGCCCCAAATGGTTGATCTCAACTTGAAAAGTGGGAGAAGGTTTGATTTTGTATTTCAGCAAGTATATCCATTGCGCTACATCATTAAATATGATTGTCACTTGATCTTCGCTCTAATAGTCTCTATTACATACTAGTAATTCTTTTCAGAGATTCACCAGTTTTGATGATTCATCAATTACTGTGACATTACTTCTTTCGCACCGCATGCTTTGTTGCTTGCTCCATCGTAGGAGAGATTTAAAGGGAGTGCAGAGAACGTGTGACATTGTATGTAGCGCGTGATATAGCAGCCCTGATGGAGCTTCTTGGTACGTGTATAGCTCTTCAACACGGCATCATGTTCCCTAAAACCAATATGGCTAACACCAGTAAGGACAGCAATGCAGCAGCGTTTTCCTTCTTAGTACTTGAAGGGTTGGTACGCAAAGGTTATTAAATGACCAAGGTCGTAGAAAACATATACGTCGAGCACGGAAGCTGTCCTGGGTGGAAGTGTGTGTGCCGCAAGTAAAACCTTGTCACCATCTACTAATGGATGAGACACCTTCTATGTATATATAACACAAAACGAAACTAAAAACCCATTATCAATAGACTTTTGCAAATTCTAGTATTATAATGTGCACCGAGATGAGAGAGAAAATGATGGCGGGGGCGGGAAAAGGAGGGAAAAAATGAATACAGTATGATAAAGAAGGACCTAAGCTTAGAATCTACATAGTGAAGAAAAAAGACATGTTAATTTTCTTTCTAAAGATTTTTTCCCGACTTTTACCCACATAATACATTACCTGTTGTAAGCCATGTTGCCTCGTACACGAGTATAGTCGGTTAAGCATTCGATAGGACCGGCACCGATGACAGCAAGTTCTTGATCCCAGATGAACTTGTTGGCAGTGTTACGGACATCCGAGACGGAGATCTTGTCAATAGCCTGCGCCAACTCATCACCGCTCAATCGCTTGCCGGTGGTCAAGATCTGGCTACCGATATCCTTGGCGACAGCAGAGGTGGAGTCGAGGCTCAACAACAAGCTAGCCTTGAGCTGGACCTTGGCGCGTTCGACTTCGCTAGCAGTGACGGTAGTCGAGAGACGGTTCCATTCCTTTTGCAGAAAGTGAACAAGATCATCGATCTGTTCGCGGTTCTGGGTAGCAGCATAGAAGCCCCAGAGACCGGTATCCTTGTAACCCTTGGTGAACGAAGCGAACGAATCGGCGAGATGGTGGCTGTTGACGACGGTAGAAAGACGCGACGACAAGTTGGCGGCACCGCCCAAGGTGCTATCCCACGAACCAACGATGCTTTGCATGACCAACAAGTTCAAGTATTCCGAGGACATGAAAGGAGCACCCTCGACCGCCAGGGCAATGTGGGCTTGCTGGGCAAGATCGTCACGCAGACGGATCTCGGAACCGGTGAACGAAGGCTGGACACCAGCGGCAGCAGATCCAGCAGCAAGCGAGCCAAAGCTTTTTTCGGCTAACTTGACCAAAGCATCGTGCTCGACATCACCAGCACCGACCAAAACAATACGGTTGGCGGTGTAGTTGGCTTTGACAAAGCTGGTCAAGTCCTGCGAGGTCAAGTTCTCGACGTTCAAACCAGCGACGGGCAAACCAAGGCTGGTGCCCTGGAAAGCGGTGGCGTGCAAGTGCTCGAAGGTCACATCCTCCATGCTAGGTTGTTGGTTCAAAACGGCAGCGCGTTCGCTTTCCAAGCTGTCGAGCTTCAAGTCCTGAACGATTTCAGAAAGGCTCTGGACGGTCTTTTCGACGTTTGATCCGATCGTCTTGGCAGCGTAGTAGGTCTGATCGTGCGTGGTGCGAGCTGTCAATTCACCGCCAGTTTGCTTGCCGTTCTATTGTTTTTTTTTGTAAAAAACCAAACCGTAAAATAGATTCAATTATCGTCCGCTCTTTCTTTCTTTCTCTTGAGTGACATATGAGAACGCACATGCACACATACATGTACGCTATACGCAGGTGAAATATGACATGAGAAAGAATGCTAACCTTAAGAGCAATACGACCAATCAAGTTAGCGGCACCGCTGTTGCTTGCCGATTCAGCACGGGAGCCCGCGTCAATCCAAACACCAACAGTGGCAGCACCATTGGCAGTCGTGTTTTCCTCGGTGGCGATCGTCAAACCGTTGGAAAGGACTGTGGTGCGAGTGGCGGCGACCTGCTTAGCAGCCGTGGCCAAAGGTCGGACGAACTGGTAATATGTGTATATAGATTTGTTTTTTTAAGGGAGGGCCGTAATTGTATAATGAGACTTTCTCCACCTGACTAAATGCGTGCAATGTCGGTTTGGAAGTTACCTGCTTGGTCAAGCCGGCTTGGCTCTGAAGGGTATTGGAAAGAAGCCGTGATGCCATTAGAGTGGGGAGAAGTAAAGGAAAGCTGTTTTGTGTGGCCGACTGCCAAAATTTGCTTCAGCTGGGGGGGTTTCGCTGCTGGTGGCGTCACGATTTTTTTTTCTTTGCGCGCCTTTCTTCGAAACACTGGCCAATGCCCGCCATTACCATAGCAATGCCGTCGATATTGACGGTTGCTATGGTAATACTGTGTACTAGCAACAGAAACTTGAATGTCAATATTTGACTCATCAACTGGGATGTTCTCAAACCACTGCTTGGCTTAACATAACTGAAACACTTGAATGAGCTTTTATACGCAGTAAATACTGTGTAACTGAAATTGTTGAGTAGCATATGTTGAAAATTACATATATCACAGCACTTTGACGGTTTGTAAGCAGACTGGCCGTATCATGAGCGAAGAGCAAAAAACGGCTGTTGTCAGCTTTATTGATGTTAACCCTTCTGCTGCTGTAGCTGAAGAGACCCAGCATTTGTTGAAGCGATTCAAAGATCTGAAAGTTTCACATATTATTATTTATAACTTCATGAGAAGCGAATGCAATCTTTCGTTGAAGAAAGTTGACTTTCCATCGAATGAAACAGTCCTGCAAAGATTGAGGAGCGGTACGAGTGGGTTTGCAAATGGGAAAAAGTGGGTTTGCAAATGGGAAAAGACAGGCATGAATTTTCTGACGAATTGCGTTTTCCTTAACGAAACGGTGGAGAGCTTGGTCCAAAAAGGAACGCGTTCCATTGTTACCAGGGCTGCTACGCGAGCAAAACCGACGTGCTATCTCTGCTGCAGGTTTGATTACAGTCGCGGTAAAAAGTCGAGATCTGCGAAGCCCTTTTTCTTTCTCGCCACCATCCTCCTTATATACTACTTTTAATCACAAATTCAATAAACAACACATGAAGCATATAGGTTCATATCAATTTATTGGCTATGTAATTTTTGATACAAAGTGCTGTACTTGCGTCATATTAAATTGGCCATGTACTTTCTGATGATATAGAGTGCCGTACTTGCATGAATAGTGTGCTGCTGCCAGCAGATAATTATTTAAGAAATCATAAGAAATTTTACCAATCTAATGATTGAGAAAATTTTATTACTCTTGGAATTATTTATTATTAGAAATTAATAATCCTCTTATTAGTGAATATTATAGATATTCATCTAGGTGATTAATCATTAATCTAATGATTATTATAAATATTTTATATAATTCCCAAATCTTGTAAATATTTAAGATGTTAAGAGATTATAATCAAGAAATAGAATATTTATAATTTCCTTGGCATTTCTGATCCAAATATAATTACTATGATAGAACACTATTTACTAGTATATTAATTATTATATAAATTACTAACTACTATTCTAATTGCTAAAATTATAGGTAGAAAAAATGATATGTATACTTAGTTATTATTTTCAAATATCTCATTTTCATATATATTATTTGCCATGTACAGGATTTTTCATCTCCTAGTGGACGTTTGAATTTTTATTTAGGCAGAGTGGACATGAATGTTAGTCTGAGTGGACATGAATGAAAGTTAATCTGGACATGAATAATAATTGATCTGGACATGAATGAAAATCGAGCTGGACATGAATGAAAATCGAGCTGGACATGAATGAAAATCGAGCTGGACATGAATGAAAATCGATCTAGACATGAATGAAAATCGAGCTGGACATGAATGAAAATCGAGCTGGACATGAATAAAGATCGATCTGGACATGAATATAAAACGATCTGGACATGAATATACATCGACCTGGACATGAATATAAATCGATCTGGACATGAGTAAAATCAATCTGGACAAAATAAAAATCAATCTGTACATGAATGAAAATCATTCTGACAAGAATAATAATCAATCTAAACATGAATAATAGACAACCTGGACATAATAACAGTCAACCTGGACATAGTTTTAGTCAACTAAGACATAATAAAAGTTGAAGTAGATAATATATTAAGTGTAGCAGAGCAGAATATATGAGTACTTTAGATTTTCAATTCAAGTCAAGACATAATAGAAGTTAAGCAGTACAAAGCCAATGTCAAGATATAGTAGTATGGCTGTTTCACTCGTGACAAGAAGCTTGTAGGCTAATGTACAGGAAATGGCAAGGGTGCGTCAGAGACTCACTACTGTGCGCATAAGCCTATTTTGCTGCTGTGGGAACTGGGCCTGAGCGTTTCCCCTCATTTCACTTTACCCGGGTTGAGTTTGAAACAAATTGGAGGCTGGTGGCAGAGGTAGGTGGAAAGTGTGGGGTTTGTTAGCAGCAGCAGGGAGGAAAAAAACAACAACCAAAGATCCTTTTTTTTCTCATTACCATTCGCCATGGCAAATCAACAGCTTCGACGCACACTTGTAAATGGCTCCTACTCTCTTCACGATGAATAAAAACAAAGAAAACAAAACGGCACAATCCACGGATTTATTGAAAAACGAAATGAAGGTAACTGTTTTCTTAAAAAAAGCATGTGCTCAAGATTTATAAAGGAGTAGACCGCCGTTACTGCTGCTTAAAAAAACGCTGGATAAGTGAACAAGGGAAGGAAAAGGTTATCGGTTGTGCTTGAGGTATAGCTTTAGTGGAGATATTATCATCCAGAATTACTGCTTCTTTCTCATTTTCTCTGTATATACTTGATGCACCATCTTGCACCAATCCAACGTCAAACTTACGTGCGTAATACAACATCGTCCTCTACCTGCACAAACCATTCGTACTCACAACAAGAACGACGCAACAATTTTCTTCTCCATTACTCATACACAATTATATACAACATGACGCTGATCCGCCATTGACTTGCAAAATATACAGCCTGACGCATTTATTTTCCACTATCATGTACGCCCATATTACACGATGACAACTATGACGCCGGTCTTTTTGTTTTAATACTTGTACGCTCAAGCACATCATCATCGTAATGACGGTCATCTCTTTCTTTGCTGTTTGTATTCACATCAATGCGATGATAATTATATTCCTATGATGCATACACACCACCACAACTATAATCCTCCTCTGCAATTCGCTGTACTCGCCCACACACGATGGCAACAACGATAACCTTTTTCTTTTAGCATATGCCAACACGAACATTGCCGGTCTTGATGGATAAGGTAGCTATATATGCTGATGGGTGGTATGTAGGGTTTTATTATTGTTACTGTAGATGTTATGGTTGGGATGAAAAAAATAAAAGTAAAAGATCATACATTATGTAGTCATCATGTTTCAGTTGTCTGCATAAACAGTTGTGAGATGGGATTGCATGTTATTACAAGTGCTTCTATAAAAACTATAGATATAGCTCTGAGCGGTGATGATAATATGGCAGGGACAAAGAAGAAAAGGCGTTTGTTGTTATGAAGGAGGAAGTTTCTTTGCTATTACAACAGCAACTTTATTTGTTGTTAATAACAACAACTATGAACAACCGACAAGTTACTACCCTTGACGACTCGCTACGCTCTCTCTCACTCGACTGTACGTGGAGTTCTTGCACTCATTCCTAATGAAATCGTGTGCGTTCCTGCTGCTCGATGGCAGATCTTCAAGGATCGCATCTCGGAATTGTGTGGCTACAAATGGGTTCACAAACGCGAGACTGTGCATGGCACCAGACGCTCTGCCACGCAATATCAATAATTACAATAACCATCCTTCACCACGAAACAACATCCTTCGCACCTGTATGACTCTTGTAGAACCTTCTTCGTTGTCTTTCTTATATAACGGTCAACATACTTTATTTTCATCCAATTCACAGCAACACAAAAGGAAAGAAACCCGTCAGTTATCCTTCCTGCTATCTACAGCTCATTTTCCATAAAGACCGGCGATGTTAACATTGGTATATGCAAAAGGTAAAAAGTAATCGCGTCAGGCTGTATATTTTGCAAGTCAATGGCGGATCAGCGTCATGTTGTATATAATTGTGTATGAGTAATGGAGAAGAAAATTGTTGCGTCGTTCTTGTTGTGAGTACGAATGGTTTGTGCAGGTAGAGGACGATGTTGTATTACGCACGTAAGTTTGACGTTGGATTGGTGCAAGATGGTGCATCAAGTATATACAGAGAAAATGAGAAAGAAGCAGTAATTCTGGATGATAATATCTCCACTAAAGCTATACCTCAAGCACAACCGATAACCTTTTCCTTCCCTTGTTCACTTATCCAGCGTTTTTTTAAGCAGCAGTAACGGCGGTCTACTCCTTTATAAATCTTGAGCACATGCTTTTTTTAAGAAAACAGTTACCTTCATTTCGTTTTTCAATAAATCCGTGGATTGTGCCGTTTTGTTTTCTTTGTTTTTATTCATCGTGAAGAGAGTAGGAGCCATTTACAAGTGTGCGTCGAAGCTGTTGATTTGCCATGGCGAATGGTAATGAGAAAAAAAAGGATCTTTGGTTGTTGTTTTTTTCCTCCCTGCTGCTGCTAACAAACCCCACACTTTCCACCTACCTCTGCCACCAGCCTCCAATTTGTTTCAAACTCAACCCGGGTAAAGTGAAATGAGGGGAAACGCTCAGGCCCAGTTCCCACAGCAGCAAAATAGGCTTATGCGCACAGTAGTGAGTCTCTGACGCACCCTTGCCATTTCCTGTACATTAGCCTACAAGCTTCTTGTCACGAGTGAAACAGCCATACTACTATATCTTGACATTGGCTTTGTACTGCTTAACTTCTATTATGTCTTGACTTGAATTGAAAATCTAAAGTACTCATATATTCTGCTCTGCTACACTTAATATATTATCTACTTCAACTTTTATTATGTCTTAGTTGACTAAAACTATGTCCAGGTTGACTGTTATTATGTCCAGGTTGTCTATTATTCATGTTTAGATTGATTATTATTCTTGTCAGAATGATTTTCATTCATGTACAGATTGATTTTTATTTTGTCCAGATTGATTTTACTCATGTCCAGATCGATTTATATTCATGTCCAGGTCGATGTATATTCATGTCCAGATCGTTTTATATTCATGTCCAGATCGATCTTTATTCATGTCCAGCTCGATTTTCATTCATGTCCAGCTCGATTTTCATTCATGTCTAGATCGATTTTCATTCATGTCCAGCTCGATTTTCATTCATGTCCAGCTCGATTTTCATTCATGTCCAGCTCGATTTTCATTCATGTCCAGATCAATTATTATTCATGTCCAGATTAACTTTCATTCATGTCCACTCAGACTAACATTCATGTCCACTCTGCCTAAATAAAAGTTCAAACGTCCACTAGGAGATGAAAAATCCTGTATATTATTTACTACGTTTATTAAAAAATCAATTTATTTTTTTGATTTTAATCTCTTAGTATCTTGAAAGTTTATGAACTTTATGAAATTAATCATCAAATTAATGTTTAACCTCTGTAGTTGACTTTCAGACTGTGGCAATTGAAATATCTTGTAAAGTGGCCACAAGCTCGTCCAGCATCAAAGCACATTGACCAATTCATTCGACCTACATGAATTTTTCCACAAACTCCCAATCTTCAGTATCGTCATTATCAGTTTTAGAGGGCAATTTATCTAGTTGGGTAACTTCAACCTGCTCTGGATCTTCCAATAGTGTCACACTACCAAAAAAAAATAGTAATCTATATGAAATTGCAAATACATCAGTTCTGTCAAGGCCATAACATTTATCCCTAGAATTACCTGTTGTCAGCAGCCATGTCGTCATATTTCCTTTTCAGGCGAGTGCAATATACTTGACTGTTATTAGTGTACTGAGCAGCACGCTTTGGATCGGTTGACATGAACTTTGTGATCTTCACAAATTGTCCTCCAAAGTCCACAGATGGATCGAAGTGCAGATAACTTGCTCTTGCTTGAGTTGTCGTATTTTACACTGTCACCAACAATTTTCATTACTGTTTGGTATAGATGAATAGGGGTCGCAATCTGACCTGCGGGTCAAAACCAACAACCCACGGGTTGAGGACGGGTCAACGGGTCGGGTTGATGCTTTTCTGACCCTCGGGTCGACCTGTCCAACCCTTGACCCGACCCGTTGACCCGTCGTGACCCGTGTATACATATAATATGTATGAGGTACTTATATTTAAGTAGTCAATTTTCTTGTTGGGAAACATCATTAGTTGTCAATATGTCTGCTATAGAACTATAGCATAAAACGTACTTAATTCTTTTTATTGTGGGATTATACTTTATATTCAACAGTATGGGATAAGTAAGCTATAAGCAATATATATGATAGGAGTAAAGAAGTAGCAATAGCGCAATGAGAATATACAATAGAAGGTGGCAGTAAGAGACGCGATTTAACAAAAGACAGAAAAGGAGTTGAGAAAAGAGAATCGAAGGAAGAAGAAAGAAGTGAAAAGAAAAGGGAAAAGGGAAAAGGATAAGGGGCATATAGGGAAGTCGATTTTCAACCATACTTTAAATATTATGCTTTCTTTAAAGCATGTGAGCCCAAGCGATTTCTTTTGTGATGGCACGAAACCCTTTACCTTTAAGAATAATCACTCAAAACGTAGATGTTGCTAGCACTGCTAGGAATTTGCATGCCATCATCTTAGAGAGCTATATATATATAGAGCTTTGCACTTCCAGCGCTCAAGTTCAGGCTGATTGACACTTCCTTCATCACTACATTGAAATCAGTCTTGACCCGTCAACCCGAGTTTTGACCCGTCGGGTTGAATGGGTCGGGTCGGGTCGGGTCAGTGCTTTCTTGACCCACAGGTCAACGGGTCAGACCCTTGACCTGACCCGACCCGTCCAATTGCGACCCCTATAGATGAATGATGAGTGGATCGTTCATAGTGGAGATTGTCAGGATGCTTCTTTCCCCCCCCCTGATGTAAGAAAGTTGATAAGAGCAGCATAGATCAGAAGCAACTTGTCCTTCTTTAATTCTTCTTGAATGCAGTTACATATGTTCTGAGAGTTACATCCTTGGTTAAGTGATCACTGGGTGTTTGTAAGCAACGGAAATTAATTATTAATAATTTAATGTTCAACAGATTTTAATTACTTGTAAGAACTGTAATTAATTAATATTAATGTTGAGTTATAATTGTTATAAATAATTAAGATAAAAATAAAAAAAATAACTTTAATATTTTTGTTATCTATAATTCTAAAAGATCAATATTCATCAAAGGGTTTTAAAGAACTATGTATAATTCTTATTAAACCTAGGATAATAAAAGAATGAATATTCTTTTTTATCCTATATCAGAAATGAAATGACGAGGTGTTCTTGATTTATATAAAGAGATATAAGAGGTAGACTGGGTATGGTCCACCCTTACATGTAGGATTTATTAAATATAATAACTTTGGTTGTTAATATTTAATATCTAATATGGAAATTGAGGGTGGCTGATGAACTTGGACGCCAGTGATTTTGATGCAACGTTTTTGACACAGTAAATCACCAGCACCAGATATTCCTTGAACTGCTGATAGACATTTAGGCAATAACAGATGGCTCGGCTCATGAAGTTTTCGTTGACGATTTGCTGTACTTCTATTACGATTGGTGGGAATTTGCCGAAAAAGTACGAACCATCACAAATTGCACCATCACTAAACGATGTAAATGAAGCGACATACGTGTTGTTGGGATTACTGACAATAGCTTTTGAGACAAGGTTCGGGATGGACTGATCTTGCAACATAAGCTTACTGACTATATCAGTACCTGAACGAAAATCTGGAGCTGGTAGTTTGTATTGAAGAAGCTCTTCACTGATATCCGTTATGATTGCTAGGAAATAAACAAAGGCAAAAAAAGAAGAAAAAACGTGACAAAACGCGACATCAATTTCTGCAGATTTTAATTGCCCAACAACATCATTTTTTATTGGCCAGCGACATTATTTTCATTGCCTGGAAGCACTGTAGATCCTGATGAAAAGGAGTGCTGTTTTAAATTGACATCTGCTTTAGCAGGGTGAAAACTAGTGTTGTCACGGTAAAAGAATGTAGGTGGTAACATACCTGCTCACAGGGAGGCTGATAATGATCATAATAAGTAATAGTAAAAGACATTACTTAGCAAATGTAATTTCAGCAAGTACACACTCATCATGAAGTCACTTACTATAATATAATTGGCATAGCGAGAACCATGCCGGATAGTTGAGAAAAGCCTTATTACACAATGGGATCTACTGCTGGTTTCAGTTGTCAAGGTTCCTCATGTATTGCATAAACACGCCCTCGCTCAAAAGAAAAAGAAATAGATGATTCTATCTTTATAGTGGTTCTTGTTATGCTAACACAGTATGTGATCGTTCGATTTACTATAATTTGATTTGTGGCCTAGATAGCATACAGTGTACATCCTCGTTTTACCGAGCCTCGGTGGTTGTGCTCGATCTTGCGCGGACTACTACCCGATTTCATCATTATGAATCTACGCATATATTTTGGGCTCTTCATGCAATGTTCATGCCGGACAGCAACAGAGCGGACGGACCTTTTCAGGGGATAAATCTGGTATTCATGTTTTACGCAAGATAAGCGATAAGGCATCTGGAGACAGTACATACATGAAGAAAATTGTGTGGTACGCGTTTGCATCTCGCGATGGAAAGCTAAAAGAAGAGCATACATACACACCATGACATAAGTGTGAATTTTATCCTTCTTGTTGTCGGCACTCCCATTATGCTGTAAGCACATACGGGCTGTAACGGGTTTGAGCCGAGATGCAAAGAAAGAAAAGAAGGTTGTGTGCACAGTGTGACAAGGTGGTTCCACCCGTTTCCACAATGCAAAACACATTACTTTAGAAATCGACACACTTCCGTTATTTCGCATCTTTTTTTACACACCTCAAGACAACAGCAACAACAGTAGCAGCAACAGCAAACCACTTGCAATCGCAGCATGTCTGTCAATAGCAGCAATCAGCGCGAATACAGCATCGACGGAGCAGACTGCAGTGCTACAAGGCTATTTCTTTGATGGCCTGTCGACCGGCGAAGCTGGGGGCACTTGCAAACATAGCAAAACCAACGGCAGCATCGGTGACCAGGACCTTAAACCAAGGATGCCACCACCACAACCACAACCAGGCAGGAAAAAAGGAAATAAGACATGCTCAAAAATTCACGAAGATTGATGACTAGGAAGGTTGGATGACTTTTTTTGGGAAGCAGAAAAGTGAGGAACTTGAAGAATTAAGGTATGGGCTTGGTTTGTCTCTAATTTACTCAGAGAAATATGATCAATTGCACTGTAAAGAGTTTTAAGAAATGTTTGTGAGCGTCACTTGTGTTTAGAAGCGTAACAAAAGATAGTGTTGAGGAACAGCAGACGATGCGCAATAGAAGTGCACTGCGTCAAAGCGTGAGTCGATCTTGTATTAAGCGCAATGAAATGGCGCAGAGCCAACAGCACAAGTACAGAAACGTAAAATGGATGCTGGCGCACTACTATCTACCTTCCCAGCAACGCAAACTGATTTTATTACGATGCTTACTGGGAGGAAAAATCCACAGTATACCCAGTAGAAAATATCACATCGAACATACTCCTATATATGTATTCGTGGGATGCCGTGGTAATCCTTCTCCACAGCATAGAGTTTAGTAGAGAACAAACGAGCAAGTAGGAAGAACAGCGGCTATGCTTTCATTAAAGGAAATGTGAGATTTCTTATTTGGGATCATAAAGCAGTGATTGTCTCGGCTGCCTGGACATTGCGTATAGGTAGATGACCGATTGTATCAACAATGAATATTACTCTCTTTCATCTCTTCTTCTTCGGTCCTTTACGCAACCACGAACCCCTAGTTCCCACTGTCTACTCCACCTTCCGGCCCACCTCCACGCACACAACGTGGCGCGCACAGAGAAAGCTCCATGTGGGATTCCTAATGATGCTTAACTGGGCGCCACTTTTTTAATCTTCTATTTCTATTTAAAAGTTCTTCTACGAAGAAGACGATGAGTATTTGATTTTGTCCCTCATTCTCCCTGACACCCCCCAAGGTTCGTTTATTAGAGCTAATGCAGAACACGCATGCTGTTGTCCCTGCTGCTGCTGCTGTTTGCTGCTTCCAATTACTTATGAACAAATGATCTTGCTTCCTGATGACAACGTGAAACATCTGTACATATAATGATGCACCTGCTGTCCAAATATATTTATATATATACCGGCCATACTTTTTTTTGTTCTCTACTAATGACACATACAGTACATAACAGCAGTGCGATAATTGGTATAAGTAGTAGCTATTGTAAGTATTCAAAGAATCAATTTGCGTTTTGTTTTTACCCCTTAAATGTATGTTCAAATAGTAGTATTGTGTCACAAAACCCGCCTTGTTTTATTAACTCGAACCTTTTTTTGGTCTCGAATTCGTACGAACATAACAACATAAAGTTTCGAGGAGAGAAAGAAAGGGAAGGAGAGAAGGTAAGCACAATGTATTTGAGAAGGAAAGGAAAAGAACCATTTATCATGCGTGTGGTAGCTATAGGAAACATCAAGGTGAGGGAAAAAAACATTAGAACAAGGGTAGTTTTATTAGTCTCTAATAGTAGTATATACGATGTTAAGTGAGTGTATGTAGTATATATTTTTGTCTTCAGAAGGTACGGCCATGATAATGGTACGCCATGTTATAGGTCTCTGAACACTGAGGGGGTGGCATCCGACATGATTTCTTTTTCAAAGGAAATAGTTTGTTACTTGAGGATGTTGGTCGATCGCTGAGCGAAGAAGTATACACACCATCATGATAGGTTTGCCGATAATAATCTTTGTCTAGAAAATGAACAATTTTACATGAGCGATGATGTCAGTTGCCAAAATAAAAGAGAAAGGGGCCAGCATCTTTTCGTTGTGTTGCTTTTTCCTCGTAATCTCGAGGGAGGATGCCCTGAGGATGATGTTGTCGGTACCAACATAGGTTCATATAGTAGTACTAGTACTAGTAGTAAATCAATATTGATATGGTAATATACCTCTCGGCTCATATGCGGGAATATAGGATCGCCGTTTAGTGTACTTGCCCACACGCCACATTTCTATTTGCTTCTTTAATTTGTCGACCACGATGCTCATCTTGAATAAAAGTAAACTATAGAAGAGGTATTATAGACGACAAAGTATTGACGGCGGTGCCAAAAATAGGGCAAGAGGGAAAAGAGAAGAACGCAAAGACGGAGAGGATTCTCTTCTTTATAGAAAAAAAAAAAAGAAAAAGGGGATGGGGGTTTCCATAAACCGTAACTGCGTATATTTGAGTATTGAGGGGATTTCACAGAGAAAGAAACTGTGTGTGCGAGAAGAGAGGGCTTGAGGAAGATTAGCAGCAAGACTCTCTCTCACATAACATTTAATAAACATACATTTCATACGTGCCCAAAAGATCATCTGCCCAAAAAAACGGAAATGCTAGACTATATGGTATAAGCACACTGTGTCGTGTATAGGTTTTCTCACCTTTGTTTTCTTTCGGCAACTTTGATATGGACAAGTTACTAGTGCGTGAGTGTGGGAGAAGCTGCAAGACGTATCCTACAGCATGCATGCATACATGAATATAGTACATCTCGGCCTATTTTCTGGATCCCCGCAGCACACGCACATACATGGATAGAAAGATACGTAAGAAAAAAAGTAAAAAGAAAAGGTAAAAGATATATATTACATTCGGTTCCGAGAACCAATAAGTTTGAACCTATTTTTTGTAGCCCTATGATAAGAAATGAAAGAAAGGAAAAAGAAGAAAATTTCTAATGTTGGTTGATGCTATTGGGGCCAATAATCTTTTCTTTGCGCAAGCTACCCAGAGCCTTGGCGCACTCCTGCTGAACGTGCTTTGCACGATCAGTTTCAAAGATGCCAGCTTGATCGAACTGGCGTGCATAGAATACACATTGTTCGATACGATAGTTTTTATACATGGGCACTTGCAACTGGCCCTGTTCAGCATGAAAAATAACACATTAATAAGTCTTCTTTAAGTTTTGATGTGTATCGTGCAATATCTTGGAGCATCCCTCACCTCTTCCTGTGACAGTTGTTTCTCTGGCTCTCGGCCAGTGCGTACGACATAATCATTGGGAAGTACCCAGAGATTGGCTCCGTTCAGGTAGATCGAATATAAACATGCCGATGGCTCATCAGCGAAACGCTCTTCGCACCTAATATATACCGAGTTTGTGCTTACGTTAATACAACAGCCTTTCAAGCCAAACCTGCGTTTTTTTCAACCAACAGAAAATGTATCACCACTTACCAAGGGTGGTCATCCCGAGTAGCGATATAGATTGGAGTATAGTGATAATCATATTCAGGGACAAGATAAGGTTCATCAGCTTCACGCCAAATATGATACGACGTAGGGCCATCGCTCAATTTCCAATGATAGTCTAATAACCCGATACGCTTTTCATCAGCCCATTCGACCATTTCTGGCTTGGTCATTGGCCAAGTGTCTGTGATGGCATTCTTGCTGTTAGGGAAGCCAAACGTAGGGACAATAAGAACATCGCCATCTAATAACCGATCACGATACGTTTTGGCAGTTGTAGCAAGGTCAGTTATCCAGAGAGTGGTGACAGGCACATGGGCCACGGTATCTGTGCGACTAAATAAGCGTGCCAAGTTACGGCTGTCTTGGAAACCGCCATGCACCACAGCCTCGCCATTGGTCGGGCGAACAATGAGATGCAGATCGACGTGTCGAGCCAGCATGGTTTGCGTTTCGTATTCGCGGCGGATTGTTGACAAGTGCTGCAGGATGGCGCCAGAGGCAAGACCACCCATATCCGATGGGATCTGCAGAGTAGCGGAGATAGGACCTGGGATGCACATAACATTGTGTTTGGTAAGATGTTTGTTTATCTAAGTCGGCAATGGAAGAGAGAGAGAGAGAGGCTGACAAACTGCTGTCGATCCCTTTTCATCCCGTCCAAACCCTCATTTCATCTTTACCTTGCCATATCTCGGCCAAACGCACCAAGTGTGGCCACTCATCCATGGTCAAAATCGTAGCAATCGAGAGTTGATCGGGTGTAGGCGTAGCGGTGGCTGTAAACCAGTGTGGACGTAAGTGATCCATGCGGATCAAGGATTTGGAAAACATTTTTGAAAGACGAAGTTGGTATGTGAGGGAGTTGAGGGTCGATAAGCCGTCTGGCATGATGGATTGTTGTTGTGTTATATGGAGGTCTTGCACTATCATCCCATTAGTTTTAGTTCCTTCAGAGAAATCCAATCACGTCTGTTTCTTTTTCGCATTTTACCTAATGCAGTAGCCGAGCCTGTTGTTGCTAGGTTGTTGTTGCTACCACTGCTAGAGCTGAACGACGAGAAAAGATGCATCGTAGACAATATCAAGCTTGTCAATACATAGGCCCAGCCCAACAATCGAACAATACGTAGCCGGAGCAATCGTTTACAGTATTGACCTAAGGATGACGAAGGAAATGCGTTTCGCGATTTGCTGTCTAATGATCGAGGAGCGCCAGTAGGTGGACATGCTGAAGTCAATGACGGTTTGCGTTGATGAAATCCGGACTTGGTTGGTCGCGAAGCGACAGTGGTCGTTTCTGGTGCACTCTCTGAAGATCGTGGCGGTGCCATAAAGAACAAATAAACAAAGGGGTGGGGATACGTTAAGAAGATAAGGCGGTTGTTGTTACTGGTGTTGTTGCTTAGCAAAGTAATCAATGAACGGAGGATAGGAAGAATAGAGGGCGGAAGGAAGACGGTGGATATAAGGAAGGGAGTCAGGGAAAAGGTGTTGGATGGCGTAGGAAAGGGTGGGATAAGTGTTATGAGAGGGGTGTGAGGGAGGAAAAAGAGAGGAGAGAGAGAGAGAGAGAGAGGAAGAGAAGAGGAAGAAGAAACGACGGGAAAAGAGAAGGTATGAAGAGTAGTAATAAGGGTAAGGTACGATGAGAGGTCTGGCTATGAAGAGAAATAGAGAGAAAGCGAGAGCGGGGTGTCGATTTGTTTGGTCACACAGGTGTGCAAGAAAAAGATGTTGCACACGTGTATTTGACGATCCAGTTTTCTCGACCGACCAAAGGCAACTCTTCTTTTATTTGGGTTAGAGCGGTGCACGGACAGTGTGTGTGTGTGTGAAAAGGGAGAGGCGAGAGACTTCTTGAAAGTACGAGGCAGGTAGAGAAGAAAGCCAAGATATATTAAACGCACAGAAATTCTCTAAACAAGGTAGTAAAAAAAAAAAGAGCTACCGGAAAAGTCTAATTAGTGAAAGAGTTTTGCAGAAAGAAAAGCAAAGCAAAGCGGGTCCTCTTGCACCGCAAACCTTCCCCCGATTTGTCTTGTCCTCTTTCTCCTAAGCTACTGAAATCGGTCCATGTTCTGGGCACAGGGTGCGCTCTTGATCATATAACTGTTGTGATCAATATCTCAACAAGCTCCGTCCCGTCACCCCGCTGCGAGCGAAAAATGCCATGCATCATTTTCATTCTCGAATGTCGAAAAAGAAACGCCACCAGAACACGTTCTTTCTTCTTTTTCTTCTATGAATATTATGTGTCGTAGCCCAGCAAGACGCTGCTGCTATCATTGCTGTTACTGTCACAATGTCCGATCTTGCTTTTCCGGATACTGCTTGGCGGTATGTACTATTACATGTAGCAATGGTACAGTAGTTAGTGCAGCTTCTTGCTGGCAGTAAATGTAATAGTGACGAGAAATCGGGTCCGATTGGTGAAAAGAGACGCAATAACAAGAATGATGAAAACTGTGCTACGGTGGCACACGATATGCTTTTCTATTTGATTGGAATGTTATTGGGCATTTGACGAAAGCAAATATATATACAAGGTGCTCAATCGGTATGGTGTGCTACACCTTCTTGAGTGTAATACCGAGCATCACTGTATTTCTAAGAAGCAAGGGCATGTATCTATTAGAGAATACACAAGCTGGATCAGAGGTTAAGTATTGTGATGAATAGCAGCATAACTACCTTGGCCATTGACGTGGACTACGAACACAGCATGGATGACGACTGAGGATTGTACGACGTACCACCACCCCTGGAACGAGAACGCTTTCCGCTCTCATTTCTAAAAGCTCGCTGTTGTACATATTATACGCTCATTCATTACATGGTGATAAGTAAGATGCTTAATAAATATAATTGTAATATAAGTTTTCATCATCCGCCCTCATCACAAAGAAGAAGAATGCAGAAACCAACCGATCGTGTAACCAGACGCACAGAGCGAGCTTTGATTTCCTCCACTTCTTTCAACTTTCAAACACGCTTTCTACACACGCTTGCTATAAGCTTATTTCATGCATCCATTCGCAAGCGACGATATAGCATGCATGAATGATAGATGGGGGGTCGGGCCTTCAATCCCGAAGGGTGGGTTTCTGGATGGTATGTACAACCTTGTTTAGGCTTTTCTAAGTGCCTTTGTATATCTTTTAAGTGTCATTCAGCTTCTATGGGTGCTTTTAAAGCCTGAATGCGCTTAAGAACATCCGCAAAAAGAGCTAGAAATAATTCTCTTTCCTGAGGTATACAGTACCATGTAAGTTTTACATTTCTATTTTATATCAGGATAAACGACGGCAGATATATTTTGGTGGATGGGCGACATCTTTCCTATGTAATGACGAGGAGAAGATGAAGAGAGAGAGACGATATAAGGGTGTGAGATAGATGTACATTGAAAAGGAAGAGGAATGTTGGGTTGTTGGTCTTTCATATCTGATTTCTTTAGTGTTGTTGAAGCTCTACATGGTTGGCTATTGGATACGAATTTGGGTGGAGGTGGTGTCAGTCCGAATATACAACTCATCGTAAACAGAAAAGAAGCAAGGATGGTCCCCCTCTCGGTCCACTTTTGTTTTTTCCTTACCTGGGAATAAGCCGACGGATTTGCCATCGGCAGCAACACCTTGCCACCAGTCGTCACTGACAAATTCAATGTGTGTAATAAGCTGGTTCTCCTTGAAGGAAATCTCATTATCCTCGCCAGCGGCATAGTCGTATAAAGCAATGGCCGTGTTGCCTTGATCCTGCTTGGCAGCAGGAGGCGACTGAACACCATTGGCAGCGACAGAGGCTGCAGGGGCTGCAGGGGCTGCAGCTGCTGCTGCTTGAGGCTGTTGTTGCTGTTGTTGCTGTTGTGCTTGTGCCTGCTTAATAGCGAACTGTATTAGAAAAAAAGCTGTAGACGGCAGTCATTTGCTATCTTACCTGTTCTTCTTCCTCCAAAAGCTGTACGTAGTTGGCTATAAACAACATTATGGATTTATTTAGGAACCTTTTATAATTCAACCACTTTGCGAGTTAACTTTTTTTGTTCCTTGTAAACTTACCTGGGAAAAGACCTTGCTTCTTGCCATCTTCACTGACACCGAACCACCAACCTTCATCCACTTGATCGATTTGTCCAATAACTTCGCCTTCAACCAAGGTCATTTCGTTGGCTTCTCCTGCAGCATAATTAAAAAGCACCACTGCAGAGACACCCTGTGCTCCATCGTCTTGACCGTCACCAGCAATGGCAGCACTAGCTGCATGGGTAGCAGAGTGCACAGCACGATCCGCAGTCTAAAAATAAGAGAAGTTATCAGTATTTTTACATCGCTCAATAACCCTTATTATCATTGGTAGACCACACACTTCGTCCAACTGGTTATGCAAAGTAGCTTCTTGCTCTGCCTGACGTGTTGCAGCAGCTGCTTCTTGCTCTTCTTGTTCTCGTCTTTCATCCTCCAATTGCTGTTGCTTCAAACGCTGGCGTTTAGCTTCCTGTTCTTCCCGACGTCGTTGTTCGGCAGCTTCAGCTTCACGTTGTTCTTGTTCCTGATGCAATCTTGCCTGCTCTGCTTCTTGTTGTTGTTGCTGACGTTGTTGAGCTTCCTCTTGTTCACGCTGAGCAGCAGCAGCAGCAGCAGCTTCTCTCTCTCGTTGCGAGGCGGCTTCTCGTGCAGCAGCAGCGCGTTGCTGTGAATCTTGTTCTTCCTGTGCCAATCGCTGACGCTCCTGTTCCTCTCCCGCTCTGTTTCTTTCCAGTTGATCGCGTGCCGATTGTTCCTCACGTTCGCGTGCTTCGCGTTCAGCCTTTTCACGTTCAGCACGGACAGCAGCTGCTCCAGAATCTTGCTGTTGTGTAGCAGCGTTCCATCGACTCGCTAATGGCTTGGGTGCCGTTGATACAGGCTTGTAATTGGTGCCCTGTATATGTGTACCCCCCCCGTCCCGCATAATCGTTAATAGCCATCTTACACAGATCACTTGGGGTTAATCCTTAACACAAAAAAAAACCTTACCACAGGAGCAGGTGGACCATCCTTCTTCATGGATTCGCGTTGCATAGCAGCGATATCTGGAACCTCGGTCTTCTTGTACACCGAGCCCTACAGAATGTCCATGTCACTTTAGCAAGGCAGGTTCCGAACTTTTCCCCCAATATGTAATTTTACTACGTTACCACGGGAGTGACAGCAGGTTGTGCTCGACGCTGTTCTTTATGCACGCTATATTTGGCACCCGATGATTCGGAGACACGCTTTACGATAAGTTCAGGCTCGACGTCCGCCTAAATACGTAGCCACCCTGCTTTTGAGTCAAATGAAACAAATAGACCGTACTCTTTTCTCGCAGTTTATACTGACCTCATCACGGGCATTGATTTGAACGTGGAAGCTCTATTCATGTATCCGGCAAAGCAAAGATATCAGTCTAACTTGTCAATCAAAATCCTCTTTCGCCTTGTTATACCTTGAAAAAGTTTGAGACTTCAACCAAGTGCGAGTTGAAGAAACCTTTACGCGTTTCTGGAACACCACTGCCGCACTAACAGTTATATTGCAAACACACGACGTTAAAGTCGACATTCTCTTATCACATTTTATGCAATCGTAGAAACGAGTGGGGAAATAAAAAGACGTTACCCAAGCAATGAAGACATATTTAGGCAGTTCGGTGTTTGGGTCAAGAACCCGGGCATAAGCAAACTGAATCTTGCCGTCGCTAAATTCATCGTTGAGTTCCTCGAGACCGCCATCTAACAGAAACAGATAAAACCATTGATGAGGATTTCCAATAACTTTTTACTTTCTCAAAGTCTGTAAAGTGGTTCGTCGAGTACCGCCAGTGCCCTGTACGCGAATGTCATTGGTGCCCTTGTCGTACGAGTATATAAGCCAATCGGTTGGGTCGCTGTCGCTCAGAACGGCGTTGTAGGCGTTCTTGAGGTCTTGACCGTGCGTTGAAAAGTTGACGTGCAAACTCATTATAATATGTAGGAGAAGTTGTTAAAGAAGAAAAGAAGCACTCGGCTTGTATAATATAGTCGCACAACGCTATAACGAGGCGGAGTATTTTTTTTAGCAGTAGTGCCATGCCTTGGCAACAACCGCCTTGCCAATAATGCATTATGCTCTGTCCGTTTGTGTTGTAACACTTGTTTGTAACTCAAATGAAAATAGCAGATTTATTGCTTCGTTCCATAATGACACATATGATACAAATATCATATCTAAGCTGCTATTCCCCGAGAATATTCTTCTGATGCTTTATGGGCTTCAATACCAGCAGCACCACTACAATACGAGTTGTACACAAACGATCTGCAGCAGCTGTATCCCCACTTGCCATCCAGCCAGTATGAACCCCAGACAGTTGTGTGATTGTTGAGGAACACTAAAAAAAAAAAAAGCAGGAAAATAAGGGTGTCAGTAACCACATTCAAACATTTTTCATCATCGCATGCACTATCCACAAGGGAACTTACCATCTTCTTCGTATTTTGATCGTGCCTTTGCCCGTTCTTGGCCCTTGATGACCCGACCGGTACGCGAGTACTCAACATAGTTTTCTGTTTGCGCCAATAGCAATTCTTTGGCCGGCGCTTCCAAATGCTCCTCGCCACCATACTTTGAGAGAATATTTTTGTGTGTTGTATCGCGCACCTTGTCCTTCTTTGACTCGTATTCCTTGTGCAGGATGGCGACTTGTGTTGGATTGGCTTGTAAATGAACATCACTGCCTCTGTCGGCAGCTTGCCAAGCAAACAGTTGCACCTTGGCCATGTCCGGCGCGTCACCACCGTAGCGTACAAAGTTGTCGCCAGCAAACGGGACTTCGTCGGATTCTTTGTCTTTGAGTGGATTATCACGCATAGAACGTGTCTTGGGATCGTAGTATGCTGACTCAGTATCCAAATTCAACAGATATTTGGCGGTATCTTCACGAATTCTACATTATAAAAATGACAAGGTTGTTGTTCCTGTGTAAGCTTCTCTCTTGCACAATAGTAAATGTCAGAGACGGAATCTCTAGATTAATCTTTGGCACATACCTCAAATTACGAATCGTCGTTCTTGTCTTTGTGTTGACATGCTGACCAGGCATATCAGCTTGATCTGCGTATTTATCTTCGTCGTCATCTTCGTCGTCGGATAAACGAGCCAGCTTTTTGACTTCTGACGTCGTTGTTGGGCCTTGCTTATCCAACTCTGTTGCCTTATTCGCTCGTCGAGCCTCTTCCACTTTCTCGTATTCTTCAATAACCTTGTCGTGCTCTCGAGGATCATAGCCTTTCCATCGATCCCGCTTTTCGTCCCACTCTAAATCTGGATTCTGAATAATCTCGTCTGCTTGAATATTCTTTCCGCTCCATTTGGCACCCTTTTTGCGTGGTCGTTCAACACAATCTCTGGTCTTGTGCGATAATGCACCGCAGTTTTCGCATGCGCCCTTTCGGTATTTAGTTGCTGCTGGTCCCTATACAACACATATTATAAACTGTGTGAGTTTTTGTAAAAGGAATTCTTTTAACAGAGAAAAAGAGAAACTTACTGCTCGTTGACCTCTGGCATACCAGTAATTGTCTTCTGCACCAAACTTTGTGCCTTTTCGTTTTTCTGGAGCACGTTGATGCTTCAGAGAGACTTTGCCGGTATCAACGTACCATGGCGCCTTTAACATGAACTGGGGGGTATGAGGATTGATTTCGTTGCCTTCATCGTCGACTTCTGCAGGTGCTGTACCGGCTTTACGAGCCGCATCCAGATCTTTTTGTTTACGATATTCTTCTTTTGAAAGACGATTCGATTGCATGGTTTATATAGAAAAAAAGATCGAGTGAAACTAAAGAAATCGGATTTCTGTTCCTCTCTCTCTCTCATAATCTCTGTTTCTCTCTCGCTGCTTGAATTTGATTGGATATGCGCTTCTGGTCTGCCAAATCGCTTTATCTCCAACAAGTAGGATCATGAATGAGCCGGCTCAAAACAACAGCAAAGAGGAATACATACACGTTCACGCACTCGCAAATAATGAGCTCTGGAGCGATTGCATGTTATTGTTGTTTGAGCAGTATTTTTATTATTCAGATGATACGAACGACAAGCTTAGTGTTTATATGTCATAAAGGTTCTTTTTTGCTAGTTTTTAGATATTAGAGTGTAAGTATACAATTCTTCCTTCTTATTCGTTTAGTATTGTGGCTGTAATTCAGACACCTTGTACCACTCTAGGATACGTCTCACGGATCTACGAGTGTTTATCATGCATAACCTTCTGTTAGTCTTCTTTGTACTCGTTCTCTTGCTAGAGTTGCTTCTTACCTTTTCAAAAAGTGCCGGTCTCGTTCTGTATGCGTAGAGATAAACCGTAGTTGTTAGTAAGTACAAGTTGCTCTAAACATTTACAGAGAATAGGTAAGTATTACCTTCGCAATGCATCTGGATCTTCGGCCAAACAAACAAATGTGGTAGCCACACCGCTGGAAATCACAGTGGCGATGCTAGAAAACATTGAGGAGCCGATCAAGAAGCATACCATGACAACGACAGGTGTCATGCCGCCTGTTTGATTAAATGCTGGCTGGGCCGCTTTCAAGTAGATAAAACCAAGCAGGGATGACAGTACACCCACAAGTAAACCGCCTACGTACAAAAAGTATAAGATATTGTTTAGCTGCTCTCTCTCTCTCTCTCTCACACACACACATTGACCATCTTCCTCTTCTCCTCGCACCCTTTTTGAATTCATGTTGTAAGAGATCTCACCCATAAAAAGTACGTTTCCAATAAGGGAATCATTGATCATAGCGTCAATACCGCGATCCTTCATCAGATTCCAGGTTCGTCGTGCAGAAGGGATAAATGCCTCGCCAAAGATAGCCACACCGCTGAATGCATAGTATGTGAACCATTCCTAAAGCAATACAAGAGGTGAATGGTTATCGGTTTGTCATCTCCTTGGCATGCATATTTAGCTGCGGTACATACGAAAATTCCTTGGAAGCACCCGACAATGCACTGCACAATGAAGACCAAGCAGCTCAAAATAGGGTTGTCAGTGTTACTTTGGAGTATCTGCAGGAAATATCGCACCATATTGACAATGGCTATAAGCAGACTACCAAAACAGATGGATCCAAAACTGGTCGTCACCGCGCGCTTGAAACTGCCCAAGATTGGGTGGCGTACAGTGTCATTCAGATAGTAGACTGTGGCATAAAGGCCAGCCAAAGTGACATGCGTGACATATGAAATAACCTATGTACGTAACCATGAACAGTTTAATTGATGTTTGAGAGAGAAACAAGACAGTGTCTCCTGTCACATGCCCTACATATTACGGCTCTCATTCTTTCCAACCGCGCATATACGCGACCCCCTCGTTTTCTGCGAGCATACTATCATACCTGAGAAGTCCAATAGTATGAAAAGACAAGAAAAACCATGGCTAGATTCAGTCGCGCATTGTTGCTTGTATTGCTGGACCATGTTTGATACGCACCAACAACGACCAGTGAGAACCATATGGCAAAGGCGGTTTGAATGATCAAAGAGATAATACCGGCTACGATCGAGCTTGGATGTTTACGACAGATTGAACAAATAGTCTCCAGCATCACTGTTTTTTAAATGCAAAAAAAAAAGTCAGATGCCATAAACAAATATAAACAGACACAGATCGGACTTTTTTTTTGTCGTTGGAGCAGGTGCATGGTGCATGCGTACATTACCTGTCGCAAAAGGTATCCTACTTCTCCACCACCAAAACGCGAGTAGCCAAAGACATGAAAAAATCAAAAATACAATTGCGGCAGAATAGTAGTGCTGTGTAAAGTAGTAGATGGTGACACCAAAGTAAACAATGATACTGCCAATGAAGGTCGCAATAATCATGAATCGAGGAAACCTGGCGTTGGGGTGATATCATCATATGGTAAAAAAAAGGCAGAATAGGCAAAACGGTAAGCTAGGGAATTCCGATACAGATACAAGACAGGATGGTTTGGAAAAGCCAAGAAAAAAGCAACAACAACAACAACAAACAATTTGCTTCATGTGCTTGCTTGTGATAATACTTACGCATTGGCAAGAAGTAGGTAGAGAAAGCTTAAACCAAACCCTACCACAGCAGCCAAACCAAAGATCTGGAAAGCGCCAGTACCAAACACTGTACTCGAGTATTGGGTGGATGATTGAACGCTTCCATACGTTGACTGGTTTTGACTATATGTACGCAACGCCAGTACAGACACGCCAATGAATGCACCCAGATTCAAGAGCCAAAGAATAAGCGCCCACAAGTCTCGCCATCCGCTGGCCGGACGGATCGCCTTTTCGCTTTGCTCGCCGTAGTAGGGCTGCTGTTCTTGTGGCGGCGGCATCGGGTGCTGTTGATCTGACGATGGCGGTGGCGGTGGTGTCGAGTAATTGTTATACTGATAGTCTGGTGGGTTTGAGTAACCCTGTTGTGGTTGTGGAGGAGGCGGGTAGTAGCTGGACTGCTCGCCTTCCTTTGAGTGTTTCTGCATCTTTTGACTCGGTTTTATAAATCACGTTGTAGCCGCAGTTGCTGGAATGGTAGTGGTGGTGGTGGTGGGGCGGTAATGCTGCTGCTGCTGCTGCTAATGGTGGTGATGGTAGAACGGAAAGGGAAGAGAGGAAGAAGGATGATGCATGCATTGAAAAAGACATGCCAAAGAACCGAGTTTTAAATAATAAATATCAAGCTCGGGACAGCGGCCGGTTAATATTTGATTGGCTGGGTCGTGCCCTCCATTTTTGTTGTTGCTCATTTAATATCGCTTTTTCATCCACGGGATTCTATAATCTTTAAAGGTGTGAATGATATCAGTGGAGAGCTCTTGATGCTGGCCTTGAGACTAAGCCCTTACAGGGACTCAGTATACACTATATGCTAGTGGTAGCACTGACTCCACGTTACTACAGTGTCTATATGGATCATAAGCTAAGAAATACCACATGTGTCATCCGCACTACAAAGCTCTGTTTTAATATCAGTGGATCTATACAATAAGCTTTCTAAAACAGTTATGTACAATTGGTTATATTATGATTAATGGGGCGTTGTACATGACTCTAGTATGCTCATTTAGAAAATGTTGTCATGGTTGTGACAGCTTATATAGGAGCGGCTTGTATCGTAATAACTGTTTTTAGTGCTATATTTGCTACAGAGCCCTTCATGCCATGCATACATAAAGTCACTTATATGTAGCAGTGGAGTAAGAATAACCATTAAAAGATGGCAAGTCAGCATATTGGTGAGGGCAAATCATTCTTTGAGTTGCTGGAAGTTTCGAAACACGTGACACTTGAAGTTATGTCAAGTTCAAATTAGACATGGTTCTTCTTCCACTAAACCACTATCACGATACATTGCTATTGAATAAGAGACATATACATTAAGAAGCTATAGTATATCGGGCAAAGAAGTGACCCATGAGGCATTTGATGTGTTGAAGAAGTCCTTGGTCTATATCCCCACATGTTGTGGCGACCAATTGCCTTATATGTGCAGGCTGCAGGCTTGGTCAGCAATATTTGCAAATCCAGTTCACTCCAGACAATGCAACGCGACCTACCCTATGGACCAGGTGACACCTTGGGTCTTCCAAACATACCATCTGTTACTGCTGCTGAGCACTTGGCTCTCTCTTTATCTGTTCCCGTTGTTCTACGCTTTGTGTTCTTCTCCCTTGGCCTACCCCTTTGTACTTCCATAACAACCCGCTGAATCCAGCCAACACCGAATAGAAAGAATGGGTAAACCTAATGCCCAACAGGATCATTCCGCCTCAAAAACCAGGACAACGACAAAGACGACGACTAAGCGCAAAATCAGCTGTTTACCGTGCCGATTAAAGAAAGTGAAATGCGATGGCAACAGGCCATGTCAACGATGCCAAGCCAAAGACACAAACTGTTTGTATGCCAAGCCGGCACCCGTCGGACGTCCGCCCAAGAACGCTGTAGTCAACAAACTTGTGCTGGCCCGGAACGAAGAACCGATACCGTCCCTGTCGTCATCACTGTGCAAAGAGTTCATCTTTGAGCATGTTTCCTACACCAAAACGCCCAACGACACATCCTATTTGTTTAGCGGTAAAGAGATCGGTCTCCAGTACTATATCAAAGACATATTCTCTGCCTTCTTCGGGCCGGACAACAGTGCTTGTAACGAGATCGTGGAAGGACAAAAGATGACCAAAGCTGGCGAACTCGCAAAGTTGGTGAGCAATGTCAAAATGTACGATATGCTCCAGTACTTTACATGGATGACGTCCGACTTGATCAACATTATGATTCGACGGTTCAGCAGGTTGTCGCTGGACAATTACATTGAGCCAGATTTCACCCTGTACAGCTTGCAAATTGATCACAGCAAGGACTTTTTTGGGGATGCAGCCGATAATGCAGTCAATCCACTCAACTCTTTACCACCTCAGCAGGCTATGCGCTTCATTGAATGTTTCTTTTGCATCCATCCCTACTCGCTCATGTTCAACAAGACCATGATCATGCAGAGTTACTGGACAGATTCGGCAGATCCGCTGCTGATGACCGTCATTTATGGTACAACTGCATACATTTCTCAGCTTTTGGAAGGCAAACCCGTCGCATTGTGGGAGACTGTAACTACGGAAACCCATCGCAATGCATTTCTCAACTACGCCTACGTCCTCATCAACAAGTCGTCCGCCGAGGCAAGCTTGAGCAGATACCAGGCACTTATTCTGTTGGCCTTGTTCGAGGTTACATTTGGATATGCCAAGCGGGGCATGTCTCTGTTTGCATTGGGACACATGATTGCTACGCGGGTTGGATTGTTTCTCAAAACAAGACAGAGGATGTCGGATGTCGAAGAAGAGTCGTGTTTAATGACATTTTGGTCAGCATACAACTGCACTATGCGAGGGTGTATCGAAAGTATGTATATATGTACACATATTGGATTAATCAAGAACGAGGGACGGTTCCATTTATTGGACCCATACACTACCCGCATCACGGATTAATCTGTGTAACCCTTGTAGTGGACCAAGTACCCCGAGAAGTACTAAACAAATTCACGCGTCCTTTCCCACCTGCGCGAGTCGAAGAATCTGCATCGTATCGATTCGACCAAGAAAACAATAACGTTCGCATGTTCAAGTCATATCATTACCTGATCGAAAGCTTTTACTGCCAATCCGTCATATCGCAATTCAGCAGCAGACTTTTCATGTACTTTCCTGAAAGCAAACAAAACATCTTTCGACGCCGGCCATCATTTATTTCGACAACCCTTTCAGATAGCACCGCGTTATCACTCGCGCAGGTCGACATTGAAGAGGCCTTGAACAGCGTTCTCAACCAATTCAGCGTATTTATCGAAACAAACCGACACCGATGGTCTACTCAACAACAATACACAATCGAATCTACATATATACTCTACAAGATCCACTTTTCGTTCCTGAAACTGTATGTATTAACAGCCAAGCTTGACGGCATCTATGAAAGCAGGCCGCTTTCCGGGAATCGACGACATGGACGAATACCAGTACCTGTAGCGACTACCAACATTGACATGGAGATGCCGATCGATTTAGACGATATAGAAGTCGTGATCCGGATGCATTTAGTTGTGCCCATGGCGGTCGACTTATTGGAAAAGACGCGCATATATCTGGCGTCACCTGCCAACTACAACAATCAACCAGCATGGCTGCCCCATGGCCTTGTTGCTTCTGCTCTGGAAACGAGTGCCAAGATTCTGATGCTCAAGTATCGCCGTGATCCATGGGATTTGCAGACCTGGCACCATTTGGAAGCCGTGCGTACGATTACATCGAATCATCGCTGGGCTATTTGGACATCTATGCTCCTGATTGAAAAGAAACTCTCCGAATTTTTCGAACAATACCCGGCCCCGCCTTCAGGGAACAACGACAACGACAACGACAATAGTAACACCGACACAACTGTATCGTCACTATTTTTGAGGTCAACCGCTTCTCCAGTACCGTCAGTAGAACTATTTGATACCTCGAACAACGCTTCAAGTTTGGAATCGAGTGTTTCGCCTGTTCCATATTTCTTTGACGAACCTAGCAACAGCAGTAACAACAATCCTGTCACTGCTTTTGAAGCTTCGTCATCATTGTCCACTGATGTAGCCGGAATACCGACAGAGTTATTATTGGATGAAGCTATGGCACCGCTGGAAGCATCGATTGATTCTAGTATAACGTTACCGGTAGAGTTATTCGCGGGTATGGGTCTGTTTGGGACGACAGATGTGGTCATGGCAACTGATACTACTGCTAGTACAACCTGTCTGACGACGAATAATAGCGCTGAATGTAGTATAAGGGACCAACAGCAACAGCATGTGGATTTTGCAATAGATTCTGTTCTTGGAGAATATCGTAATTAGCTTTGTAAATTTAACTTTTGTCATTTTAAAATGTGCTTGTACTATTGATATACACAATTTTTTTTCACTACTGTATCCGTGATCTCGTTTCCTTAACTTTATTTTGCAAAAGATTGGTTATAAAAAAGGCATCCGCTGCGTTGATCATGTGGGCACTGCCGAAAAGACTAACCCATCTCCCTTCCTGCATAACTATATAGCTCTTCGTCATCTAGTACGGTAGCATATCTGTTAAACCTCCAGATTATCGAAATCTAAGGGGCAAACTGAGGAACGTAACCTCGAAACGTTATTGACAGCGATATATTATACAATGCATTGAAAAGTATGAATCAAAATTTATTAGAGAAAATGACGTGATAAGATAAATGGTTGCAAGAACCGAGTTAGTATAGAAAGATTCTTGTAGCCCAAAATAATGCATAAATTCTACGTCTTTTATATATAGAAATGGAAATAACACATGCTTTGCGCTGTTGTTCGTTATCTTTTACAGCTATTTTGTCCCCGGAATCAATGCTGAGAAACACTCACCCTTGCTTCATGTTTGTTAGTGTTCCAGTTTCGGTTCCTTTTCGCCCAGGCTATGTTTGCACAAGGGCATCGTAGTCCACCTTCACGCCATACATCATTGCTTGTACACATATCGAGGGTCTCTTTGTTTTGGTGATGCGTCCAGATTGGTCTTTTAAAAAGATTCTATTATATTGTTATACACTTTACTGTATTGCACATAAACGTTATTGTAGTTTCGGTAATGTCTCTCTTGCAGACTATCTACTCTGCAATTTGTTTGGCTACAAGGTGTTTCATTAGCTGTTCGATAACATGATGGGGAAAGGGCAGGCCTCGCTTGAGCGTCGATTGATACCGCAAGGCGTAATTATCAGCGTGTCCAGCCACGTACAGGATGAAATTGAACTTCCACCTACAGTAACAACATTGAGCGCCGTGTATGATCGATGAGATGATGGTGCAAAGACGGAAAGCACCGCATTTAAAAAACGGTTCAACCCAAGTTTGGATGTTGACCAACGTCGGGCAAATAACGTTGTGATTTCCTCAAATCCACCGCCCATCTTGTTCCTTTAATTTTTTATTTGATGATATGCTACTGTCCACACATTTATATGACCAAACGATTCCCCAAACATCATGATCCACTGTTGGGAAAACTTCCATTGAAATCTAGGAATTATGAGTATTTCTGTGAAGCGACGATCCCTATTGGAGGGACAGATAGTCATTTCGGCGCTCATTATCAGCTATCGCCCACGGTATGCAATGCCTTTGAAAGCGATCCAGAAACGAAGTTCTTTTTGACCTATTGGTAAAGGTGACATGAGCTTGGTGAACATTTTCGTACACTTGACCGGATCAGTGGCTCAAACCAAAAATATAGCCTTGGAGCGTCCATTATACGGGGAGAAACTACATGATTTAAAGCAAACGCATGTAGTCCAAGAGCAAACACATATTACTACCCCTGCCAACTTTAAATTGATATGCCACCTTGCCACCAATCAATGCACCAGTCGTGAATGAAATTATTGCTGGGAAAAGTCTTGTAGCGAAGAAGCTGCTCGTCCCCAGCACACTTTTCGGTGGCATCTAAAGACAACACATAATAGAATATTAAGCGGATCGTAATTACAAGGGACTATATGTTAAGCTAAGTGGGACGTAATGCACAGTAAACGGTGCTCTTAACGTATATAAAAAGCAACTGCAAAAGAGCATGATTTTTCTCTCGGGTTTTATCATAACATCATTAATTCGGAAACGACAAGAAGTCTGCAAAGAGACGATCAGAGACACAATGTGAATTTTGCTGTGAAAACAGGCAACAGTAGGGGTAAATTCGCTGCGTCTCTCTTTTCTTTTTTATTATCACATAACGAAGGCTCCGATCACGTACGCACAAACCCACACTATTGACAATCATAGCATACGCAAATCATCAAGGAAGCAAAAGAGTGCAACACAGATCTTTCTCTTTTGAATAGTGACAAAGTTACGCGTGTGTCAAACCTTGAACGTTCCAACAGCTTTCCCCTGAAACGAAAACTATGTAGAGTGAAAGCGCATTGTGACGCAACGATTTGGCCAATTGACTTCGCACTCGAAATGCACAATGGGATGGCGAGTGAACAAGGTAATAAATGGAGCAACGAATTACGCGCAAAAGTGTCAAACGTTGGAAGAAGTCATCGTTTGTAGTGTTATTCTTCTGATCGTCCCAATGGATCTTGAACGCTGTTTTAAAAGAACGTAGAACCGCACAAAAACAAACGAACCGATTCACTTTATCGGCAGCAATGAAAAACAATGAAGGAATGAGTCGAATTCACTAGCGGCAGCGGATACTTATTTATGAGCGGGCCAACGTATCTGCAGCAGCACATGCTTGGGATGGAGGATAGAACTTTCGCAGTAGCATAAACTGGGATGGAGGATGGAAGGATGAGGTTACACGGCGTGGTTCAGAGAACTGTTGGCGGATAGCGAAGATGGTAAAGCAACAGTTGACGAGCACGGTTAAGCATAGAAGATAACGAGTCTTTATTATAAAGTGCAGCGATGGGGGCATCTTTTTCTGCACACACATAACATTACGTACCACACACACAGTCAAAAGACAATATTAAAAGTACTGTGAACTACGCTATATACACACGTTGTTTGTCTTGTTGGGTGAAGGAATGTAACCTGGCTGCTGAGTGCATGGTGTTCTCAATGTTCACTGATGGTGAGGTGTCTACCTTGTCAGTCACTCATATTTCCGTCATTTACTGCTCACAGAAAAGCATTTCTTCCGTGAATGTACTTGCTCATTCGCATTCGTGTCTTTGTTTTCGCTTGACACGGTGCCGTGCACGGACCTCTCGCAACCAAGCGGCGACGTCGTCGTCGGAGGTACAGCTGCCCATGGTGAGAGACACGTACCACTACCGCCGCAGCACATTTGTTTACTTGACCACCAAGCACACCCCCTTTCTTTTCCTTTCGTGATAGTCCCTTTGAGCCATATGCTAAAAGCCATACTATTGAGCAAAAGCCAATGAAAATCCATGGAACTTGGTGGAACTTTTTGAAGTCCCGAGCGTGACAGTCAAAAAACGTCTATATAAAGCGAGCAGTTTCGCTTTTCCTTTCTTTTTCTTTTTCTTCACTTTAGTTCGTTTTGGAAAGGCGTTGGGCTGTATGCGCGGGAGTCACTGTCCGTGCTATGATCAGTTCCGTGCCAGTGCTGGCGATTGTACAGATTCTTCTGATGATTGGATGGGCTCAGTGGTCCGCCATGAAGAGATGACTGCAATGTACCAGTGCGGGTCAGTGGAGGGTGAGGAACGAACAGATTATTTATTACACACATTATTACACACAAATAAACAAAATGATAAACAAAATAAAACAATCTTTTTCTTTTCGCACTCTTCTCATATACGTTTTTACCGCTTTATTATTTTTTTTTGCTTTGCCTTTTTTTTCATGTGCTTGACAAGTTCCTTATTTTTTTTGCCCACCCACAGCTCCGTGCTAAACAAAGCGCAGAACAATGACAGACGACAGTAACACGATCACAACGCGCTTTATCACACTTTGACACTCCTTTTCACCTTCTGTGATCGCCTAAATTGCTTGTTACCGCGGATATGGTGCGACCCTTCTTGTGAAAAGGGGTTATTTTATAAGAGGCAACACCAGAGCATACGCCAACAGGCTAGTATAACTGCTAGATCTTAAAGTTGGAAAGTCTGTTTTCAGCTGCTCCTCTCTCTCTCTCTCTCTTGCACGTAGCTTATCACAACACGATTTTCTTGTCATTTTGGTTTTCACCTGATTCAGATGCAGAAAATTGCGCCTGTTTTCAAAGCGTGATTCTTGAACCAAACGTCACTTCCAAGAGGCGACAAGAAGGCGATAAAGCTTGCGCAATGACCGTGCAAATAGTTCTTATGCATGTTGACCGCGTTTTAAACACTTTGGTCTGCTCGAATTTGTATCCTTTGAGTACAGTAGATCGATTATGACGCCTGTATTATAAATGTAGTTTAATCTTACTGAGTGGTGCTTATGTCAGTGTGCTAATAAAACATTAAAGGGAAACAAAGAATCGGCAGTGCTAAGGTCAATAATAGTGAGTAGATCGCCCTTGCATACTTTTGTTTTATGTATAGATACCTGCTTAATAAAATTACTGAAGTTTGAAGGGCGCAAATGGACGCCTTCAATTCAACAAGCCATCTACGAACGGAGCCATCTTGCTCGCCTTTTCCTACTTCTTATTCTTCCAAATGAAGTTGTACCTGGTGAATATGTGATTCCATTAATGCGGTGGTATTATCATTGCTGTCAGGATTCTTCTTGTTGTTTTGCTTCTTGATTGAGCTACCATCGCTACTATCTGATAATTTATAAATTTGATCATATATAAGCTCGACACATCATTAACCATCATCAGGACAAATATGACACGTCTTTACACCACGGTAAATATTTTAGTGATATTTAGTTGAATTTCGTTAAACGTGGTTGATTTTTGTTAAGGTGAAAATGACAATTTCACCCAGATCCACCAAATATAACTTTCACAAGAATCTACCGATATTCACCAGCCTTCATTACTAGTAATTCACCAGAAGTAACCCAAATAAACCCATATTAAGCGCATCACTTATAACTCACAAAGACCTCCTCACATGAACTACGTATTATTCTTTTGCGAACTTACCACACTAAACCTTATCACTACTACACCTTTATTACATGCGGCTCTTCTTTTTCAAAGGCGTGTCACCGTCACTGCTCTCTTGTGTACATTGTGGAGGAATTTCTTTCTGCTACTATGACGTTGTTACGACGTTTTTTACCGCCACGTCCACGTCCCGCTCTTCGATTGCTTGATGCTGTCTAATCCTTCTGTTGCTCCTCCTTCTCGATGCTGTCCGTCTTGTACAGATCTATGATAAACAGTGTAAATGAAATGTACATACGTTACTCCTTCTTATGCCTTGAATTTACATTTTATGAAAACGTGACTTACGTTGCTTGTCTTGTTCGACGGCATCGTTGGTTCGAGCTAAGAGCATCACTGGGATTATATGGAAATTCAATGAGAAATGCTGGTTAGGGGAGTTGTCTTGTTTTTTCTTAACTAAAATTATATACTTACTTGCAAACGGTTTTGTCTAAGGGAGCAACAGTTTCTTGCGCATCTGAGATACTATATAGTATACAGTATCGTTAAAAACGATATGTGTAAAAGCGATATCTTCTTTCTTAAAAAATAGTAAACATACTCGCCAGCATTTTGAATAGTCTGAGCAGTGGTTTCTTGTGGAGAGGATGATCTAGATTGGGTTTGAGGTCGTGTGAGGACACATATAGAGTGTCGAATTAAGCACCAAAAAGTACATGACTTACGTGACAGGAACGGTGTGAATTGACCTCGTACCTGATGATCTATATACTACTCGCAGTATTTAAGACATGAAAAGTTTAAGGAACAAAAGTAAAAACTATCTTACCGTGAGTCGTTGCTTAGCTCAGGTCTGGGCGGTCTGAATCATCCATAAAGTGTAAATACTGATCCAAGACGCAGCTACCTACTAGTCTAAAATCTATTGACTTCATACATTTAAAAAGTGTTATTTACCCTGTCAATGTAGCACGGTCGCCAGTTTCGCTTGCAGTTGTGTATTCACTGGGGGACATGGGTGGTGTGGCTGTCGTTCTAGATTTTGATTGTAATGCTCGTCAGTGCAAATAAGATATAGAAAAGACAAGGCAAAAAAATATCATACTCCTGCTAATGTAGCCTTGCAACTATACCAGTCATTATGCTTACTTGCGTTGTTGTTTGCCTTTACGCTGCCTATATCTGTTGTTCCAGCATTCAGACAGCAAGTGATCAGCACACCAAATGATCTCACACCTTTTAAACGCCACATCCTTTTTTTCTTGTGCTAGTGAATTCAATGTAGCGATGGCTTCTTCCTTGTCGTCGACATCCAGTTTGCTCCACGTAGTAAGATAAACTTACTCGCCACGCGATCCATACTTTTTTGCACGTTTGCTAATGAGGAGTTGGCGTAAGATTCGAGTGTATTGTAAACTGCTTCTTTTGTCCCTTCATTCATGCTGTATTAGCGACAATGTAACGCTTGGTTATAGCTTTGAGATTAGTACGGCCTTTACTGTTTGAAAGATTCGGTTGTCTAATTATTTCTGTTGGCTGTGTGCGTGGCTGTCGCGGCGGTAGTGGTGATGGTTGCTGCTGTTGCTGTTGCTAATTGGCAAGCTGGGATCATACATCGCGTACAGCCGATGCAAGGTCTTTTAGGATTTTTGTTTGGGTTGGTGGATCTGACAAGGCAGTAAGCTTGGTTGAGGAGAAGGGAGATGAGAAAGGGAGAAAAGGAGACGCGTTTCTTTTTCTTCTGAAACAACCCGTTTGACACATTAATGACATACTGCGGAATCTGTGACAATACAATTCGACCATTTTTTTGTTGATTGGTGTCTCAGGAACTGGCAAGAACGACTTGCAGAAAGACGGCAAGCCATACCACAACAAGAAAATGAGGAAAAGCATTGACTTTTTCTTTCCTTGGGTTTACTTCTTGTCGTTCAAAGAATTAATAAATGCATCAACTTCCTAAAAATATGCAGTGCAGGAGCGCGCACAATTTCTTTTTCGAGTCAACTATCAGGATCAACAAAACGACCATATCAGAATCATGCACGAGATTCTTCTGAAAGCAATGACAGTGTTTCGTTTGAAAAACTATGACTTGGGCCAGAGAATTGATGCACAAGACAGCCCAGTATGGAATGCCTTATGGACCACCGCCACATGACGGACGAAACAACAGGCTCTATGTTGCCGAAGCAGATAACATTGATTGTGTGGTTGGAACTTTGCAGTCAGCTAAATCGCCTCAACATAACGTTTATCATGTGTATCCTGACTTTAGACCATATGGCTCAAGGCTCGGTGATACTTTGAAAATCTGTTACTAGATTACACCTGAATTCTTCCACTACTGCTTAGCGTTCTTCACAATGTTAAAAAATGTTATTTTAGATTGCAACCTTTATTTGCTATGTTTTACTCAAATCCACTTTTTTAACCAGTTTTCACAATGGTTAACCACATAAACAAAAGCATTTAACTAGGTTTAACAAAAAAACTTCTAGCTATACCTGGTGGTAGCCTAGTATCACTCTTACTAACCAGCTTTGACATAAAATAACAGTCTTCATCAGTATTGACAGGTATTGACTAGAAAATTTCCCGTGCTGATCATAGATATCTAACGAAACAACGAGTGCGTGTGTTCCAATTACGTTTTTATAATGACACTACCATCATCATGTGTATAAATCCAAGGTACTGTTATAGGATCCTGAATCCCTGGTTTTGCTGGATCATGGCCTTGTTGTTGAAGACAAATCGTAAAATCGTGGTTTATATCTCGCTCTATGCCGTGTATGATAGTATAAACAAGAAAAACGAGCTTTAAGTTATACTAAAAAAGACGGCGGGAGTTCCAAAAGAAAAGAGTGATCAGGTTCAAAATAAGCTACATGTGGAATATATGCACAGCGGGTCCCGATTTCTAGGAACCAGCTGCCTTGGTCGTCCGTTTCATTTTATGGGATAGTGTATGTAGACCCTTCAACGTGGTACCAGCATTGCAACTCCCTTTGTGTAGTGGTATCTTTTCGTCTCACCTTCTTCTTGCTCGTCTCAACAACGCCAACAACACTAACAGCAGAATTAAGGCTGCTTCTCAATAGTATTAGATTTAGTACTCCCGATTGGCTGCACGCAATCTTGGCTCCACTAGTATAATAGGTATATCCTACATCATTCAAGTTATCTTCACTTCATGCTTATGGTAGGATGCAGTGTTGTAATATAAAGACGTGGTCAATACTTGTAATGATAGAAGGCAAAAGGACCCCAACGTTGATATTCTATATGGGTCATTCTCTTTTTGTCAAAGCTCAGATTAGTAATACGATTATTATCACAAAAAAGTTTACGGCGCGCACTTTTAATAGCATGTGTAGGACGTATAGCAAGTAGTAATAAGAAGGATCTCGCGTATAATACATGTACATGTGCGCGTAATAGAAAGAACGTTCCGGCCCAGTAGTTCTTTTTCTTACTAGTATCACTGACTTGAGTAACAGCTTTCCATAGTAATGGTAAGAACCCATCCTAGACTACAGCTTTTAGAACACAGAGAGAGAGAGAGAGAGAGAAATAAGGTACTACACGGGCTCACACATACGGAAACCCAAAAGCTTAGGAATTCGCCGACTAGCCCGCCAAACGGGGTAAATGCATGTGTGTAACCACTGATTTTCATTTGATATTCACTGTTGACTATTGTGGTTTAGCAGCACTACAGTATAGAGATGGACTTTGTAGCGGCCGGGCACAGCGCCCGACGCCGGCCGGATAGCAAAAGTGAAACCGCAGGAACTGACCGACAAAAAATATCATAATAATGCAGCTTCAAAAGACCCAAAATACAAATACCGAATCACAAACGTAGCACACTGTTCACACCAGCGCCTGTCGACTTTATCGTGTAAGTGAAAAAAAAAAGATGCGCTGTCGTTGATATTTATAATTTGGCTGTAAAGTGGGCTTCTCCTACTGCTACTGCTAACCGGAAGCAAAACGCCAATGTTTTGGTGGGGGGAGAGGCCGAGATCATATGGGGGTACGTGCTTGGACCACCTTTCACAGAGACACCAAACTCTATCTCTGTTGCAATAGCAGTGCTAGCAGCAAACCAGCACCCAGCACCAAACTTGTAACAGCGGTGAACAGAAAGCCTTTAAAGTTAAGCTTGGCCAAGTAGATGGGAAGGGGAGGAACGGCCAAAGTGAAAACCAATAGGATCTCTCTTTTATTTTCGCCTGCCCTTTCTGCTTATCCTTTCCTTGACCGTATCGTAAGATACCCATGAGCCCTACATATGAAATATCGGGCACAAGTGCAAATTTTCTTGTTCCGCAAAGCGAAGGTGCTTACGAATGCTTATACTACGACAAACAAACCAACGATCTTGCGGTCCACAAAAAAAAACCTTCTAAGAATAGATTTGTGTTACTAGAAAGGAAAAGTTTCCCACTACTGGGCTGAATAGCTAGAAATTTAAACTGGGTCCGCCACTACTGCGCTAAAAGAACTTCTGCCTCGCGAATGGGATGATTTCTGCCGAGTTTGTTAATTTCATGCAAGATGCGTAGTAATGCAAACCACTCACATAGCAGCAGCAGCAGCAGATGCGGTAATAATAGAGCAAAGACTGCCCCTACAGAGTGTCGTCTATGCATCGAGAGAAAGCGCATCTTTAATTACAAATGCTGCAGCATGTTTATGCATCCAATATTTTCTTGCCTGCAGCTGTCAATTTTCTTGGCCACGGTTAAACTAACACAACGAAGATCGATCCGAAATTGCCCTGTGCTTTTTTTATTTCCAATATGGATAATTGGGGTATTTTTTTCTTTATTTTCAAAAAAATAAATTGGATGGATGGTGCGCCGCAAAAATAAACATAAACTTTTTTTTGTGTCCTTTGGTTCCACCCCTTGTGGAAAGGAAAGAAATAGTGACGAAGAAGAAGAAGAAAATCATACAAGAAGTAGGAGGCAAATAATATCATACAACAGAATAAGAAAGGCGAATAAACAAACGGGAAGTGGGGGGGGGGATTTACAGGGAGCATGGAGAAACTGGCTGATAGAAAAAACAAATTCAACAATTCACGATAGAAACATGATAGCGCGCGGGGATGGATGGATGTGAGAGCGTGCAGTAAAGAAGGGTTGGGTGGGTGAATATGAGGGCGTTAGAAGATAGCGAGAGGGTCCTTGGTAATGCCAGAAAAGGGAGAAGAAATTGCAAAAGGGAATGTGTGTGTGTGTGCAAAAGAATCGAATGACCGTGGTGAGAATCGCGCAATATGGTACAGGAAAAGGAAAGGGGTTGTTGTTTGGTTGGTTGCTTGGTGGCAGTCTGTGCGGAGCGGAGTTGCTTTGCTTAGGGCGTCGTCAGCACTTGTTCGTAGAGCTGGATGACCAGACGATTTGCCAAACAGAGTGCGGTTTCCTTGTGATTGCTCAGCTGATCGCACTGATCAAATATGCGGCTTGCCTATCATCGTCCATAATCCATCCATCCATCAGCGTCAGTCTCACTCTCACACAACACCACACACCGACCTTTTACCTCTGATTGCGCTGTCGACTGCAAACATGCGCGGATCTTGTCAACTTCATGGAACTGCGGCCGGTCCGGATAGTCAAGACTGCTCACTCGCTCTTGGTTCCACTTTTGCCAGGTTTCGTAAGCTGCTGCCATGGCAATCGCCTTGTCGCTGTGCAACCGAGAAAAGATAAAAAAGCAAATTCAGTAACCGCCCCTGTGTCCGCTTGTTACCCTCCCCCCCCCCCCACAACCTTATATTTTCCCTCTTTCTCTGTGTGTGTGTGTGTGTGTATGCGAGAATGTCCTACCTGAGACGCGGGTTCCGTTCAAGATAGACCATTTGATGATTTTCACGGTAAGCTTCGATGGATATCAATGTAACCGAGCTCTGTGATCCTCGCTTAGCCGGACTGAGCCCGTGCGCAAATAACTCTGCCGAGGCCGACAAATCGTTGTTGCTATTGGCTACCACAGGCGAGCTGGAAGCGGAAGACGTCGACGGAGTCGGATTCATCGTGGAAGAGGAAGAAGGTGACTTGAACATCGCAGTTGCTTGGAGCGCCGGTGGCTCGTCTAATAACGCACTGTCGCTTTCGTCGATGAAGATCCATTGCTGGCTGTCGTTGTCCATGTTCTGAAACGGAAAGAGAATAAGCTTGCTGCCTGCTGCAACGTTGTCGTCCGGATGGGTTGCGTGCTGAATATCCAAGACCCAATCTTCGTTGCTGAGCGAGTGGATCATACTGCCGGGCTGTTGTCGGCCATATGCGTCAAGTGCTCCGTCTCGTACGCCCCACAGCTGGTTATGCGCTTCTTTTTCGGATTTGGGTGTGTATAAGCAGATCTCGGTCTCTTGGATGAGTCGAAGGCGGCCTGATTGTAATGACGATGTCAATATCATACCATCGTTTGTTGCTGCATAAAAGAAGATCGCTGTACACTACCTTTTCGAATATCGAGGACTAAATCATTCGACTTGTTACGCAAGAACTGGCCGTCCCAGCGCCACAATTCCTGGTCGTTTCGCTTGGCGGGAGCAACCATGACCTGTGATCGTAAGGCGTCGCTTTGATTGCTGGAAGAGGCGGTAATGACGTTTCCAGTAGCCACGGAACGAATGTACATCCAACCATTGTTGAGTGGAGGTGTTTGGAGAGTGGCAACCATGGTTTGTGATTTCCTTATACAGAGTTAATTTGTGTGTTTTTGTTGTTGTAGATCAAAGAAGAAAGAAGAAGAAGAAGAAGAAGAGGCTCTTTTTATGATGATGATGATGATGAAAAGGATGAGAAACAAAGAGGCATGATTTTTCCAAAAGTCATTTTCTCGACAGGCCTTTTATATTAGCTGCCAGGGACGGGGAGCCCGAAGAGTTTAGTAGCATAGCATCATTACCAAATTAGTCATTTGTGTTCGCTGCGTGCTATGAAAAAGGGTTTCCTCGTTCTTTTTGCTATGCTGACCCCTACTTCATATGCTTTTTTAGTTACGTGTCGGAATTAGCGATCATCCTTCCCTTTTGACCTTTTTTCTAATAAGATTATATATACAGGCCCCCCACCTCCCCACACACACACACACACACACACACACCTCGAAAAGAGGCTCTTTGTGCACTATGTAACCCCCCCCCCACCTCCTTCTCATCATCCTTCCTGATCCTTCCGCCGGTATACTTTTGTGCCAACCGAGAATGCTAAACCATAACTGTCGCTGCTACTAGAAGCTAGCTACTATTACCACCAAGTGCTAGCTGCTGCAGTATCCTGCTGCTATTACCGTCAGCTGCGGCTGTTGCCGTGGCGTACATGTAGAATCGTGTTGTTGGATTTAAGCTGGGTATGTCTTACCGCTCCGGGTCTTTTTTTGGGTTCACCCCATCTTTTCAACAGCTCTGCAATAGGCATAGTTTGCTCTCTCTGGTATATACTTTAAACAGTACACCCGGTTCTTCTGCTACTATTGCTGCTGCTGCTGTTGCTGCTGCTACTGCTGCTGTTAGGATTAAGCGCATTATAATGAAGGATGAACCTTGAACCGACATATAGGGCAATGTAATGCTAATTTCCTATATTGCTCTCATATTGTTTCTCCGCTTATGCTTTCTCTCTTATCCTCCTATAGCACACCCCCGCCCATCCCCCCCAAGCACCCACCTTCTCGCTCTCTTCTATTTGCTTTTGATGGACGGATGGTCAGTGTGTCGAACCATAAAGCCTATCTCCGAAATATCTTTTTACCTGTGCACATCGTTTCCTTAAAAGAAGATAGACACAAGCCCCGGTACCTCCGACCGACCGCCTCTGTTCCTTTTACTCGTTTGTTCCGTTTCTGTCTGTCAAAAAGAGCCTCTGTGTCTGTGTGTGGTGTGCCACTTTTCCTATTCCGCATGTGAAAAAATAAATAGGCTGACTCAAAGGGTGCGTCCAGCCATACAGTGCTTCCAACAACCGAAGTCGGTGCCGTTAGAATTGAATTCGCTGGCCAATTAAAATTGAAATCGCTAACCAATCAAAATCAAATTCGCGCTTTCACAAGTGGAAGGCAGAGATTCCTTTTGCAAGTATTTTCTTTCTTTTCTTTCTGATTCCTTACAAGTTGACATGAGTACAATATTTCTATTTGAAGATGGGCATGGAAACGTCGTCAATGAGAATGGTGGTCCTGAGCCTATGGACTACATCGTTGCTGAGAATGAATTCATTGTTGAGACAATTGCAACTCATACTGAATACTTGAACGATGCACCCATCAATGAGTCGTTTCCGAGCTGTCCAATGTTGATACAAAAACCAAAAAACGAAGATGTCTGTATGAAGGAGGCAAATACCAGACGAGATTATGTGCGCTATACCGTCCAGGATAAGGTTAGATTTTTTGACCTGAAGATTGAAAAGTGTATGAGTGCTGCAGCAGCTGCTCGGCGACTTGGTATTCGCGTTCGAACTGCTCAGAAATGGGTAAAGCAATATAATACGTTCCCTGACAGTATTTTTTAGAGTAGTGAAAAAGGAGGTCGTAAGTGTATCTTGACCAAAGAACATAAGATGACTCTCATTGACTTTATTGATGATAATCCCTCTGCTACTGTTATTGAGGTTACCGAGCATTTATTGAAGCGATTCGATAATCTCAAAGTTTCACGTAGCACTGTTTATAACTTTATGAGAAGTGAATGCAACCTTTCACTGAAAAAGGCTGATTTCCATTCTATTGAACGGAACAGTCTAGCAAAGATCGAAGAGCGGTACGATTGGGTTCGTAAATGGGAAAATACGGACATGAACTTCTTGACGAATTGTGTGTTTCTTGACGAATCCGCTTTTGATATCAATATGAAACGATCAAGAGCATGGTCCACAAAAGGTACTCGTACTATTGTTACCCGGCCTACAACAAGAGCAAATACAACATCCATATTGGGTGCAATCTCTGCCGTTGGTTTGATCACATTTGGTGTGAAAAAACCAAGGCCTGTCAAGAAGAGAAAAGCCGATGGATATATCAGCTCAGGATCCGTAACAGGTCATTACATTAGTTTCTTAAAACGACTCTAGATGAGATGGACAAATACCCGCATATGAAAGGTTATTACATAGTTATGGATAATGCGCCCATTCATACGCATGAAAACATAAAGAAATATATTGAATATCGAGGATACAAATGTGTGTATCTCCCTCCCTATTCTCCTGAGCTTAACCCAATAGAACAATTCTGGGCCGTGGCGAAGAGTAAGGTTAAGCGCCATAGGTTTTTGCAGGAAGACACACTATCAAAAAGAATTACGGAAGCCTGTAACAGCGTGGAATAAGGTCATTTCAAAGGGTTCGTCTCGCATTCTTACAAGTGCTGGGACAAATGCCGAAACAAAGAATCTTTGTAATGCCTACAATAATACAGCGATAAGAATCAGGCAAGCAACAATCAGGCAAGCAATAATTTTATTTTATGTTCGACAAAAAAAAACTTCTCCACGCCCAGCTTTTAATCCACCACGTCCAAACCTCAGCCAATTTGTATGGGATTCCACGTCCAACATTTGACTGCCCACGTCCACGTTCCACGTCCAGCTTCTGATTGGTCAGCAATCCATCGGTTTGGACGTGGTTGATCAAAAACTGAATGGCATTCACATTGGAGACATTGGCGGCATTAATCCGTTGCTTGCTCTGGTGAGAAATATTCATGAAAACTCCAGCTTTTAAACCACCACGTCCAAACCTCAGCCAATTTGTATGGATTCCACGTCCAACATTTGACTGCCCACGTCCACGTTCCACGTCCAGCTTCTGATCGGTCAGCAATCCATCGGTTTGGACGTGGTTGATCAAAAACTGAATGTCATTCACATTGGAGACAATGGCGGCATTAATCCGTTGCTTGCTCTGCTGAGAAATATTCAAAAAAACTCCAGCTTTTAATCCACCACGTCCAAACCTCAGCCAATTTGTATGGGATTCCACGTCCAACATTTGACTGTCCACGTCCAGTTTCTGATTGGCCAACAGCCCTTTTTCAGGAGGTCCCTTGGTTTTACTTTGTTTTGTTATCATGGCAACAGAACAACACCGTGTGAACGTGCCTGTCTTGACAATGACTGACCAGCATTCACGATCTGATATGCATACTGCGTTCCATGCCAGAAATCATTTGAAACGGCAAATGCACTCTTCGCCCACCGCTCGAGAGATCACTGCAACGAGCTTCTTTTCAACTTGGGTCATGGTAGTAAGCAAACAATGTGTCTATTTCAGTAACAGATTTCTAATATTATTTTTTTCATAGTCGTTATTTGCGTCGCCAAGGTGAATGGAAAATTTCGCTGCCCTCTAGTCGAGTGCAAAAAAGAGTACCTGAATGTGTCATCTTTTCGCAAGCACGCGCTCTTGAAACACCCAAACAGCAACATCACGGTGGCAAAAACAGACGAATCTCCAGCAGCCAAGAGACGCAGGATCACAGCTTTAGCTTTCTCCAAAAATAAAGGATGTGAAGCTACGCTCAAAATGGGCAACGAAGCGCGCTCGACCCATTTGGCAACTGGTATGGGCTGCATCCCAGTGGCCTTCCACCTTACCCACGAATCTATGAAAGATCCAGTGAGCATGCAGACGTTGATAAATTCGTCCAAGCTTCATGGTGTGTGTTTGAAGCTTCCATTCGCATCGCCTTCCGTGACACCCAGGTCAAATGTGTTATGCAATTGCATGACGACGAGTGCACCATCGGCGTCCTGCTATTAGTTGTCTAACCAATTATAACCTACTAGCTGTAATATAGATAATAAAATTGCTATGATCGGTATAACCATCAGTGGCCGAATTAATTATTGATTTACAATAAAAATAATAAAAATTGACTTTTTTTATTTATATTGGTAGCCTCCCACGAGAAAATAAAGAGCGATTGTTTAAAGCACATAACAACAAATAAAAATGAACACAACACAACACACTGAACAACTCGATATTGAAATTAAAAATTTAATTGATAATAAATGGACTTTCTTGATAAATCTTAGCCTGAAATGCAACATGGATTTAATCATGGAACAGCTATTAAAGATATGAAGAATAATATAATAAATGATATAATGGATGTATTACTTAATAGATTTGGATTTATACCTGTATTTTATTTTCTTCTTACTGTTTTATATGGAAATATTGAATATCCAGGGCCATACCGTGAGATTGAAAAAGGACTTGCATTATTATATCATATGGTATCAGGTGTATCAGGAAAGGATATGCATACTGTTATGCCATATGCAACATTTTATGATTTATATAATAAGCGGTTCTGGATTACAAACTATAATGAATTGAATAAAAAGGTAAAACAAGATCTAGATAGTATGTTCTCATCACCATGTATTCGCATTCTATCAGCAATAATAAACAATCCAGATGGTTTTAAGAATGTTACACTATTTATTGATGGACATGATAGTAAAATAAAGTATTATAAACCAAAAGTCACATTCACAATTATATTCATATAAATCAAAAGGGCCAGCTGTACGTACACAAGTTATACAGGATATGAATGAAATAATTACACATGTTTCAGTATCTGAAAAATGTGCTATCGGAAATGATGGTACTATGTTTATTAATATGAAACTATATAAAAAAATAAGTGAGGCAGATTGTTTAGGAATGGATGGTGGATATAATTTATTTATACAAAAGTTTAAAGATAATGCGACAGATGCTGGATATAGTTTTTAAGATCGTAATTTTTTACATCCCATAAGAAAAGAACCAGGACAAAAGTTAACAATCAATGAGACATACTTTAATAACAAGTTTGGATCATTTCGTTTGGCAATAGAAGCACAGTTTTCTATGTTAGGCTCTAAATTTGAACGATTTAATAATAATCGTGCAGCATTGCAAATATCTGATATAAGATATTATAATATCCAGTTTCGTGTTGCTTGTATTCTTACTAATATATGGCGATTTGTAGATAAGTATAATATAGATGTACAACCACATCATAAATTATGGTATGGAAAAGATTTTGAATTCCCAAGTAAGAAATACAAACTTGACTTGGTATTTTCAAATGAGCAAAAAGTAAATACTGAATATAACGAAATGGTTGACATGCAGCAGAAATTTCTACAGCTTAACATTAATCAATCAATAAATATGGCTATAGATAGTGAGGACGAAGCTGAAAATAATACATCTAAATGCAAGAGAAAAAATCAAAGAGAACAGAGAAATATAGAACATAGTAATTCATATGAAATTGAGAAGATTGTAGGACATATGTATACTGATAATAAGTACATATTTGAGGCTAGGTGGGTTGGATATAGTGTAAAGGATAATAGTTGGTTAACAGTTGATAAGTTTAATTTCCGGGAAATGCTACATGAATTTTATGGCCACACATGGTATTCAGCTCTAAATTAATTTCTTACTTATTTGCTTATTAAAAAATCTCATATTGAAACTGATCATATCAACCTTTCGTTTACTTGCCCAATTATATTTATGTTTTATGCATTCATTAGTTATACTTGTACTTATATTAGTATCTGCTGATTTATTTTTGACATCAGTTTCTTTTGTTATATCTATATCATCTATTATAGCCTGTTTTATATCCTTATGCTTTTTAAAATATTCTTTTGGCTGTATTTCTTCTACTATTTGCTTGTTTCTCCGTTTATTTTTATTGTGTCTTTTTTTCTTTTTACATTTTGGTATATTATTTGGTATGTTGCAGTCACTGCTTTTCTCTGATTCAGATGTACTTACATCTATGTATTTATGTTTCTCTATATCTTCTGGTGGGTTTTCCCAATCAGTAGTATCATTTATAACATCATCACATTTTATATCATTAAACACATCTTCCCAATGCCTACAATCTGCTGATGGTGGTACCTTTACAGTTGACCATCCTCTGTTTGTTTGTTGAGGTGGTTCATATTGATTGTTATCTTGTATATTATTATTATTATATTTTTCCTCTTGTGTTTTCATATATTTATCTGAATCAGCCAATTCTTGTAAATCTTCTACTGTTTTATCCATAGGTTTATACTTTTTAATACCATCTTGGCCACTATTAATTGCATATCGGATAAACGTATGCTGGTCTTAGTACTCATTTCCATACTCATTTTTATATAAGTCCTTGTATATATCCATATTTTCATAATACATGAACTTATCTTCATAATCTTTAACATTCATCGTATATGGATTCCATATGATATGACCTTTGCGGTTCTTATCAATATAAATTATATATAAACGGTTAAGTATTGGCTCTAACTCATATACTGATTTATTTTTATAAAGCATATGGGGCATATAATTACTATTTAATAGTATTGGCATATTCTTTTTTTTTGTGATTGATTTGGTAAATTTGCCATTAAGTTTTATCGTGTTCCTTTAAACATTTGGTTTAAAAATGCTAGTTTGAAATCAGAACCAGTTTCCTCATTATACATAAAGTCATAATCATCATCTTTATAATCTGACTAATCATTGTCTTTACTCATTAGATATGCCCTGTGTCTACCTTGTTCTAACATATCAATGTTATATGTTTTTCCAACATTTGATGGACCAACAATCCAGTATTGTGGTATTTTGTTTTTACCGCTAAACATAGTTTCAATACCAAACATAGACCACATATAGAAATCATTTCTAGGAGTATTTTCCATGTCAGCATCATGAAAATAGCTATTAAGATTAGACTTTACTGTATCATATTTCCATAGTAATTCTGGATATATTTCAGTTGCCTTTCTCATAGTAAGCTGCTTGTTAATTAATTAATAGCCAAGTAATTGTTGATGCATTTTTCTAGTTTTAATTTCATAGTTTGGGTCCATATTATAAGCAATATAATTATTTCCTTTAATGCAGTAAATGATAGATTTTTGTGGATTACCACCTGGTTTAATATTTGGAGTGATACCGTCAATAGTAAAAAACTTACGTGCAGTTTTAGTATCAAATCTTTTTTTTAATTATATCCATATATGCACATGTTTTTCGCCTGTTTCAGGTGCAATTTCATCACATGCAATTGCCTTTTCAATTTTATAACCAATACAGTCATGTTTAGTAAACCATTCTAATATCTGTTCTTTTGTTAAATAGAAATATTTACCAATATATGTGAACAAGCCCTTAGTGTTTTGAAAGCGGAATTCTTTCTCACCCTGTGAGGTAGCTGCACTGGAAGTGTTATCATTCAACATTGTATCGGAAAATTGAGGATTTGAGGATTTGAGGAATCTCATATATGCTCGAATTCTTCTAATAATTTTATTGCGTGCATTATCTTTAGTTTTTTTATCTACTTTAGCCTGTGTAAGGTCTCTTTCGAAATCTGACCTCAGTTGTGTGACAAGAGGTTCATACTCAATATGCTGATGGTTTTCAGCAAGGTGTTTTGCTCTTTCAATTAAGAGCGTCAATGTAATTCCTAAAATAGGAACAAATTCAGCCATAATGGCTAATAATGTGAGAAGGTTGAGTTGGCTCATGTCGATTGTTGAAGTAATAAAGATAAAAAATATAACAAATATATTTTGCTTTATATTCTGTGGTGTTATTTTTATATTAAAAAAAAATTCAATTTTTATTTTTTTCAAAAGTTCAAATGTATACATGCCAAGACATTCGTGCATGAATTATTTCAATAAAAATTAATTTGGCTATCCTGATATATATTAGCTAATAAGTCCTCTAAGGTTACTAGATCGCATTAAAATCATCATAACCATGGCCGGTCCCTATTACCCCAGCCTCTCATCAAGCTGCCGCTCACAACAACCTTTCGGTGCCATTGGACGAGGCATTAGTGAAAATGAAGCAGGCGGTTGCTCAGTCGTGGTTACCGAAATTACTCTGCAACAGCGAGTACGATGAGGTTTCGGGCAATTTACTAGCAGCCCTGAATTATGACGTTCGCTGACGGCTTAGTCTATTACAAGTCATGGCCAAACTACATGTAGGAGCAATTGTCGTTGACAAGGAAGTGATCGTGATCCTGGCCACCGAGGCCTATAGTCATGCAAAAGCTGTGGATGTTCATGGCGAGACAAATTTGAAAACTATCCCTGGAGTACATTCATTATAGGTCTTATATAAATTTCAAACTCAATTACTTATAAAAAATTTTTAAAAAAAAATTGAATTTTCTATCTAAATTAAAAATAGTTGAAAACAAATAATTGAAAGCTTTATAGAAAATATTTTAAAAATACGAAATGTTTATAGAAAGTTACCATATATTAAAGAAAGCTTTTGATAATGAAGTTGATGGAATAAATTATTTACTAGATAATAAATATATATAAAAAAGAGATATATGTGACAAATGTAAAAATAATAATATTAAATTTAATTATAAACAAAAATTATATGTTTGTAATTATTATAAATATAGAAAAACATATTCACCATTTAAAGATACAATATTTTCAAAGATGAAACTACCAATTCATTACCAATTACATATTTTATATGAATTTTTAAAGAAAACACTAATAACTAGTACTTCTAAAAGTTTAAGTATTGATCATAAAACAGCTATAAAATATCATAAAATTTTTAGAAAAAATATTAATATAAAGATTGATAAAATTGGAGGTAGAAATTCAATAGTAGAAATAGATGAAACGAAAAAGAAAATATCATAAAGGCCATAAAGTTTAAGGAGCATGGGTAATTGGTGGCATTGAAAGATCTAGATTAAAAAATAAAATTAAAAATGAAAATAAGAAATCTTTTTTCATACCAATTAATATTAGAAATAGTGAAAGTATAAATAAAATCATTAAGAAATATGTTAAAAAAGGAAAACAATATACACTGACTGTTGGAAAGGTTAAAACAATTTAAAAAATATAGGGTATAAACATAAAACAGTAAATCATAAAAAATACTTTAAAGATCTAATTACCAAAGTTCATACAAATGGAATTGAAGGTACTTGGAGTAGATTAAAAAGAAGCATTAATATAAGAAATCTAACTAAAAATGGTATAGAATTACATTTGAAAGAATACCAATGGAGAAAAAGATATAAAGAATATGATATATGGAAAAAGTTTCTAAAAATATAAAAATAATTTAAAAATTGAATTTATATATATATCAAAATTAAACTATTAGACTTTATTAAACTACATCTAAAAATACATTTCAAATGGAAGATTTCATTGATGAATCATTTAAACATAATATCAAAAGAAATTTAGTAATTAAAGAAATAAAAAAGAGAATATAAGAGAATATAAAATTAAACAAAATAATGGATTTTTTGAGATATTAATAAATTTTAATGGGTCTTTAGATAATTATAAAAAAGTATATTCTTTTAAAACATATAATAAAGTTCAAAATATTGATAGAAAAAGATTAAAAAGAAAAGTAAATAATGATGATATTAATAAATTAGAACAAAATATTAAAAAGATTAAATCAGATTAAATTATAAATATCTGTCCTTAGTAAAGATATAAAACTTACTAGTAGGATGGATGGCAAAAATAGAAAAAAAATTATTGAATAATATCAATCATGTGATATGAAACCTATCTTCTATATAACCCCTATCCCTCAAGATGTGCATCAATTGATGATCAGTATTTTCGAAGAGGTGGACAGTCATGGTATAAAGAACAAGCTCAAGATTGGCGCCCGTCATATGAACATTCTGTCAACTATGTCTGTCTACTTACACCAAGATCCATGCATCGATATTGGACCTGCGACGTCGGCTTTAATAGACACAGTCAGACCTGGACGCGCAAGGTTATTCTTACGTAGAGACAGCATTGAATCCTTCATGGTTTCTTTCGAGGACAAGTCATACATGTTCCCTCCTTACAGTATCTCGTCCATGCGCCAAGTATCAACAGGATTTGATGACGCCAGTTCGTTTGCACCATGGCGTGCCATCATTGACGTGTTGGAAAGTATTTTGACTATGCCAGCTACTGTTTTTACTCTTTGCGACTTGCCCCACAACCAAGGCTATAGAGTGTCGGCCACATCCACGGAAAAAATAGCGTCTCGATTCATGTAAGCCTTGTGTCTTACACATCTGGATTCGACACCGCCTGATTTCACCAAAGCGTTGACAGTATTTGGTGCAGCAGCCAAAACTCGAGAATGTGTGTGAGCATCAAGCAAGGACTGGGACAAGCTTGCTGCCAGCATGACCGATCTCAAGCTGCTCATTGTGGAGCACCATGGATTGTCAGCACTGACTCTTGCGATGCTACACGATTTCAGTAGCATTGCAAACCTAGCATTGAATCGACTTTCCGATTGTAATACAAGATTGAAAGAAAACATCAAGATACGCCTCGCTCAACTTTACGGAGATAACTAGCTGATCACCACTTGCACATGCTTTCCACCTTCCTTTGGAAATTTTACAATCACAACCTATATCATGCCGAATTTGACACTTAAACAGGGTCATTTTCATTTACATACCACCCTATTCTTTTCATCATACAAGTAAAACACACACTGTCGATGTTTTTTTTGCCTTCTTTCACTGCATATTGTTTCGAAGATAACAAGATAACAAAGTACACTGTTTTCAGAAAACGATGTCGCAAAAAAATAAATAAAAATAAAAAAAATGAAGAGCGATATGACAATTTTTTTTGTGCTCATACCTGGGCCTATGTTTGTTTGAATCGTTGCTCTACCAAGCATAAATGCATGACATACTAGCGCAAACATATCTTCCAGTTTATGTTATGTAGAAAGGGATGCTTGCTCATCCTGGTGGTCGGCCGCCACGTCGTCGTCGTCGTCGAAGCGCAAAACCAAGGGACCTATTGAAAAAGGGCTGTTGGCCAATCAGAAACTGGACGTGGGCAGTCAAATGTTGGACGTAGAATCCCATACAAATTGGCTGAGGTTTGGACGTGGTTGATCAAAAGCTGGGCGTGGAGAAGTTTTTTTTTGTCGAACATAAAATAAAATTATTGCTTGCCTGATTGTTGCTTGCCTGATTCTTATCGCTGTATTATTGTAGGCATTACAAAGATTCTTTGTTTCGGCATTTGTCCCAGCACTTGTAAGAATGCGAGACGAACCCTTTGAAATGACCTTTTTCCACGCTGTTACAGGCTTCCGTAATTCTTTTTGATAGTGTGTCTTCCTGCAAAAACCTATGGCGCTTAACCTTACTCTTCGCCACGGCCCAGAATTGTTCTATTGGGTTAAGCTCAGGAGAATAGGGAGGGAGATACACACATTTGTATCCTCGATATTCAATATATTTCTTTATGTTTTCATGCGTATGAATGGGCGCATTATCCATAACTATGTAATAACCTTTCATATGCGGGTATTTGTCCATCTCATCTAGAGTCGTTTTAAGAAACTAATGTAATGACCTGTTACGGATCCTGAGCTGATATATCCATCGGCTTTTCTCTTCTTGACAGGCCTTGGTTTTTTCACACCAAATGTGATCAAACCAACGGCAGAGATTGCACCCAATATGGATGTTGTATTTGCTCTTGTTGTAGGCCGGGTAACAATAGCACGAGTACCTTTTGTGGACCATGCTCTTGATCGTTTCATATTGATATCAAAAGCGGATTCGTCAAGAAACACACAATTCGTCAAGAAGTTCATGTCCGTATTTTCCCATTTACGAACCCAATCGTATACCGCTCTTCGATCTTTGCTAGACTGTTCCGTTCAATAGAATGGAAATCAGCCTTTTTCAGTGAAAGGTTGCATTCACTTCTCATAAAGTTATAAACAGTGCTACGTGAAACTTTGAGATTATCGAATCGCTTCAATAAATGCTCGGTAACCTCAATAACAGTAGCAGAGGGATTATCATCAATAAAGTCAATGAGAGTCATCTTATGTTCTTTGGTCAAGATACACTTACGACCTCCTTTTTCACTACTCTCATAAATACTGTCAGGGAACGTATTATATTGCTTTACCCATTTCTGAGCAGTTCGAACGCGAATACCAAGTTGCCGAGCAGCTGCTGCAGCACTCATACACATTTCAATCTTCAGGTCAAAAAATCTAACCTTATCCTGGACGGTAGAAAGCGCGAATTTGATTTTGATTGGTTAGCGATTTCAATTTTAATTGGCCAGCGAATTCAATTCTAACGGCACCGACTTCGGTTGTTGGAAGCACTGTATTCACATCTCACCCTCCCAAAAATAACGATGCAACCCTCCCTTCACTTGGGCCTCTCTCTCTCTCTCTCCACCCATCCACCCCCAAGCATTCCACACATGTCCACCAGATACCTCCCTCAATTTCGACATACGCAACATGCCATATGTGATTGTGCATTATTGATCAACATCTTCATTTTTCGGCTGGCCCCGTGCTCTGTTATTAATAAAGTGTTTCATCGTTGCTCTTCTCCGCACATCATTCTTCCCATCTTTTTTATTATTATTGCTGTCTTTCCTGCAAAGCCTTGACTAAAGGCTGTGCTATATCCACAATTTGATGTCCGAGATTGATGAACAGGCCTGCATTTCATATGCATACATAATTTAGCATTATTATTATCTTTTTTCCCATCATTCTATCGAAATGAAACTTGCCTGTGTTGGCAGCCGCATCGCCAACCAGAGTAACATTGAGTGGGTTACTATCCAGTTGCACAACCTGATACAGATCAAACATGCTGACGATAAATCTGTTGTCCTTCAGTCCGAGTTTAGAAGCCTAATATTGATACACAAATTTCATCTTGTTAGTACGCATCATACGAAATCTATATTATCTTTTTATAACGTACCTGGTTATTAGCAATGGCAAATGTGCTGGGTATTGTTGATTCGGCTACGTTGATTGGGGCGTCTGGAGATGTGCCTAGGGGGTTTTTTACGTCATTTACAAGTGGTCAGTATATGATTATGAATTGGTCACCATTAAAGAAAAGCATCAAAAGTACTTTTTAAAATGACAACACCGTCTTTGTCTGTAATGAGGCCAGCTTTAAGTCCATCGGGAAAGACTTGACGACATAGTTGATCAAAGGATTCTTCCAAGCCCATTTCCACACTTTTTCTTTTTCAATGCATAAAAAAAGGGCGGGTCTTCTTTTGGAGGGAGTCACCCTTTTCTTATGCCAGCGGTAATAGAAAAAAATGGTATACATTGTAATGCAAACACAAAGCGATACAAGTTTCGAACCAATACTAATCGATTATAGAACCAAAGACAATGGACATACTATCTTTCTAAAGAAGCTATTGTAGGGTGGGCTTTCATATGATACATCAACATCGACCAAGAAAAGTAGTAGTACATTTCTTGAGTACCACAAAACCATCTCGTATCAAGCTATCCTACCAGAAAATGTAATTTAGAGTAATTTTGACAATGGTAATGTTAAGCAGCATACCTGCTACTATGTATTTACTCTCTAACTGAGTGGAATTTAGAGGTTGCATTGATACGAAATAGTATGACCAATGATAATATGGTCGAATTCGTAATAAAGGTTGGTACGAGAGAAAGTGGTAGGATGGCATACGCGTCATCAAATATGTAGTATCAATTAACAAAGCACATGAATCCTTAACGACAAACACAGCATTAGTCATCTTTGATGTTATCATTCTATAATAAAGATCTTATGCGTTAGGAAGTGATAAGTGATAAGCGGAAAACAGGGAAGAGACGAAAATTGTACTGGATCTAGATCTTGTAACTTTTACAAAATGAGGGGGGGGGTGGGGAAGAGAACTGAGAAGAAGCTGTTCAAATTATAATGTACACAAAAATACTGTATTCTGTGGATTTCCTTGTGATTTCTTGTGATGCATAAAAGAATAGCGTATTGTTGTCTATACTGTTACGCTTGGCCGGCGATCAACAAGGTTTCTTGGAAAAAGTCTTTTGTTGGAAAAGTTTTATTTCAACGCAGCTTGTACAGGCTGGCGTGAGCTTTTTTGTTTAACTTGGTTTTAGTCGGCGCAAAGCATCTTGAAGCGTGAGTGAATTGTGAAGCATCTGAGCGTGAGAAGCGATACAAAAATAGTCGATCTCGTAGAACAGCACAAACCTCCGCAACAAACTTGTTGGTCCGAGCTTGTGTTTGTGTCTTTTTACTTTTTGGCCTGTGCTTAGCCCCCGTATTGGGCCACCGACGAAAGCTGGTGGGAGTCAACTCCATTTTCTCCGTGAGTTGGATGATGACGACCAACGGATCCTCTATGCTACGTAGCAGTTTCAAGAGAATTGCTCTTAGCAGTAAACGGGTGATACATATTCATAAGGCTCACAACAAAATAACAAGGAAGTTGCATTATCGGTTTGTTTTGCTTTTACGTAATAGCATACGAAGACAAATTGGGAAACTGACATGCTACTAATACAATAGTTACAGACCAAAGACGGCAAGTTGTTATTTATTGGCATGAGCTCAATTTTGTTTTTTCCCCCATCAACATCACCTTCCCAGTGAAAACATTTGCATGAATCCGGAAATCCGGCAGCATATGTGACATAGTCAGCCCCTTTCCTTTTTATTACATACTCACTATAATACTGCTTCCGCTGTATTTGTTATGATGCTGCTTGTTGTTGTGTCTGTGTACTCCGTCAACGACTTTTAAGCAAGATGCAGCGTGAAAGAAAAAAATGGAAGCTACTTCTATTAGTCAGACCTTGGATAAGATTGTGTCGCTTCCACACTAATAACTATAAAAACACCGCCACAATGACGTACAACATATATGCTATGTATACATCCTTAAATTGCATTGATCATCTGTTTTTTCTATGCTTGTTATACCATCATTACTAATGTTAGTAAGTAGACTACAATATTGCGAACTGTATAGCTAAATAGTACTATATCTCATTACAACAGTGTGAGATAGTATGAATCTCCCTCCTTCAACAGCTATAGTCACGTATTCCTATTTACTTTACATTGACTAAAACCACAAAACGTTGAGTTTCTTATTCATAACGCTAAGTAACTCAAGAGGTGCATGAATCGTTTGCTAGGGACAGTTTCAATACGCAATCATAAAAACTATTGTAGATCAGTAGACCGAAGCTAACATGCATCTTTAGACCCCATACCTCTCGAGTTTACTTTTTCCTTACCAACTGAGACTTCAAAACCCTATTCTACCATAGCAGCAAATTGCTTTTCGAAGGCTATATACTCTATTTTCCCGAGTAACAGAGTGACTTTTTGCACAGCAACAGACTGTTTCTTTTTCTTATCACTTTGATTAAGCATGCGATGTGCTTAATACAGCATAGCCTTGGAGAGGATCTGGTTTCTTGGCAACTAGATCGTATGTGCTACCCATGCATACCATAAAAAAGGCGAGCGCTTGTTTTTGTACCGTTTACTATATATTAAACTTCCTCAAACAATGGCATACCGTATTCCGTACAATTAGTCCAAACCAAAAAGGCTGCTTTAGAATGAAAGATGATCCAATGGTATATACGCGGTCACTACTTTTTTTTTCGTAATCCATACTAAGTTCTATGATAATCTCTGCATACAAAACCGCAAGATTATAAATTGTCATCGTACGACTCTCATCATTATTACAAGGCTGTCACCATCTGAAGCTGTCCATCTGACACGTTATTGTGTTTTTTTGAAGTACAATTTGCTTCCCGTTTTATTTGGAAACAAGAGAAGAAAAACTTTCATCATGGCGGTCTGAAGATGTGCGAGAATCTATAAGTAGATGCAAGTATACTTATTTGATATGAGGCAAGAGTTTAGATTTTACAGTTCATTATCGAAACGTTCTTCAATGTTCCTTCCACAATAATACGCCAGTTTTGCCCCACAGGATATACCTTTACGCTACATACTTTGTGCTTAAGCGAATCATGGATATTCTATTAACTATGAATTTGCTGTATGCTGTTGCGTTTCTGTCAACGCTACTGATTGGCGGGGCATCCCAAAACTTCCATCAAACTGCCAGGTTGAAAGATAGCTGTAGAGGAGGAGTACTACAGTTGTACCCCGGTTTTTGCAACCGAGGGTTTTCCGATTTTTTTTTGCAAAAAGTGAGGATTTGCAAGTAACGGGGTAAACAATTCTGCTTCAAATAGACACTGGATAAGTCATCCTATAAACACTAGCGCATTGTTTATCTGTTAAAGATGATGTACGACACGTTCTGTGGGGATTTCACACAGCTCTAAATGTTACTACTTGCATATATAAGACCGTTCTTTTATTGAAGCTGTCTAGTGCAGTAACCGTATGATTTTATTCCTCGATAATACGCAACAGATGCTTCTTTCAGTTGATATTGAAAAAAATTGAAGCTGTTTTTACCCCGATAACGTGCAAATCGTATAAACTCATTTGCAAGTTGCAAATTTGCGAAACTTCCAAGTTTTTTTTGGATTTTTCAAAAAAAAAAGTTGCAGATATACGAGGAATTGCAAACTCAGGGGTTGCAAAAACCGGGGTTCAACTGTACGATGATCTCGAAACGAGATGTGCAGTTGTTGTGGGAATATCTATGACAAAGATGTCTATGCAGTATGCTTATCTATAAAAAAAGCAAGCGAGCCATAGCAAGTTGACTCTGGGATCACGACACCTCGAGATACACTCAAAGCTACTGAAAATGTAAACTTTACGGTCCTAAGCGCTGGGCACTGCCAGCACAAGAACTCTCAGCCAACATCTTCATGAAGAGCTGGTGCTCCTGGCCAGGTGCCCAGTACATAGCACTTGGGGTATTGCGGCCTGCAATTTCCTATAGTAGCGTTGACAATCACGGCGCTTTCTTCTTTGGGTCGTCCTCAAAACTTTAATAAGAGGATACACAGCACACCTATGGGGATCGGTAAGAATCTGGAAGCTTTAACTGCTGTATTTTTTTTTTGCTTACAATAATAGTACTCAGCATGCCTTGCTTCCCTACCTACTAACTGTTACAAGCAGTATCTGTTGTTCATCGACCTTGGCTTTATTTATGTGCTGTACCTCAGCAATGATGAATTATTACAAAGAGCATCACTGTACTGTAACAAGCACCGTTCTACCTAGGCACCACGAGTGCAACTCTTGGAGTTAATACTCACAGTTGATCTTTTTTGTAGGGAACCCATTGTAATCAACGTTCAATACTGACCACAATATAGTAGCAACAGTTCCAATTTTGTTTTTCGTGCACATGTGTCAGTTTTCATATCCTGCTTGGGCAGTTTTGCCACGTTGCTATGAAGTGCTTGGCTAGAGGAGGGGAACAGCTATGAGTAGCTAGAAACTTTTTAATCCAAAGCACAGCTCTTTCTCACCACTATCCTGGTTTTCTCATACACATTCATCGTGTGTTGTTGGAAAACAAACACAGGCATGCAATAATTTAGTGGGACCCGGTAACGGATGACATTTTGTTGGGGGAAAAGCTATAAGAGGGTCAAATGCTGACGCGTACTACTTTCGTTTCTTATTATTACCAAGTAGCTATACGGCGTAGCACCATAAATAGCTCAAGGGAAAAGTGTGAACAATGTAGAAAACCTAAAACGGACAAAATTTTACTCGTGTACTTTTTATGATGGAAGTAAGCACACATCGCCTGATGTGGCATAACACGCAATTGACGGAAATGCAAAAGTGGATAATAAATAAAGGCTGTGTTGTCAGAGTGCCCGTGTACTTTTGGCTAAATATTGATGTGGTTTGCTTCCTAATTTGTATTGAGAAGAACCCATTTTGGGCTTGTGTTCCAAAGAAGAAACCCCCGGAACAGCCGAGAAATATAGAAAGGATCTTCAACCTGTTTGTTAAACAGACTTCAAACTCCTTCGATGAAAATGTACAAGGTTGGTGACTTTAGTACTAGAAGGAAAAAAGTTTAAAGTAGTATGTAAGCGCAAGATAGATACGAACCATCGGCCTCGATCGCAATCGGGACAAGTTGTACAAATGCACCCAGATCTTTTCAAGAGTCACCAGAAGCAAAAAAGTGCCCATGTCGTACCATCCAGATAACTTTTGCCAAGAATCAAGCAACAATGTTGGTTACATACGCTTTATTGCTTGATATAGTGTGTGTCAACTTGAATGCTTGGAAAATACACGATCGCAATGAGGGAAGAACTCTCGATTTTAGATTTATTACGCCGCACGGTAACTATACTGCGATATAAGCTTTGCCAAAAGAAATCAGCAGATGTTGCAATGTTGACAGTTTCTTTCTGTGTAACCACGTTCCGTTTGACAGGGTGGTTAGAGCAGTTTGTTGCACAAAAAATATTGTGCCCCAGATGGGTTATTGGCTTTTTGTCTATAGGTTGAAGTCAGGTATGCTATAGGTATTTGCTAAATGATGTAAAGTTCGCGAGCATGTTTTCGATACCATCGTGCTTGCAAATGGCCGTGTTCTTAATGACTTGTATGCTATTCGCGTCGAAGCATTTGAAGATTTCATAAAGCAGTAATGAGTTTCCGACGCATGTCAAACACGATGCTCGATGAGGACGGGTCATACCATGTGTGGCAGTGATATACATGAGTGGTTAGCGGTGCGTTTACGTCGCAGCTCCTGTCGGGAGATCGTAACTTTCATACACAACTATGTTGCAAAACATTTTTATTGATTAAGGAACAACATGCATAGACCTGTGACGGCGAGCACCAAGTATTTAAAACTTTTGTCTTTAACTTTGCACAACATGCAGAATAGTATTGCCTCTGTATCCTCTAAACTGCCATCACATTTTTATTCCAGATCCCAGTCATGCAGAGCCTGCGCATTGTCAGCGGAAGATTTGAGCAAGTGAAAAAAGATTCTATCAAGTGAACTAGCAAAATCACAACAGTCCCAACAGCAATATCTTGCTACATGTCGCGGAATCCAACCACAGCAGTGCGTGTGTTTTGGAGAAAAAGCGATGCTACTGTGATAAAGAAACTAATAGCTGATTCCATTCTAAGAGACTGTTGGAAGAATAAGATGGTGTGGATGCAGAGTTAAGCTTTGGACACTAGGAAACATCTTGCAATTTTTTTAAAAATAGCATCACTGAGGACGCGAAATATAGCGACAACATCCGTATTTTTGATAATCCCAACGTTGACCATAAATCTTCTTCAAAGATGATAATTGAGCCTTTCCTCGCATTAGAGACTGCAAATCCTCATTATTGTGTATTTCTTGATAATAATGAATAACTCAATTCAGCACAACACACAAATAGTACAAGTGTACCCCTGTTTTCTTATAGACACAAAAGGTTTGTTACATGGTAAAATACTAGATTGATCACATGCCTTATTGCTAGGATACGGCTCATGTCAATTGAGTCTCAATTAAGGATGATCGTAACGGAAGAACTATTCACTCTGATCAGGTCTCAGTTATAGTGTATACTACGCCACATCCACTTGTAAATAAAACTTTAAGAAAAGAGATCAGGAGATGTTGAACGTTCATTTCTTGTGTAACCGCATTTCAGCCAAATGTAGTTTGTCACTTGTTTGAGGTTGCAATCGAGTATGCTCCCATTATATTGACAAATGGCACGAATTTAAGGCTAACTATCTGTATGATTCATTTATGCTAGGAACAATGAGACCAGTGTGACGACGGTACACGGAAAGAAACATACTAGGTATATCTTACAGCGCTGTGCACCTTTAATGAAGAAGGTACGCGACATACAACCGAGATTTATTGTTGAAGTGTGCTGTTGATTTTGCTTATATAAGGTTCGACAAAAAGAAAAGAAGCATGTAATGGCTTGATATGCAATTCAAAGCACGAGAGAGTCCAGTTATTTTAGTCGAGGCTATGTCTGTTGAGCAGTACGCGTTTATTATAATAATGTCAACCATATGCTTAGAGTTTAATAAAAAAACTGGGATGGGTAACGTAAAGCGGAGGCTGAGGGAGGGTTCGTGTGTGGAGTATGCTGAAAGTGACTTGGTGTATTTTGTAAGACGTCGTATAATAAGGAGTTAAAAGAAAATCATACAGTCAAACTAGTAACATCATATCCGTCTTGGCAGCAACTTTCTGATACAATTCGCGGAATCCAACCACAGGTCCGGTTGGTGTTTCCCTAGACAAAATGTGAAGATGAAAATAACATGAGTACACATCCTGATTGTGGTTTTATCTAGTGGAGAACAACAGAGACATACTCTTCTTTCTTCCTCCGTGCAAGTTGTTCAGCGACCCATTTAGCTCTGATAGAGTCTTCCTCCCACTGCGATGATCTGATTTCTGCCTTAGCAGCGGCTTGACGATGTATTTCCTTGAGCCGTTTTTGCTCCAGCTCCACTTCCAGTTCTCTCGATCGTTCTAAATCCTTTACTTCATTCAAATCCTCCAAAATCTTTTCCACAAGTGCATGATCTTGAACGTTACGGGCATGCTCCAATTTCGCCAATAACACAGCATGTTCCATGGATGCATTCACCTTGCGACCGGATATAGATTGTTTCTTTTCAATCATCTGAGATACTTCTTCATTGTTCAATACGTAGGATCGTGCAGCTTCAAAGTTCTTTGTCTTGGCCTTAACATCATCCAAATCCGGAAGAGGCACGCGGTCAGCTTCGCAAGTGCTTAGCAGACGCGAGTATTCTTGCTAAAAGTTTTATGAAAGTTTAGCGATTGATCAGTACTTACAGTAACGGATAGTGGTAGCAGTAGAGCCATTTCTAAATACCTGTGTTACTGGTTGATTTGAAATGATATCCATGGTGAACGCCTTTTCTGCTTTTCCATGTTTGACCTTCAATGCCTGGTTACTCCATATATCAGTGGAAATCGAGTATTTCTTGTGGTAAGGGACAACATCTGATATTGAAAATGACAGATACTTGTTAGATCATACATCGTCCCATCATCTGACCACAAGTATACAATCAGTACGTACCAACAACTTGGCATAATCGATACACATGTTTCTTTTGTTCGTCCTGGCCGATGAAAAGTCGCACATAGGAGCCTAATCATGCATGTTCAGTAAATAAACCACACAAACTATCCTATAGCAAAATTCATCTTACCGATCGCGACATCCTCAAAATATGGGGCATACAGCCATCTTTCGATCCGATGACGTGTGAGAACAATGGGTTGGATTTCGTCCAATGTGGGTGTACGCTATTTTAAACATATATAATGACTGTGAGATTTTACGAATACATTCGGGCCAAATTGCACCATCTCAAGGCTGATATATATTTACGCACCTTGACCCGACCCTCATCCTCCTCCTCCTCTTCTTCATCGGTATATTCAGCAGCACTTTCATCGCTGTATGAAGCACGTGCTCTCTTCCGTCGTTCTGTAGGTGATGGCGAGCGTCGGTGCCGAGTGCTACGTTTCTTTTCTTCGCGACGTCGTGCCAATTCATTCAGTGCGCCCGAAGTTCTGCTTCCTTTAGCGCGCGTGGAACCTGAGTCATGGTACAAATGCAACCCCAATGTTTAGTACTCCCGTACGCAACATTCCCGCCAATCACAAACATGACAAGAGGAGATCAATGTTCCACGTACGTCTTGTGCTGTCTTCACGTCGTCCATCGTTGAGCAATTTCCGCACTTCGAGTCTTTCTAAGTTGCGTTGACGTTCTTCAGAACGCTCACTGAGAATGCGTTCGCGCTCTACTTCTGGAAGCGCTTGTAGTCTAGCAGAGAGAAAAATACAAACGTATTAGAAAGATCAGGGTCGTGTGCCGTGCACGCTTGATTTGTATGTGTTATCGGGTCTCAATGGCATCATGTGAATATACCGTCGGCGATCTTCTTCGTCTTTGTACAAGTCGGGTCCGTATTCATCAATGCCTTCATCGTCGTCAGATTGAGCATTGTTGGGTTGATCGACCAGCTCGAGAATAAGATCGTCAATTTCTTGGCTCATTTTTTGTGTGATTTAGTAAAGATATTGTAAACCGAGAAAAGTAAAGGTAGGCGCTCTCGTATACTGATTTTGAAGCCCGGCTCTCTCTGTTTGTTGGTTACCCTTTGAAACCTGTCATCTAAATCAATAACACCTCTGCTCTCTCTCTCTCTCTCTTTCATATTGAACATTTGCTTTTTATCTTTAGTGTACTCGGTACTTGGATCAGAAAGCTAAACAAAAGGCTCTCATGACCCTATGTAAACCCACAAAAAGTTGTATTGGTATGGTAATTCCAGGGTAAGTAATAAACTAATGCTGTTGTGATTATCCCATATTCATCGTTACGTGTAGCCAAAGGAACCAGTGACAAAACAGTACAGCCATCAAGTTGCCTTTAAAATATACTGACAGATGGTAGCGAAGAACAATCGGCTGCTACAGCTTTTAGGTCTTACATAACTTATTATCGAAGAAAATAACACGATGTCTATTAGATGGCTGCCGTTGCATGATAAATGGTGAACAGCACTAAATACATCAATTCATCTATACTACAAGAGCTATGGATAATGATGAAGAAGTCAAGAACCGAGCACTGTCCCCTTCATTCTTCAATCGTATGATTACAAACGTTCCATCGGTGCATGTCTATGAAATTGCTCGATGAGCGGAAAATGGCACTTTTCCCGATTTGGATGCATTTTTTTTGTCGTCAAACAGGTTATATTCGGCTGAACTCTCCCCGCACCACTGCTTGCTCCGTAGCTCCCCACTCTTTCCCTTAACCTTTTCGTGTTTGATTCAACCCATGGCTCCATTTGCGTTACTCGCCCGGAATGCAGGTTAGTATATACACTAGCGATTTTGATCGGATCGGCATATTGCTACATATTACTGACTGTGCTCCTTGACCTTCTTTAATACCTCTACGACTGTTATTTCTAAAAGCACGTCAGCATCGATCTCTAGCGTGGCAATCTCGCGTCACCTTTCGATTGTATAGCGACGTGTCCACCAAAAAGCCGTACGTAATTATCATTCAACTTCTCTTTGCTTTAACGTTGTTTCTTCCAACTTTCAAACGCTCTGTCATTTTGTTCCTGGTTAATAAGCAAAAATCCACGTTTAATAAAACTAACGTTACGTTGTGTGAAACACAGACCAACAGCTGTACTTTTGACGAATATGGGTGGCCCTGAGACACTCGACGATGTTCAAAGCTTTCTTCATAACCTGTTTTCAGACCGCGATATCATGAAGTTGCCGTTCCAAAAGCACATGGCCACATTTATTTCTACGAGACGAACACCTAGCATTAAAGAACAGTATGCTCAAATTGGTGGTGGATCGCCTATTTTGTCGTGGACACGAAAGCAAGGCGAAGCCATGGAAAAGTTGTTGGATAAAATCTCTCCGGAAACAGGTGATCCATCCTCTTCATATTCATCCATGCCCAATCGCTTCATTTTTTCAAGAAGTGCTTCTGAACTCAACTAAACAATTGCTTATTTCAGCACCTCACAAGCATTATATTGCATTCCGATACGTTGAACCATACACCGATACTGCATTACAACAAATGAAGGAGGATGGCGTGAAGCGTGCGGTCGTATTTACACAGTATCCACAATACTCTTGCTCCACGACGGGAAGCAGTTTGAATGAACTTCATCGAGGTATTATGCGGAATGGCCTGGAGGAACTTGATTGGAGTATTATTGACCGATGGCCCAAGCATCCTGGTTTCATCGAGGTATAAGCAATGGCTGTATGATAAATTGCATAATGGGAAGTTGATACTAAACGGTCTGAACTCTGTTTCCTTTTTGCCAGGCGGTAGCAGGTCGTATTGAGGCCAAGCTGAAAGAATATCCCGCTGAAGAACGAGATGATGCGATTATTCTGTTCTCTGCCCATTCGCTGCCCATGGCCGTCGTGAACCGAGGCGACCCTTATCCGGGTGAAGTCGCGTATACAGTACATCAAGTCATGGAGCGGTTAGGACACAAGAATCCTTTCCGACTGGTTTGGCAATCGCAAGTAGGCCCCCAACCTTGGTTGGGTCCTCAAACGTCGGATGCCATCAAGGGCTATGCTGAGGCTGGAAAGAAGAACCTGTTGCTAGTTCCTATTGCATTTACATCTGATCATATTGAGACTTTATTTGAGCTGGATCTTGAGTATGGCAAGGAGGCAGAAGAGGTAAGAATGTGCAATATTGCGTAGTCTTTACGAGATTGACTGAAACGGTGTGCATAATCTTTGTAATATAGGCCGGTGTATCCGGTTTCAAGCGAGCTGAATCACTTAATGATGATCCAACATTCGTCAAGGCCATGGCTGATATCGTAAAGGAACATTTGGACAGTGGCAAGATGGTTTCCAAGGAATGGTATCTTCGCTGCCCGAGCTGTACCTTTGATAGCTGTGGAACAACCAGAGATTTCTTTGCTTCAAAAGAAGCTTCAAACAAAAGTAATACCTAATTCTTCTATCATTGTTTTCTTTTCAATCCCATTTTCCATTATCTTTTATTGTTACATAACCACGCTTTTTGTAATACACATTGCATCAAAACCGACATTAGCAAACCATTACAACCCCAAAAAATCATAAACACAGAACGAGGAAAGATGAATTGTGTCTAGGCAAACCTTTTAATTTGAAATTGTCGGAGGTGATGCATGAAAATAGGAGTTGATAATCTTTATCTATTATACAACAAAATGTTCTAGTTAATGATGACTGATAGGTGCTGGTTTTGTGAGTGGTTTTATTTCGTCAACACCCATCGTGTGCCTTCTCGGCGCTGTTCCACTTCAATTGCTGGCAATGGCCAATCCTTGGGCCCAAAGTTTGGAACAACATGAACTATCCGTCGATCCTTCTTCTCGCCAATCACCCTATTTGCAAGTATGTTACATATCAGCAAAAGCCCTGCCTTTTTAAGATAGAGAACGGAAAAGACAGCTTACTTTGGTAAAGGATAGTTCAGTGGTCTACCATATGTACACAGCTCCTTGCCCAAGTTACATAGCCATTTGGCTTCTACGGCTGTAACATTCTTCATCCAGGTATTGTTCGGTGTCTGGGTCAGTTCGCTGTATGCAACCATGACCGGCGGCTCTTGCACATAAAGGACCGATGTTGGATGGATAAATGCATCTTCGTTGCTCCACATGAGTTTATACGCCACACCACTAGCATTCTTGTGTCGAGCTCCTTTGCCGCCGCCCGCTTCTAAAACATCAGCGCGCACGGCAATGCTATCAATGAAGCCTGCAGTCAAAATTTGTTGCAAAATCTTGAGTTGCTTTTTGTTGGGTGGCCTGAGTTTTGGATCGACGCAGATATCGACACCTGGGAAATTGGAAGCGACGATATTTGTAAGTTGGCGTCGAAGTTGACGAATTTCGGTCATGGCCTATAAATACATATACAAAGGAGTGCATTATTAACAACTAGTTCACAGTGCTTTGAAAATAGCTATTATACTTTACCTTTTGACGCAAACCATGTTCACGACAGAATGAATCACTTGCATCGGCATATTCATAGGCACCGACAGTGGTGACTAATGTCAAGATATCACTCGCCTCTGAAACAAATGTCTATAACATACACTCTTAATGAATAAGTCTCTCTCTTGCTTCTACGTAGGAATTTGAATCCATTGAATTTCGAAAGCTTACCATGATATGCTTCTGGTGTTGGCCTTCGTTGGGATCAAAGGGATTACCAACAGATAAAGCAGATACCATGATAATAACGTAAGGCAAACAACCATGCTGCTGACCAATGATCAACCTATTGAAAGAAAGGGTTTTAATAACATGGTCGCCTCAACAAGTATATTTAATATACTCACATTTTAGCAAGACGAGGTGTAACCGGGAAAAGAGACATGGCTTCACCAAAATCAGTGATATGTTTGGTCATCTTGTCGACACCACCAAGATATTGAAGGAGCTGTACATATCAATTAAAAGTAAGTTTTTCTTCTCTTGTTTTCACATTAGACTTTCAAAACACATATACTTTTACCTTTTCGGCTTTATACAGACTTTCTCGAGGAGGTGGAGTTGGGAAGGGGAAGTTGACCACTTGATCGATGTTCATTGATTTCATATTCAGCACCACACCTATTTGTTCAACGGAAACGTTAACATTATGCCTAGTCCACTTTTTATAGTACCAACATAACAGTTGATCAACAAAATACAGCAAACCGACCTTCTAAAGGCATACGCTTGATTTCTGGAAGCGAGAACTTTTCGAATTCGTGATCAAAGACTGCAGACGAAAACAAACGATAACAATGACCCGCTTGCGTTCTACCAGCACGACCAGCACGCTAAAGCAGATTTCATTTGAATTAGAACACTGATATAGTAAATAATAAACTTCTAATGCTCTTGATATTTACCTGATCTGCAGAAGCTTTAGATGTCCAATTAATCTCAAAGGATTGTATACCCGTTTCGACGGTAAATTTACGCTATGATACAAGGAGAACAGAGTGTCAGTTCCTCACCAGCTTTTCGGTCGGCAAGAGGGGCCCAAGATCATACTCTCTATCCGATATCGCATCATCGGTGTACTTACATCCTTTACTTTGCCACAGTCAATGACATACCGAATGCCAGGAATGGTTACGGATGTTTCGGCCACGTTGGTTGCAATAACACAAAGGCGTGTGCCTTCGGGTGGTGGCTGGAATACACGAAGCTGGGCCTCCGTAGGGAGCATAGAGTAGAGTGGCAATACGTGCAAGGGTGCTATATATGGATAAAACAGCAGTTATTATACATCCTTTAACAAATACACACTATCCAAATAGACAAAAGAGGTATTACCATCCTGAACAGATCCAAGTTCTTCTTCATCAAAACCTTCTTCGATATCTGTATCATCCCCTTCCGATTCTAAATTGAAATCTTCTTCGGCAAGATCATCATTCTCACCGAGATCGACGTCTTCGTTCTCGACATCGGCTGCAAGCAAACGAAAGCCATAATGGAGGTGTCAGAAAGAAAGGAGGCCTCGTCTTTCTCTAAATTTCCTTGATGAAATTCCAAAATTGGGTATGTATTTACCTTGACCATTGGGGAGATCTTCAGTGTGTGTTTCGAGCTCATTTGCCTTGTCCTCTTGGACTTTCTCCGTTTGAGTAGCTTTAGGTGGCAAGGATGGGTATTTTTGTCGCAAAAGTTTGCATAAATGCGTAATTTCGTTTTGACCCGTCAAGAACACCAAGATACCGCCTGTTGGGAGTCGTTCGTGAATTTTGGATATCTTTTTGAACGCTTCACCGACATAGTCTTCAGGAGTGCGCTTATTGAAGTGCACCGATACAGGGAACTGACGGGCATCCACATTGATCACAGGTGGTGGTTTATCAAATAAGGTCTTGTTTTCGGTAAAATCGGAAACACGCAAAGTAGCAGACATAATCACGACACGTAATGGCTAATAGCAAATTATGCGAGTTTGCATTAGGACCCAGGCTATAATCAATGCTTCAATAATGTCCAACTGCTTTACCTTGATTTTTTCCCGATCTTCCCTACTAAGTTCCGCTCTCAATCGAAGAACACGGCTGACAACACCAATAAGAATATCAGTGTTCAAGTTACGTTCGTGAGCTTCATCGATAATAAGCACCGAGTATTTTGTAAGCAGCAGATCTTGCGAAAGTTCACGAAGCAAGACACCATCCGTCATGAATTTGAGTCGCGTTTTGCTAGAAGTTGTCGCATCATAACGAATCTTTTTGTGTGTGGTGACGAGCAAACAAACGTTGTCAGTTACATGACAGATATTATGGCCTGTAAGATAAATAGCTCATGCATTACCTGATAAGAAACCTCGCCTTCGGGACGATTTAATTCATGTGCAACACGCTTCGCCATACTGACAGCGGCAACACGACGCGGCTGGGTGATACCAATGAGGCCAGGATTGTCACTATCTGGATGTGACCAACCGGCTTCATACAAAAATTGTGGTACTTGTGTTGTTTTACCTGTATGAAAATTCGCAATGAAGAAAAAGAGGATCGTGAGTAATGAAGTTGATGGATCCGATTTTTTGCATAAACGCAAATTAAATTACCTGAACCAGTTTCACCACAGATGATGACCACAGTGTTATTTCGAATAGCTTCCATGATCACTTGTTCTTCACTACACACAGGTAACTTGGACCGAGCTTCTTGAACACTTGCCAAGCGATTGACAGGAACATTGAAGGTCTGTCACGGTTAATGGCATTAGTTAGTATTATGCTAACGGGATTTTCTGCTTTTTTTGCGATAGTTTACCTTGGCAACATCGTTACTCAAATCACCTTCATTGAGACTTTTCAGCAGCTTAACCTTGATTTCATCCGTTTCTTCTCGACGTAATTCGGGTTTTGGCACATTCTTCGCAGCCTCTACCACTTCTTCCAAAGCTGTTGGTTGTCCATCGATGTTTTCTGGCTCAAGCAAAGCAGCTACAGATTCTCGTGGCTTTTCATCACCGCTATCACTGTCGTACTCTGAATCCGAGCTGTCAAACGAAGAATCCGATTCGATTCCTTTCCGTTGCTTGAAGCGTTTGCGTGCTGCTGCTGGAATAAGAGACTATTACATTGTGTAAGTTATTCTGTATAATTTCGTACTCCTTCTTCAAACTGTTTATCCAGACACAAGTGGAGTAATGGTTATTTTACCTTCTTTTTGCGCTTACGCTTGGTCATAGGCATTGCTGGGGTATCGGACTGTATCAAAGCACTACCAACGGCAGATGCAGTTGATGCAGCAGCTTTTTCTGCTTCTGCAGCGGCGGTCGCTTTTGCTTGGGCTTCAAGTTCTTTTCGCAAAATCTCGGGATCGGCCTCTTCTTTTTCAACGAAAAGTCGAACATCCTCATTATCCGCTATATCCTTGACTCCCGCCTTATCTTCTAGGTATGCCTGGCGAATCTTTTCCCGTGCTGTAGGTCTTCCACGACCGATGGTTTTTGATGATTGTAGTAATTCTGATGACCATCCGGACGATCTAATAAAATATTACGTGTTCATCCCAAGTGTTCTATTACTGTTTGATACTTGTTATGATTCTGCTTACGATAATTGTTCCATGAGACCAGCACGCTGTTCTTTTTTCAGTTTTTGATCCTGTACTAGATTGTCAGAAAATAATCTTCTTAAACTGTACGGGGATACCTATCCTTGCTCAACTTACAATATATTTTTCCAATTTTTTTCTCTTTTTCTTGGACATGAATGGTGCTGGCTAAATAAAGTTAACCTCTGTTAGTATCCATATTTTTTTATTCACAGTAATACTTGTAGCAAAACAAGACTTACTGGGGGCAAGGACTTCTTCTTTCCTTCTTCAGGCTCTTCTTTAGTTTCGCCAGGAATGATCATTAGCTGGTTTGTATCATTGCTACTATATAATCGGATCAGTTATTGTATCAAGTCGATCGCGCGCTTTTTTCAGTGCAGACTCTACGCATTCCATAGGAACAATTGTCTGTAGCCTGTCATTTAACTTTTTGAAAGCTTACTTGTCAGTTGGTGCTGTATTTGTCGAGGATCGCTTTGTGGACGAGGAATCCTGTTGCAATTCTTCCGGTCGAAGTCTAAGTCCACCGTCTCTGGCTCGCGGGTGTGGTTTTTGATTTGCATTTCGAGAAGAGGCTCGAGCCTTCTCATTGTATCTTGGTCGAGATTTTCCCATTACTGGTGTATATGTATATCAGTAGAAGAGGGAAAAAAAGACAGCTCGATTTTATGCAAAAAATTAAAAAATGGTGGCTGAAAATACCTTTTGTATCACACGATCAGGCACTGTGGGTACAAGTGCATAAAGTTCTATTTACTCTTGACAGCTGGTTTAAAGTGCTCGGTCGGATTAGGCTCAGGAAAGTATACTGATAGATATGCACATCAGCATCCTCGAAACTTATTGAGCCTATGTATATGGACAGCCTAATGGATAGACCACACAGATAGGTAATAATTTTGTATCTGCTTAATCCGCCTGGCCCAACTCATTATTATTATTTCTAGGATATCGAGAGTCCCCTCTTACATTTCCTTGCTTCAAGATGTTGTATATATCCGATTTCAAAGCTGCTTCCATTATTGTGTCATTTGACGTTCTTGCTCTTGTTTTTGGGTACTGTCTTAGCTGTAGCAAACCTTTGTCCTGGGAGAATGCCATATCGTTTTTGAAATCCCCGCTGCAGAAAAAAAATCTAAAAATTTGCCCGCACTAACTTCTTTTTTTCTAAACTCTGACCACAAATTGACTATGCCAGCTGAAGAACGAAAACCTGAAGATCTGTTTGGTCTTGATCGAGAAGAGGACGGCGAATCTGAATTAGATCACGACGAACATGAAGAAGAGGAAGTAGACGATCGTTTTTCTAAACGACGATTACGACAAAGTGAAGATCTATTCGGCACAAAGAAAGACATGGCAGATTCCGAAGACGATGAAGACAGTGATTCCGATGCAGACGAAGACGATGATAGCAGTGAAGACAACATTAGCGAAGACGAAACAGACAATAAAGAAGCGGACGATAACGATTTATCTGAAGAAGAAGAGGATTTGAACGTTCACGATGGACAAGACGAGGGAGTAGACAAACATGGCAACGCAATTCTTGACCTAGGCGACAACAGTGACAAAAAGAAGAAAAAGAAGGTGAAGAAGCTGACTCCCGAAGAACTAGAAGCATTTGAGAAACAACAGAAGAACACGGGCGTGTGCTACATGTCACGTATTCCTATGTTTATGACACCTACACGTCTACGAGACTTTTTGAGCAAGCATGCTGAACTTGGCCGTATATACCTCGAGAAAGAAGGTAAGAGAGAAGCCTAGGCTGTGGAGGGAATCCTGCTGGTTTTCTAAGAGAAATAAACTCACGTATATCGGGTGACGGGACATTCGTAATTGCACAGATCCAAAAATCACAGCCAAGCGACGAAAATATCACAAAAACAAGCGTGTCAATTATCGTGAAGGATGGATCGAGTTCAAGGATAAAAAGAAGGCAAAACAACTGGCAGAATACTTGAACGCTCGCCAAGTGGGTGGCAAGCGTGGCAATGCATTCTATTACGAGACGTGGACGATCAAGTACCTGCCAAAGTTCAAGTGGCGGCATCTGACCGAACAAATGGGTAAGAAGATCTTCACAATTTCAAAGGTTATAGAAAGATTGCAGAGGTATTGATCTTGCTCCCTTATAGCATACGAAAGAAAGGCACGCGAACGACGATTGGAGGCAGAACTTGCACAGGCAACGCGTGAAAACCGAATCTATCTTGAAAACGTCGAAAGAGCCAAGATGCATCAAGGCATGCAGAAACGAAACCAGAAGAAGCGCAAACTTGCAGATGACGATGCTCATCAGCCAGAAGCAGAAGAGGAAATGCGACGAAGCTTCAAGCAGAGATCCAAGGTGGTCACTGAGGTGGCTTCACAGAAAGCTGGTGATGGAAAGGAAGCTATGGGTCGTCTGGATGCTAGTGTAAAGAATGTGTTGTCTCATGTACTTGGCAAATAAAAGCATATCTTATAAGCATAACAAATCATGACCAAATTTCGCGTTTTGGATTCTGCCTGTTTACTTTTTTCTATTTTACCACGCTCTCTGCCTTTCACTTTTTTCCCTTTGTGAAACCCAAAGATAGAGTGGCTCACCCAGAATGCTTTTACCTCATACTCTCTATGTCATTACCGGTGCCAGTCGTGGATTCGGGCAAGCAATAGCGAATGCCATTGCCTCCAAAGCTAACCACAAATCGACGTTGATCCTTGTTGGTCGACAGCGTGATCCGCTTGAGAACGTGGCCAATCAACTACAAGGGAATGCAAGTGTCACCGCGCGCGTCATTTCAGACGTGTCGCTCGACTCTGCAGTGGCAGCTCAAAGGACGATTCTCAAACCACTTGAAACCATGGTTACAGTAAGAGCTATTTGTCGGGTAGCAAAGGGGTAACTGCAGTTTGCTTATGCTACTACGAACCGTGCGGGCTATAATAGGAACTACAGCAACCAGTGACACGGGCCGTGCTGGTCAATAATGCGGGTTCGACAGGCGATCTAAGCAAAAAGGTTTCAGGCTATGAAGCTCAGGAAGTACAAGCCTACGTGGACATGAATATCGCCTCTTACATTACACTCGTGTAAGATACCTTTCTTGTTTCCGTATAAAAGTTCAAGTTGACTAACTAGTAAATCCGTGATTGATTTGCTCTTGTTATCAGATCAGGGTTTATTCGGCTATTCCATCCAGAAGAGGAGGATGACAACAGTGCTGCTGCTGCTGTTACTGCTGCTACCCGGCCGATTGCCCCGGAATTGACGATTGTCAACATTTCGTCTCTCCTAGCAGTCCAGCCTTTTGCCAATTGGGGGCTTTATGCTAGCGGCAAAGCTGCCAGGGACATGCTATTACGGATCGTGGCTAAAGAAGAGGTATGCTTTGAGTCAAACTTACAACCTGATCCCGATACAATAAATTATAAAAAAATGTTACATATTTCAATGCAGGAATCTGTGCGCACATTGTCGTATGCCCCTGGTCCCCTTGATAATGAAATGCAGCAGCATGTTCGGGAAACACTGGGTGATGCGGAGCAGAAAAAGCTGTACACGGATATGGCATATGAGGTAACAAAGTGAAGAGGATCGGGAAGACTGAGAGAGAAAAGAAAATAAGGAGGGAGATGTGTTTATTCGGTTGAACGGAAGAAAAGCGCCATCAATAGCAGCAGCAGCAAAGAAAGCAGAAACTTAATGCCATTGTCTTCTTTACTGTTTCCGTTTTCTGTAGAAAAAGCTGGTTGGCATGGATGCATCGGCCGATAAACTTGTGGAGATGTTGCATAACAACACTTTTGAATCAGGCGCTCATGTTGATTTCTTTGATCTTTAACTATTGTAAATATAACGGCATTGATGGTTAATGCAAAATAAGGGGAGCGTCCTCTTGGAAGATACGAGAGGTACAAGTGTGGGCCCACACTTCGTGCTGGATAAGCCAGCCAAAGTACTCAGCAAAGAAGGCTACAATACAATTGCTCACGAAAAAAAACAGTAACGGCCAACGCGTTTCTTTTTCCTTAAAACTCTCTTCAAACAATCACATTATCTTTGAAAGGAGGGGGCTTACGTGCGAGCGAGCGTTATACGAACAAGGAGCGTGCACATCCTCCTTGCTTGCACATATACGCACACAACGGGTTATTTTTTACTTCACGTACGGATTATTCATCTTCCTTTTTCCTTCCTCTTTTTTTTGCTCTCTCATTTGACAAGCGACATAAATGTGATATATAGTATCTAGACTTCTTTCCACGTTTTCCGCTTACCAGATGAACACCTCCAACGACGATATCCAAAATGCCACAGCCTCCCTGAACGACAAAATAACTGATGAATCCTCCGTAGTACGGTCGATTCAGAGCGATGAAAACCAATTGCGCACGCTTGTCGTCGTCCTGTCGCTGGCAGGCGGCCTTGTGTTAGCGTTAACACTGGGATTTGGAATCTATCTCTATTGGCATTGCTGTTCCTCACGTCGACAACAAAAGAAGAAGCTATCGCACGAGCAGAACGGTTATTTCTCAGACGACGATGACATAGACAGTTTCGCTAGCAATGACAAACCCCGTGACAAGCATGCTTCCCATCGGCCCGCGCAGTCGGCACCTCTTGAACAGAACTTTTCAGTAATAGCGCCCATGCCACAACCACCTTCAATACCACCCACTAATATCCACTATAACGGTAATCACAGCGGTGCCAACAGCATTGACAATAGCTGCGAATCCATGCCTGCTTCACCCACTCCTGTCGTAGTCAATCACGGTCCGGCACCCTCGGCACCCTCGGCAAAGGAGCTCGATCGTGCTGGACACCAACATATCTGCCATCATAATGATATAGAAGCCTCAAATAGTAATAGCGATAGTATCGACTACATGTTGATTTACGGAACGGCTGGTCAGCAACAACAGCAACATAATCATCATCACATTCACCACTTCCACTCGCATGCCGTCGGATTACCAGAGCAGCCGCCTCCAGCATACACTTCCCTTACTCCCTGAGCCAACATTATGCATAGACTCTCCTCATCTCTCTCCTCGTCGTACCCTCCCGCTTCAATCTGTTGTATCTATTCTCTTATTCGACACGCACACACACAGTCTTTGCTCTGATCCCGCATTCATTTCCAGTAACTCACAAAGTAAATAATGACACTATTAGTAAATATATACCAAGCTTCTCAATGGTCCATCGGAATCTTATTTTCGTATTTATTATGCAAAACAGAATACTCTTGGTAGTAGTAGTAGTACCACTAGAGGGGTCATACAGTCATGTGGATGACATTCTAAACATTTTACCAAGGGACGCTCTCCAAGTAGGGCTACTGGGCTTGTGCTTCGTGGTTCTCTTATAGGAATCCTGATGTATCAAAGAAAACGCATTTATAAATAAACCTTCTCCTTTATCGTCAGGGCCGGAAAAGAGAAAGAACGGAAAAGAAGGGGTGGGGGATAGTAGAGAAAAGAAAGCAAGGGGTTGAAAGCACTTACTAAATACGCAATCTGTGGTTTGTTGAAAGCACCACGACGCTTACTTCTGATATTTTCGATGGAATCCAAAGGATCCATCCCTGCCTCTATCAATGCGATAGCAACCAGCACGGGTGCACGACCCAAACCGGCGACGCAATGAACGGCGATCGTTGCCTTGACTGGCTCAGAAGGAGCTGCATTCAGTCGCACCTTCTCTATCAACAGGTTCCAATCGTGGACCAAGGCTGGCGATGGCTACAAATATGACAGATCTACCAGTTAGTGTCGCGGAAAAGGGATAATAATAGACGCAGAATGGGGGGGGCCGGGGGGCGGACCCGCAAAAAGGTGATATGTAATCTGTGTACAGTATCACAGAAGCGCAAGTATACACTGCACTACTTACCACACCACCATCCTTGAAAGGCAAATCAACGACATCAATATTATGCTCCGACAAGCGGATCGCACTATAGGTCGGCTGGCAGCAGCGGACGACGGCATGGACGTTCAGGTTGATGAACTGCTCGATATAGAAGCCCAGTGTACTCTCTGTTGGGCAATCCAATATCAGAAAACGCACGGGCAGCGCTGGGTCGTCGATAATCGACAGCATCATTGGTCCGACGTTGTTGTTGAGCCGTGCGGAGGGCTTTCGTGCAGTGGGTGGTTCGTAAGTACGGTTCACCATGGTGATAGATTGATGAATAGGAAGAAAAGTGCGTGTGCGCGTGCTTGTGTAGGTGGACGTTGTTTAGTGTGGAATAATTAAGTTGGAGTCACAGCCGTTGTTCTCGTGTAGAACGCAAGGGAGCAAAAATAAAAGACGAGGTGCAGAGGTTGTTGGTATTTAGGGTCGAAGGAGATGAAGAAGGTGGCCGACCGGGAGAACAAGGTGCCCAGCAGTGATCGCAGTAGCAAAGGTAACAAGACCGAAGCGCATAAGTTGGCTGATGATATCAAAAGAAGTGTTATGAAGAAATCGAAAAAAAGCGATGCTTTTTTTGTGCGTTGTGGTAAAGAAGTAAGAAGGGAAACCCCCCACGAAAATGGAGTTTCGTCGTTTTTATAGTTCGCCTAAAAAATATAGGTGGGTTTCAAAATTTACCGCAGTGCTTGGAGGGTGGCGCTTGCCATCAACACGCTAAATTTGGAGACTTGTCCGATAAGGGATTCTTCTAGGGGTTAAAAACAACACCCACAAAAAGACAAGAGGGCATGCGTGGTCCCGTATATGGCAAAATGGCGACCCATATTACGTACATGGCAATCTGTTTATTTTCTGCTACAGCCGCTACTGCTACTACGTTGTACTGTTTAGTGCAGTGCTGTGGCAGTAACTGGGGTTGCTTTTCCATGGTTGTTACGCACTTTGGTGTGATGCGCGCAAGTGCAGCATGTCGCAGCACCAGTATTAGCCGTGTCGTATCAAGATGATGCATAGGTACAGTGATAATAAAACAGCTGGTATTATACCAGTAGCTACTGAGAATGCATGCAAGATCTCTTACATAGTCAGTTTCGTTAGGCAACAAGCCGGAGCCTGTTTTCTTCATGGTTTTACTTCCATGGTCTCTTCATGATTAAGTAATTGTCCTGAAGCTGACTGATAGAATTGAGCAAGATTGTTCTGGCAAAGAAACTACACCAATGCAGGCTATGGGCTGGTTGGATTACAGTGTTCCACTGATAGTGGTGCATATTACTTGAGGTTCAGGTGCTCATCGCAAGGCTCCGAAGCACATACATCGGCAAATCGACTTTTCAAGTAAAAAACAGTTGCTCAGCATGTGCATCATCTAGGAACCAATCATACGATTACTGCTCCCCCACACGCTAGTTTCCATTTCTGTGATGGCTCGGCAAAATTAGCCACATGTGCTACAAAATACCCTACGGAAATCGCTTGTTCTTCTCTCTTTCTCCACATCTGTTTTAACGAAATACGCTAACAATCAGTGTATACATAAGCAATCGGCTGTACGGAATACCTAAGCGGTTGCGAAAAGGTTTTGGCAATGAATTACCAATATAGACAAGTACAGACAGGACGTACACGTAGTACACGACTTTCCTGACTGTTGTATGATAGCATAGTAGTAGCGAGTACCATACCAATTAGCGCTGCCAAAGTTTAACAGTCATCCTTCAATTTTTAATATTACCATGACCCTGGGAGAAGAAGAGAAGAGAAATTTTTGCATCAAGCAGCACAGAGTTTCTCGTGATCCGAGTGGTAAACTCTAAGTCGATTGCACGAAACCCGCTGCCGCAGCATGATGATAGCATCATCCTGTTGCAATTATTTCTCTTATTATGTGATCTGTATACAAACAAACAAAAGGCTTTGATAGGCTCGTTCCGCTATTAAAAAAATGCAGTACCCGAAATGCACGGGCTTTCGCAACAGGATCGGTGATCATACGGCTGTGATAATGAACGCGTACATAAACAAGATGTGTGGTTTCTCACGAGCCATACCCGTTTCGTTCCGGGTGCTTTTATACGGTCCAGGCACCGTTTCTGATAAGATCATCTGCAAGGGGTAGGGTAATGAGGTCTGTGAGAAAAACTACTAGTGTAGAGATAGAGGGACAAAGAACACAAGAGGCATTTATGCCTGGAAGTAGTCGTCATCATTACGACGGCCAAGGTAGCAGCTACACTGACTTTATTCTCTTTCCGCAGCTGCGATGAAGCTGGCTATCAGCAACAACAGCGAGGATGATGTTATTGTGTCATCGGTAAAAACAAAACATGCCATTGCAATGTTTGTCGTTGCACTCGCCACAAGAGAGAAAAAGGTGGTAATTTCTGGCTCAATAGAAAAAGAGCACCTTCTTGGGATGTCACGGGATAAAATCACCTGGGAAACTTTGTGTCTACGAATGAGTCATTTTGAGAGCGAAACGGGAAACCGAGTCAATCACAGAAAAAACACTGGGTCAATGAAAATAAATTGGGCCACAAGTCATATTTGGTTTGGGCCACGATATGCAAAAATTGACCTAACATCCCTTTTTCCTTTTTATTCAAGACATCTATGATAGGGGTTGGGAAATGGTTATTTGTTCCACCATCCTGAGAGAAACCATGGGCGGGTAGTTACCACATCCTCCGTCTCCACTTCGTCAACTGACGAATTGCCGTTTCGACTTCAGATGTGGTATGGTTCTCCGTTTCTGAAAAAAGTGAGTTTGCAATCTTGGCGCTTATCGATTGTTGATGTGGTGGTTTGTAGTAATATGTTTCAAAGGTATTGGAATGGAGACTCCAATTGGCATGTTTCTTGATCTCGTCTATGGGATGACCCAACTGGACGGCTTTCGTACTAGAAGCTGCTCTGATCGAATGAGCGGAAAACTCCGTGTCAACACCCGCGTCTCTCATTGCATCCTGCACCATTTTTGACACTGTGGCTGGTCGGATTGACTTGATCTTATCCTGCTGCTCTACATATGCTAGGAATAGTGTATGATCAACGGGCAAATTGTTGCGGAGATGGTTTGTTTTTTCCATGAAGAGGGCTACCGTTTGAACTGGGCAAATATCGTCGTCGTTGATGGTGCCAAGTTGTATCGTCTTTACTTGTGTCTCCTTCGGTTCTCTTGCATTGATTGTCGCTCCCACCAATTTTCCGTCCATGTCCCGCTTGATGTGGATATCTCTGTGCTGTAAAAGTCCAATATCAGAACGCGGTCTCCACATTGTGGTGATACACAGTAAAATAATGGCCTTCAGTTGTAGTCTTGTCAAGGTTAGCTCGACCGATGTCCCCCAGGTTCGTATTGCATCAATTATGACATTGACATCCCATGTCTCAAGTTGTTGTTTTGTGGGCAATTGTACATTATTCTTCCTTCTTGCTTTGAAGAATTCCTGGATCAATGGTTGTTTTGCAATGGGTGTTGTCTTCGGATGGCTGACGTTGAAAACTGACGCGATAGCTGATCGTATCACATTCAAGTATTGAATTGAAAATTGTTGATGGGCGAGGAGAAACTTGAAAACTTGTTGTACGTTGTATTCTTCAGGGTTAACCCGCGGATGTTGGTTTTTACACCAGTTAGTCCATAAACTCCATGCTGAGTCGTATGCTGTGTTCGTGCTTTCTCTTGTTGCGCCTTGTAGGAACTTGTTTGCTTCATCTTGTATTCCAATTTTTTTGTCTTGCCTTGGAAATAACCTCCAAGCGACTAAGGTCCATTGGTTGCTTACTTTCATGATCCAGGGTGGTGAGTGATTGATGTTGAGAATCATGGGCTACCAGTATTGGGTTGGCCAAAATGGTGTCACTAATACTGCTTCCTTCACTTTCTCTGCTCTCAATTTGTGTAGGACTCTTGGGATGAATTTCCAAGGTGGGTTGAGGTAAAGACCTCGTCGCGGCCATCGTTGAGTGAATGCATCCACCCCCTTCGCTTCCGGATCTGGGAGTAAGCTCCAAAACTGCTTCAGACGCTTGTTGTGCCTTGCCGCGAATGCATCGACCGTTAGAGGTCCCCATCTCTGTTTTATCTGTTTGAACCATTTGAATGGCAAGGCTTTCTCGTATAGTGGGATTTTCCTTCTGCTCAACTTGTCCGCTTGGATGTTCTGTACTCCCGGTATGTGTTGGTATTGCAACGTCATGTTGTATCGGTTGCATAAGTCCTGGATCTTGATGGCTAGTTCTTGTAGTTCCACTGACGCTGTTCCTCCTGCTTTAGTGACATATTTCAGTGCCGTGATACTGTCTGGCAGTATCTTGATCGAGCAATCGCGGTATTTTTCTTTGTGTAGCTGTAACGCAAACAAGATTGTCTTCAGCTCTCGCACATTGATCGATGCGTCTTTTTCTGCTTGTGTCCAGAAACCGGACGTGTCTATCATCGTTGAACTGACCCCCCATCCGGTGTCGGAGGCGTCGACGTAGATCGTCACTGCTGGAGTCTTGTATATTGGTTTCCTGATTGGGAGACCATTCTTCACTTGTGAATACTGTATCCACCACTCGATTTCTGTCCGGCCTTGATCTGACAGTGTACATGTTTGTTCCCATTGATGGCCGTTTTCCTTCAGACATTTCGCTAGGTCTCGTTGCAGAAAGCGTGTGTGTAGTAACGCTTCCCTTATTGCTGGGATCATCGACGTCATCTTCCCCAACAAACTTGCCATCCATCTGCAAGTCTTTGATGTCTCGTTTTTCGCCTGTCTGAGTTTCCAATTCAGCTTGGTCATTTTCTCCTTCGGGACGTGGATCATCATTGTCTTCGTCTTGAACCGGAATCCCAGGAACTCCTGTATATGTTTCGGCTCCAGTATGCTCTTTTCCCAGTTGATCAGAAAACCCAATCTTGTCAAATGGTCGATCACCGATTTTGTGTTGATTTTCATCTCCTCCTTCGACTGGGCTAGAAGACATATGTCGTCCAGGTAATACACCAGACGGATGCCTTGTTTCCTCAATGGTTCCATTGCATATCTCATTAGTTTCGAGAACACTCTTGGGGCTACACTCAATCCAAATGCAAGATCTTTGTATTGGTATATCACCCCTTGGTGACGAAATGATAGAAACTCGCGTGAGCATTGATGTATCGGTACAACCACATATGCATCCTTTAGATCGATCTTGCAGATGTAATCGTTCTTCTCCACTAGTTCCCTCAGTGCTGGAACACCTTCTATCTTGAAGTGGCTGCACTGCACAAACGCGTTGATCTTCTTGCAATCCAAAATTGGACGCCTCTTGTTTGGTTCCTGAATTGTGAAGAAATTTGACAGGTAATCTTCGTTCTGTGTCGGTGACACCTCTATAATTCCGGATCGTATAAACTTTTCTACTGCCAAGTCGACTGCTATATATTCCTCTTTGTCCATGTTCATCTGCTTCTGCTTCCAAGGGATTGGTTTCTTCGCCCACTGGATCTGGTATCCCTGTGTTATCATGGATAGTGGCCACGGGTGGTTCGTGATTTCTTTCCAATGGGACAGAAAATCTGTTAGGCGTCCACCAGGTAAGATGCCATCCGCGGGAATCTCGTAATGGTCGCTCGATTGGTGTATTTTCTGTGACACTGTTGGTTGTGATTGTGTCATATTGTTGGCTTGTGGAAGTGAGTACATGGATGGTGTAACTTTCTTGAGTGATTTCATTGGTCGGTTGATGTGCTTGTTGAGTTGTCGTTGTTCCTCTGTGTAGGACCCGCTGATTTGCCTCTGCCAAAAAAAATTCTTTCCTGAGTACGAATGATATCTACCACCTCGTGGTCTGTACGATGAGGATCCATGGACGTAGCCTCTTCCTCTGAAATGTCCACTTCCATAGGAGTAGCTTCCTCCTTTGGTCGATGATACTGCATTTTTGAGGACGCTCTCTTCATATCTAGCCTGCTGGATGCGTTGGACAAGCTTGGGAGTGAAGGCCAGATCCTTCTCTTCTTCTCTGTCTTCCTCTGCGATATGTTTGACATTCTCTAGGAGTCTGAGTGCCTTGGCTGAAAGTTCTTTGGCTTCTTAATCGACGCTTTTCCCACTAGTATATCCATAGACGGCCAGTCTTCTTGCTTTTTCGAGGATTCCCCCAAGATATTCCCATCTGATGTGTCTCCGCCTCTTTCCAGGACGAGTTGTAGTTCAGTGAAAATTTCGGTAGCAGCTCTTGCTGCCACTCTGAGCCTTTCTGATTGTTTGTATAGTGATGTAACGACTTGATAGGTTTCCATCTGGTGTCTCTTAAGGTCCTTGACGAAAACTTAGTTGACAGCTCCTGGTTTTGTCCAGCTGCCTCCTTCGTATTGTTGGACTTCCCACTTGTATTTTGTAATGTTATACCACAGGTCAGTCTGGGTAGACTCTTCCAAATCCTCGAGGATTTGCTCGGGGAGCTCAATTTTATCTTTTCTGCGTTCTGATTGACCTTCTTGGAGTCTGAGGCGTCTGCTGAGATCCAATAGCTCTCTGATTTCTTCATTGTTGTTATTGTTGTTGATATTGTTCATAGTACTGCCCCGATGCGTGGCTTCGAAAGATATGGGGAATAGGGGATTGAATTATATTATGATATTTAAACGAAAAATAAAGCGTGGCTCCGAGAGCAGTTACCACATCTGAAGTCGAAACGGAGTCAACGGAGATTGTATTAGGTACGACATGCAATGTATTTTTTTTGAGACGCGCTTTATTTCTTTTGAGACTGTTGGCAATTTATTGAGATCTTTTTCGTCTAACATCTAACACCTAATGGACTTCATTCACTGCTACCCTGATGAGAGCCCCATCTCAACCTACGATGAGAGCTCAGATGAGATGGATTTCGCGATCGAGCATGGCCAATTTGAGATGCTCGTCGAATTTGACACTGTTCCTGAACATGAAACACAGCCGGTTGCAATAGACGAAGCAGTAGACAGTCTTCTTAAAGACTTTAAGGAATTTGCCATCACAACACCGCAAAAATACAAAAAGTACGGCGAAGACCAGATTGCGCGATTCATTGGTTTAGTTCAAGAGGAAGGACTCACAACGCCGAAAGCAGCAGAGCAGTGTGGTATACCTTGTAGCTCTGCTTACAGGTTACTGGACGAGTTCAACGCTGGTTCTGGCACAGTTCTTCCTGGAAGAGTAAAGAAGCAACTTCAGCGTGAGCCAAAAAAGCTGTTTCTTGAACATACAGCTTTTTTGATCAAGCTATTTAATGATAATCCTTCAATTGTTCTTGTGGAAGCAAAACAAAGGTTATGTCAGCATTTTGAAGAGCTTGAAGTATCTATTCTTGGTGTTTACAAGCATATTTGGGAAAAATGTGCGATCTCATTGAAGCAGGCGACCAAGTATACTTTGGAACGCGATGCCCCAAGGACTATTCAACTGCGATTCGACATTGTTGGTCAGTGGAAAGCTGCCGGTGTCAACTTTCAAGAAAATTGCGTGTTTGTTGATGAAGCAGGCTTTCACTCACAGTTAATGAGAGGCCGTGCATGGTCAAGAGTTGGAGATCCTGCAGTTGTAAAGGTACACACCCAAAAGGGCGTAAATATCAGCATAGTGGGCTGTACATCTTCCTTTGGGACGATCTGCTTCTCAAAGGCGGAACCATTAAAGAAGAGTGATGCTGCCAAGATTGAGAAGGAGTTTCCAGAGTCGGCTCCTAAGAAAAGAAAAGCTGGTGATCAAACCGATGTAAAACCAGTAAAACTCAAGAAAGGCACTACTGCATACCACATTGTCTAGTTATGGAGTCAGTGATAGACATCCTGTATAAACGTAATATGAAGAATATGTATATTGTGATGGATAATTGCAGAATCCATCACTCTCACTTTGTCGTGGATACTATCAACAAGCGCGGCTATAAACCTTTGTTTATGCCGCCATATTCGCCTTTCTTGAACCCCATTGAAGAATGCTGGTCCAAGATCAAGAAGAATATTAGATGCAACCCACTCGACAAATCTGACATGCTCACGCCACGCATTGCTGAGGCATGCAATACAGTTACTAAAGCTGATTGCCAAGGTTGGATAAAACATGCTGATACTTATTGGGATCGGTGCCTGCAAAAAGAGATCGGCTTGAAGTAGTAAGTTAAAATACTGTAGGGCGAGTTTGGAGCGAGTTTGGCGGAGTTGGGGCGAGTTTGGAGCAAGTTTAGCAGAGTTAGGGCGAGTTTGGAGCAAGTTTGGAGCGAGTTTGATGGATAGCTTTTATGCATCACTATGACGAAAACACTTGTTTCATTGCGGTACCATTGCCACATATGTCGAAAGTCTCTCTCCGAAGCTTCCAAATTGAAAGGTCACCTTCTCAAAATGAGGCTCAATCCATAATAATTAATTTTACTGTAAACAGTAAATTAATTTTAGTTATTCCTTTCACAGTCAAGCTAGCCTTCGTCCAAGTGCTCCTTGGCTAGAGAAGGGATTTACTCACTACCGTTGTGCCACTTAAAGTGATTTAAACTTAATGATTGAGAATAATCATCTTAGCTAAGAATTATTTAGGGGTTGAGAAATTATTTTTTTAACAAAAAATTAATTTTATCATTTATTATAATTATTTAAAAATTATATTACTTATAGTTTTTTAGCTAACAATCATTTTGCTAAAATCATTTTGCTAAGACTCACCCCTTAATGCATGATGCTTCTTTGCCCGCGCATAAGGAAGGCCGATCTTGCTATGACACGGACGAGTATACATACATTACACAACAAAACGACACGGCGCATCCTGCAGTTGAAACCCATTTCGCGTGTATCTCTTGTCTAGCACACTATGTGGACCTTGACGATCTTAAAGCACATGTCGACGAGTCACACATGAGCTCAGAAAAGGCCTCTGATCCTTCAAATGAGCATGCACACCCAACTACTGAAGATGAGCCGACACAGAAGAAACAACGCAAAATACAAGAAGAGGACGAGCCACTGCCAATTGTGAATAGCAAAAACAACCTTTTCAAATTCATGTCTGCCCAGCAAAGCTTTTGCGAGCTTGAAATTCCACGGATAACTTCAAAGACAATACAAACACTGGCATCCATAGCTACCATCATCGCTCCCTATAACCAACTATTGCCGGAGGACCTTTTGGAAGAGTTGTGGCAAGACAAAGCAGAGCACGCCGAACTCCAGATGTTAAAGCAATTCCCAACCACACATATCATGCTGATCGAGGCCATTGACCAACCACTGGAACAGTTACTGCAATGGCTTTGGACTTACGACAGCAAAAAGGCGTTGGGAACTGAAAAACAACTCTTACAAGCCATACGATGCATATTGACGGATTTTGCCAGTAATTGCATCAATCCCTGGAAGGCGCCCTTTTCAGATTCCAGCGAACGAGCTTTCCTGATAAATCACGTCGCTCCGATCTTCAAATCGTTCGGCAATCATACCGATTTGCTTTGCTTCAATTGGTGTGAAACTTATTTAAGGCAGCAAACTCAACAAGCACGGGTAATGGTTAGCACTGGCCAATTCGACAAAGCAATACTGCGATTTGTAGATGGACTGGGGTACGATAAGAACAATGACGAACGACTGGTGCTGGAAGCATCTGGTGGGCATGCATCTGATAGTCATCAACATGCAATTGATGACACGCTGAAAATCGTGCACAGTTTAATGTGTATTCTCAAAGGAGATGCCCGAAAGCATATCAACGGAAGTCTATGCACATACCGGAAGGTGAAAGCTTTTGGCGTCCAAACAGTAAAGTCATCTCTGATACTCTCTGAGATGAGTCTGGGTGAAGACTTGAAATACAAATACAAGGAGGTTCGAACTGCGGAGATTCCCATCAACGATGATCACAGAAGCAAATTTTTTCCTATTGTTGACTTACTGGCATATCTTATGGTGCAACTGGATCTCCAAATGAAGCATCTCAGTGGATTGCAGGAGGAACACGACGGCAAGGTGGTAGTCAAGCGAGAAGATACCATACGATCAACACTGTATAACACATAGGGGGACCAGCCATGGTTATGATGATTTTAATACGATCTAGTAACCCTAGATGACTTATTAGCTAAGATATATCAGGATAGCCAAATTCATTTTTATTGAAATAATTCATGCATGAATGTCTTGGCATGCATACATTTAAATTTTTGAAAAAAATAAAAATTGAATTTTTTTTTTAATATAAAAATAATACCACAGAATATAAAGCAAAATATATTTGTTATATTTTTTTTAGCACTCCAACAAAACTACCCCAACGAAAACACAACATGGACCAAATGAACCTCCTCACATTTATTGCCATTATGGCTGATTTTATTCCTATATTAGGAATAACATTGACGCTCTTAATAGAAAGAGCAAAGCATCTTGCTGAACATCATTAAGATGTTAGTGAAAAAACAATTGCTGACCAACTAAGGGTCGAACTCGAAAAGGACCTCAAAAAGGCTAACATAACAAAGGAAGTAAGGGACGAGAACCGTACTGCAATAATGGGACAGATTAGGGCTTTTGCAAAATTCCTCAAATCCTCAAATCCTCAATTTTCCGATGCAATGTTAGAGGGTAACACCTCTGGTGCAGATTCCTCGCAGGGCGGCAAAGAATTCCGATTCCAAAACACTAAAGGGCTGTTCACATATATTTGTAAGGACTTCCATTTAATAAAAGAACAAATCATGGAATGGTATATAAAACATGAACGTATTGGTTATCGAATTGAAAAGGCAATTGCATGTGATGAAATTGCACCAGAAACTGGTGAGAAACATGTTCATATATGGATACAAATGAATGAGCGGTTCGACACAAAAACAGCACGTAAATTCTTTACTATCGATGGTGTTACTCCAAATATTAAACCAGGTGGTAATCCACAAAAGTCCATTAGCTACTGTATGAAAGGAAAAGATTATATTTGTTATAATATGGATCCAAATTATGAAGTTAAGACCAGAAAAATACACCAACAGTTACTTGGATATCAATTAATTACGAAGCAGCTTAATATGCGGAAGGCTACCGAAATATATCCAGAATTGCTATGGAAATATGATACTGTAAAATCAAATTTAAATTCTTACTTTCATGATGCCGATATGGAAAATAACCCTGGAAATAAATTACATATGTGGTCTATGTTTGGGATTGAAACAATGTTTGGTGGTAAAAATAAGATACCACAATACTGGATTGTAGGTCCATCAAATGTAGGTAAGACATATAACATTGATGTATTAGAACAAGGTGGCCATCGAGCATATCTAATGAATAAAGAAAATGATTGGTCAGATTATAAGGATGATGATTATGATTTTATGTATAATGAAGAAACAGGTTCTGATTTCAAATTAACATTTTTAAACCAAATGTTAGAAGGAACACGGTTAAAACTTAATGGCAAAATCACAAAGTCAATAACTAAAAAGAAAAATATGCTAATAATACTGAATAGTAACTATATGCCGCACATGTTATACAAAAACAAATCAGTATATGAGTTAGAGCCAACGCTCAATCGTTTATATATTATCTATGTTGATAAGAACCGTAAAGGTCATATAATATGGAATCCATAGACAATGAAGGTGAAGGATTATGAAAATAAATTCATGTATTATGAAAACATGGATATGTATGAGGACTTATACAAAGGTGAATTCGAAAACGAATACCAAGATCAGCATACATTTATCCGTTATGCACATAATAGTGGTCAGGATGATATTAAAAAATATACACCGATGGATAAAACAGTAGAGGAACCACAAGAATTAGCTGACACAGAAGAATATATGAAGGAACAAGAAGAAAAACATAATAGTAATAATACACAGAACAATAAACAACATAATCCGCCTCAACAAAATAATAGAGGATGGTCAAATGTAAAGGTACCATCATCAGTAGATTGTAGGCATCGGGAAGATGTGTTTAATGATATAAAATGTGATGATGTTGTAAATGATACTACTGATTGGGAAAACCCACCAGAAGATATAGAGAAACATAAATACATAGATGTAAGTACATCTGAATCAGAGAAAAGTAGTGACTGCAACATACCAAATAATATACCAAAACGTAAAAAGAAAAAAAGACACATTAAAAATAAACGGAGAAACAAGCAAATAGTAGAAGAAATACAGCCAAAAGAATATTTTGAAAAGCATAAGGATATAAAACAGGCTATAATAGATGATATAGATATAACAAAAGAAACTGACGTCAAAAATAAATCAACAGATACTAATATAAGTACAAGTATAACTAATGAATGCATAAAACATAAATATAATTGGGCAAGTAAACGAAAAGTTGATGCAGTCAGTTTCAATATGAAATTTTTTAATAAGCAAATAAGTAAGAAATTAATTTAGAGCTGAATACCATGTGTGGCCATATATTCATGTAGCATTTCCTGGGAATTAAACTTATCAACTGTTAACCAACTATTATCCTTTACACTATATCCAACCCACTTAACCTCAAATATGTACTTATTATCAGTATACACATGTCCTACAATCTTCTCAATATCATATGAATTACTATGTTCTATATTTCTCTGTTCTCTTTGATTTTTTCTCTTGCGTTTAGATGTATTATTTTCAGTTTCGTCCTCACTATCTATAGCCATATCTATTGATTGATTAATGTTAAGCTGTAGAAATTTCTGCTGCATGTCAACCATTTCGTTATATTCAGTATTTACTTTTTGCTCATTTGAAAATACTAAGTCAAGTTTGTTTTTCTTACTTGGGAATTCAAAATCTTTTCCATACCATAATTTATGATGTGGTTGTACCTCTATATTATACTTATTTACAAATCGCCATATATTAGTAAGAATACAAGCAACACGAAACTGAATATTATAATATCTTATATCGGTTATTTGCAATGCTGCACGATTATTATTAAATCGTTCAAATTTAGAGCCTAACATAGAAAACTGTGCTTCTATTGCCAAACGAAATGATCCAAACTTGTTATTAAAGTATGTCTCATTGATTGTTAACTTTTGTCCTGGTTCTTTTCTTATGGGATGTAAAAAATTACGATCTTAAAAACTATATCCAGCATCTGTCGCATTATCTTTAAACTTTTGTATAAATAAATTATATCCACCATCCATTCCTAAACAATCTGCTTCACTTATTTTTTTATATAGTTTCATATTAATAAACATAGTACCATCATTTCCGATAGCACATTTTTCAGATACTGAAACATGTGTAATTATTTCATTCATATCATGTATAACTTGTGTACGTACAGCTGGCCCTTTTAATTTATATGAATATAACTGTGAATGTGACTCATTTGGTTTATAATACTTTATTTTACTATCATGTCCATCAATAAATAGTGTAACATTCTTAAAACCATCTGGATTGTTTATTATTGCTGATAGAATGCGAATATGTGGTGATGAGAACATACTATCTAGATCTTGTTTTACCTTTTTATTCAATTCATTATAGTTAGTAATCCAGAACCGCTTATATAAATCATAAAATGTTGCATATGGCATAACAGTATGCATATCCTTTCCTGATACACCTGATACCATATGATATAATAATGCAAGTCCTTTTTCAATCTCGCGGTATGGCCCTGGATATTCAATATTTCCATATAAAACTGTAAGAAAATAAAATACAGGTATAAATCCAAATCTATTAAGTAATACATCCTTTATATCATTTATTGTATTATTCTTCATATCTTTAATAGCTGTTCTATGATTAAATCTATGTTGCATTTCAGGCCAAGATTTATCAAGAAAAGTCCATTTATTATCAATTAAATTTTTAATTTCAATATCGAGTTGTTCAGTGTGTTGTGTTGTGTTCATTTTTATTTGTTGTTATGTACTTTAAACAATCGCTCTTTTTTTTCTCGTGGGAGGCTACCAATATAAATAAAAAAATTCAATTTTTATTATTTTTATTGTAAATCAATAATTAATTCGGCCACTGATGGTTATACCGGTCATAGCAATTTTATAATCTATATTACAGCTAGTAGATTATAATTGGTTAGACAACTAATAGCAGGACGCCAACTGGGAAAAGAGCATACTGGAGCCGAAACATATACAGGAGTTCCTGGGATTCCGGTTCAAGACGAAGACAATGATGATCCACGTCCCGAAGGAGAAAATGACCAAGCTGAATTCGAAACTCAGACAGGCGAAAAACGAGACATCAAAGACTTGCAGATGGATGGCAAGTTTGTTGGGGAAGATGACGTCGATGATCCCAGCAATAAGGGAAGCGTTACTACACACATGCTTTCTGCAACGAGACCTAGCGAAATGTCTGAAGGAAAACGGCCATCAATGGGAACAAACATGTACACTGTCAGATCAAGGCTGGACAGAAATCGAGTGGTGGATACAGTATTCACAAGTGAAGAATGGTCTCCCAATCAGGAAACCAATATACAAGACTCCAGCAGTGACGATCTACGTCGACGCCTCCGACACCGGATGGGGGGTCAGTTCAACGATGATAGACACGTCCGGTTTCTGGACACAAGCAGAAAAAGACGCATCGATCAATGTGCGAGAGCTGAAGACAATCTTGTTTGCGTTACAGCTACACAAAGAAAAATACCGCGATTGCTCGATCAAGATACTGCCAGACAGTATCACGGCACTGAAATATGTCACTAAAGCAGGAGGAACAGCGTCAGTGGAACTACAAGAACTAGCCATCAAGATCCAGGACTTATGCAACCGATACAACATGACGTTGCAATACCAACACATACCGGGAGTACAGAACATCCAAGCGGACAAGTTGAGCAGAAGGAAAATCCCACTATACGAGAAAGCCTTGCCATTCAAATGGTTCAAACAGATAAAACAGAGATGGGGACCTCTAACGGTCGATGCATTCGCGGCAAGGCACAACAAGCGTCTGAAGCAGTTTTGGAGCTTACTCCCAGATCCGGAAGCGAAGGGGGTGGATGCATTCACTCAACGATGGCCGCGACGAGGTCTTTACCTCAACCCACCTTGGAAATTCATCCCAAGAGTCCTACACAAATTGAGAGCAGAGAAAGTGAAGGAAGCAGTATTAGTGACACCATTTTGGCCAACCCAATACTGGTGGCCCATGATTCTCAACATCAATCACTCACCACCCTGGATCATGAAAGTAAGCACCAATGGACCTTAGTTGCTTGGAGGTTATTTCCAAGGCAAGACAAAAAAATGGAATACAAGATGAAGCAAACAAGTTCCTACAAGGCACAACAAGAGAAAGCACGAACACAGCATACGACTCAGCATGGAGTTTATGGACTAACTGGTGTAAAAACCAACATCCGCGGGTTAACCCTGAAGAATACAACGTACAACAAGTTTTCAAGTTTCTCCTCGCCCATCAACAATTTTCAATTCAATACTTGAATGTGATACGATCAGCTATCGCGTCAGTTTTCAACGTCAGCCATCCGAAGACAACACCCATTGCAAAACAACCATTGATCCAGGAATTTTTCAAAGCAAGAAGGAAGAATAATGTACAATTGCCCACAAAACAACAACTTGAGACATGGGATGTCAATGTCATAATTGATGCAATACGAACCTGGGGGACATCGGTCGAGCTAACCTTGACAAGACTACAACTGAAGGCCATTATTTTACTGTGTATCACCACAATGTGGAGACCGCGTTCTGATATTGGACTTTTACAGCACAGAGATATCCACATCAAGCGGGACATGGACGGAAAATTGGTGGGAGCGACAATCAATGCAAGAGAACCGAAGGAGACACAAGTAAAGACGATACAACTTGGCACCATCAACGACGACGATATTTGCCCAGTTCAAACGGTAGCCCTCTTCATGGAAAAAACAAACCATCTCCGCAACAATTTGCCCGTTGATCATACACTATTCCTAGCATATGTAGAGCAGCAGGATAAGATCAAGTCAATCCGACCAGCCACAGTGTCAAAAATGGTGCAGGATGCAATGAGAGACGCGGGTGTTGACACGGAGTTTTCCGCTCATTCGATCAGAGCAGCTTCTAGTACGAAAGCCGTCCAGTTGGGTCATCCCATAGACGAGATCAAGAAACATGCCAATTGGAGTCTCCATTCCAATACCTTTGAAACATATTACTACAAACCACCACATCAACAATCGATAAGCGCCAAGATTGCAAACTCACTTTTTTCAGAAACGGAGAACCATACCACATCTGAAGTCGAAACGGCAATTCGTCAGTTGACGAAGTGGAGACGGAGGATGTGGTAACTACCCGCCCATGGTTTCTCTCAGGATGGTGGAACAAATAACCATTTCCCAACCCCTATCATAGATGTCTTGAATAAAAAGGAAAAAGGGATGTTAGGTCAATTTTTGCATATCGTGGCCCAAACCAAATATGACTTGTGGCCCAATTTATTTTCATTGACCCAGTGTTTTTTCTGTGATTGACTCGGTTTCCCGTTTCGCTCTCAAAATGACTCATTCGTAGACACAAAGTTTCCCAGGTGATTTTATCCCGTGACATCCCAAGAAGGTGCTCTTTTTCTATTGAGCCAGAAATTACCACCTTTTTCTCTCTTGTGGCGAGTGCAACGACAAACATTGCAATGGCATGTTTTGTTTTTACCGATGACACAATAACATCATCCTCGCTGTTGTTGCTGATAGCCAGCTTCATCGCAGCTGCGGAAAGAGAATAAAGTCAGTGTAGCTGCTACCTTGGCCGTCGTAATGATGACGACTACTTCCAGGCATAAATGCCTCTTGTGTTCTTTGTCCCTCTATCTCTACACTAGTAGTTTTTCTCACAGACCTCATTACCCTACCCCTTGCAGATGATCTTATCAGAAACGGTGCCTGGACCGTATAAAAGCACCCGGAACGAAACGGGTATGGCTCGTGAGAAACCACACATCTTGTTTATGTACGCGTTCATTATCACAGCCGTATGATCACCGATCCTGTTGCGAAAGCCCGTGCATTTCGGGTACTGCATTTTTTTAATAGCGGAACGAGCCTATCAAAGCCTTTTGTTTGTTTGTATACAGATCACATAATAAGAGAAATAATTGCAACAGGATGATGCTATCATCATGCTGCGGCAGCGGGTTTCGTGCAATCGACTTAGAGTTTACCACTCGGATCACGAGAAACTCTGTGCTGCTTGATGCAAAAATTTCTCTTCTCTTCTTCTCCCAGGGTCATGGTAATATTAAAAATTGAAGGATGACTGTTAAACTTTGGCAGCGCTAATTGGTATGGTACTCGCTACTACTATGCTATCATACAACAGTCAGGAAAGTCGTGTACTACGTGTACGTCCTGTCTGTACTTGTCTATATTGGTAATTCATTGCCAAAACCTTTTCGCAACCGCTTAGGTATTCCGTACAGCCGATTGCTTATGTATACACTGATTGTTAGCGTATTTCGTTAAAACAGATGTGGAGAAAGAGAGAAGAACAAGCGATTTCCGTAGGGTATTTTGTAGCACATGTGGCTAATTTTGCCGAGCCATCACAGAAATGGAAACTAGCGTGTGGGGGAGCAGTAATCGTATGATTGGTTCCTAGATGATGCACATGCTGAGCAACTGTTTTTTACTTGAAAAGTCGATTTGCCGATGTATGTGCTTCGGAGCCTTGCGATGAGCACCTGAACCTCAAGTAATATGCACCACTATCAGTGGAACACTGTAATCCAACCAGCCCATAGCCTGCATTGGTGTAGTTTCTTTGCCAGAACAATCTTGCTCAATTCTATCAGTCAGCTTCAGGACAATTACTTAATCATGAAGAGACCATGGAAGTAAAACCATGAAGAAAACAGGCTCCGGCTTGTTGCCTAACGAAACTGACTATGTAAGAGATCTTGCATGCATTCTCAGTAGCTACTGGTATAATACCAGCTGTTTTATTATGAGCTACCATTGATTCTAATGTTGGAGCTTGTTCGCAAAGGTGACAACAGGCATGCAAGAAGTATGATACCGGCATGCTGGTAGAAAGGTTGAAACTTTACCCTTGCTGCCGCTATTATCGAATCTTTTTTCTGGTTTAATGGGCACACTGATACCAGTGACTGAAATGGTGCATTGAATTTGTCCTTTATAAAGTTTCTTAATGCAGCAGTGAACTTCGTTTGAAATAAAAAGACGTACACAATAATGGGCATAAAGCGCGACGCTGCAAAAAGCATCAGCAATAGGCAATGCAACAGCGACCGCAAGCCACAATTTCCCAGATTTAAATACCCACCAACGGCGGCAACCCCGTTTTCTCTTCGTGCTTAATGGTAAGTTTCTAGTGTATAGTGAAAAATGAGCAAAAGAAAGAATTGGTGATTGGTGTATAAACTTCTGGGGCTGATCGTATAATTTTGTTTGATCTTATAGAAAGGAGAGATCTTTGGCAATCCCCTTGATAAGGACGGACTGAGCTTTTGCTCTAAACACGCATCACTTGTTGATGTTGGCACAACTAGCCCCATTGTGGGCGTCTTGGCACATTTGCCTTACTACTTTTTTTTTTCAATCAAATAAGAAAATGATAAAAAAGGCATATGATGCCCTGTAATGGAATGAGTGGGAGAAAGAATTGTTTCTTTTCTCCACATGTTCTTTAACTTTATTGTCACATCGTATGATAATGCTTTCAAAGAGCTATTATCACGATAAATAAAAAAAAGTAGGGATAGATGATTTGTTTTCATAATTATCTTGTTCTAATATACTGGCATATATGCTAGAAATATGATGAAAGATGATGATAGAAGCAGCAACAGGTCTGCATTAATTGATGTTGGTAAAACTACAACATACTGCCTGAGCTGCAATAGAGAGGGAAAAAAAGGAGTGATTTTCGGATCGCTTATCCCTGACTGCGAGGCAGCCTAGTACTCCTGCGTACGTACAACAGGCAAACTGTTTTGGACAGTCTAGGTTTTTGAAGCTTCTAGACTTATGCGCGAGACTCAAAGCTGCGTGTGTTTGTAAGCGTGGGAGCGAGAACGGATTTCGGCAATTATTCCTTTTCTCGCTGCCAGAGATCAATGTCGCCAAGCTGCATATCATCACGCTTTTCGTTATGGATATTTCATAAACGAAACGATAAACAATCGGCACATGCACAAAGATGGGGAGCATAAAGGGCCAAGAAACACAGACACCCGATTACGGTAATAAACGGACATGTAGTTCCATCGTCCCAGTAATAAATTGCAAATTTAGAGGCAGGAAGCATCATGCAGAAAATAAGATTGAAGGGATGCGCCTAAAAAAGCAAAAAGTAATGTCCATAATGTTATTACGGACATTTAACGAAATCAACGGGTTTGCATTTCAACGCATCTTTCTTTCTCTTTTTCTTCGTTCTTCTTACTTCAGCAAATACCATCATCTTTGGTCCCTTTTTCCTCTTTTACCACTCGTACCAAGATGAAATTCTCGCATACTCTAAAGTTCAATGCCGTACCTGAATGGGCTGAACATTATGTAGCGTAAGTCATCTTTATCAGTTGTCAAAATCCTAGGGTGGGATTTCATGTAAGAGCGGCATTATTAACTCATACGGACATTACACCAAAAATTGAAAAGCTACGATTATCTTAAATCCGTCATATTCGATATCGAAAAGCGCCGTGTCGAAGCCATCAACAGCCATACCGACACCGAGAACGGGAGCAGTCGATGGATAAAGCCTCCAAGCGAGTCTGACACGACAGCGACGGATGACGATAATGCATTTGTAACAGCACTAGATGCCCAGCTCGAAAAAGTAGCCAAATTCTTTACACAGAAAGAGGTGGCGATTTGTAATCTCTTAGACAATGTCGACCGCAAAATCGAAGCGTGTCCAGAGGATCCATATCCTGGATGCAACATGACCCTGTACACGCATAACAGTGGAAGCGCCATAACATCACATCGAAATAATACTCTCGATAACATGATGACAATGCAGAACAGCACCAACTCCTTGCAGGTTCCAGATGCATCTACACTTAGCATCACTACCTCATCGAAACTAAGTCAACAAGCGACCGTTAAAGCAAATAATAACAGCAACAGCAAGGACGACCAAGACCATGACTGCAATAACAGTAATGTAGAAAAGCGATATACTATCAGCACGATAAGAGGCCCGACGCAAAAAGCTTCATTCGAATCGCGCCTTTCCGCTCAGACGACCAACGAATCGGAATCGTATGTCGAGTATCTGCTCGATTTACGCATGCAGTTGATCCAACTTTATGTCTTGGCCTCCGACCTAGAATCGTTTGTCGATCTGAACAAAACCGCGTTTAACAAGATATTGAAGAAGTACGACAAAGTGCTGGTCGGGCGTTTACGCAAAGAATACATGGATAGCAAGGTGCTTGTTGCGAGGCCATTCACTGAAGAAACAGCAAACAAATTACACTATGTCCTAGAACGCACAGAGCGGTTCTATGCTGACATGTTTTGCGACGGACATACGCAGCGAGCAGTTCGCCAGATGAAAACCCACTTGCGAGATCAAGTATCGTACGAACGCAACACCGTATGGAAGGATATGGTCAGTCAAGAACGACAAATTTACGGCGCCCACATCAACGAACCTAAAGCACCTGAAAAAGTGTACCGGATACCCCTGACGAAGTTCGACTTTCCAGCCAAGCAGCTGGGCAACGTTCTTCGTTTCCTCCTAGCGCTGATTGTATTTGTCGTCCTGGTGAATGTCAATATCTTTGGGTCCACCGAGGAAAGTCGCTGCTTTGCACTACTGATATTTGCTGCGATGCTCTGGGCCACAGAAGCAGTACCACTCTATGCCACGTCGCTATTGATTCCGTTCTTGATCGTACCGCTCGGTGTGATGCGCAATGAAGACAGAAGCCACATGCCAGCTCCTGCAGCAGCCAAGGAAGTGTTTGCCTCAATGTTCAGCGGTACAATTATGATGTTACTCTCTGGCTTTGGATTGGCTGGTGCATTATCCAAATATGGCATTGCAAAAGCGTTTGCAACCCATGTATTGTCTCGTGCTGGCACACGACCGCGCTGGGTTTTATTATCTATCATGTTTGTAGCTGCATTCCTTAGTATGTGGATATCCAACGTCGCGACCCCCGTACTCTGTTTCTCCCTTATTGATCCAATCCTCCGGACTTTGCCCGACAATTCGCAGGTGGCGCCGTGTTTGCTCTTGGGAATCGCCTTGGCGAGTTGTATTGGTGGCATGACTTCACCCATATCCTCGCCGCAAAACATCATCACCTTGCAATACATGAACCCGAGTCCTGGATGGGGTATTTGGTTTGCAGTTGCTCTGCCTATCTCTATCATTTCCATTTTCGTTTGCTGGATTTTGCTCCTCCTGGTGTATCGGCCCGATCGTGTATGCGCGCATCTCAACACCATCAAGCCGACGAAGGGCAAAATCACGATCCAGCAGGTGTTTGTCCTGTTAGTCGCAGCAGCAACAATTATCTTATGGTGCGTCGAATCTTCTATTGAAGACGTAATTGGCGATACTGGTGTTATTGCTGCTATCCCCTTATTTGTGTTTTTCGGCACTGGTATTCTTGGCAAGGACGATCTAAACGCTTTTCTATGGAGTGTTGTGGTAAGTATAGCCTCCTCCTATCTTTAAAATAATTTTCTGTCTTATTCACGCACCATTAAACACATTTTGTTGTACAGATTTTGGCGCAAGGCGGGATGGCGTTAGGGCATGCTGTCACTTCCTCAGGTCTCCTGCAAAATATTGCATTGCATATCAAGAGCGGCATCCAACACTTTGATGCTATTACCATCCTCATAATCTTTTCGTCACTTATTTTGGTATTTGCCACATTTGTGTCCCATACCGTCGCTGCATTAATCATCGTACCGATCGTACAGCAAGTCGGCCAGCAACTACCGCATCCGCATCCCAACCTGCTTGTTATGGGCGCTGGTCTCGCCTGCTCGGCCGGAATGGGGCTGCCAGTGTCAGGTTTTCCCAATATGTCCGCCGTTATGTTGGAGGATCGCAAGGGGAAACAATACTTGACTACACGTGATTTTATTGTCACGGGAGTACCAACAAGCATATTCTGCACTATTTTTGTGTGCACTTTGGGTTATGGCATATTATCTGCCGTTGGTTATTGAAGTTATACTTCTTTTTTGAAAAGGAAAAGAAGGAACAACCCCTCTAATCACATTAATTATTGCTTCATGTATAAAAGAACGGTCTATCATATCACGACTACATACACAATATATATATACTATGTATACCCAACTTTGAAAAGACCCGAAAAACCCTCTTTATAAATACTCAATTTTGTACACAATAAAAGTCGTGTGGTTGTTTCTCTTCCTGTAAACCACGTTTCATATGATCGTATGCACGAAAATACTTATGCACCTACTAATGTACAGTATCTTTAAGGCATACGTTTACATAGTCTTATTTTCGTATAATACTGTGAATAGAGGATGTGTCACCAGTGTGGTCTTTACTAAACAGTTAGCTACGTAAGTGATAACAAGTACGCACAAAGCATATGCATTACTTTAATTTGCAGAATTACACGTAACGCCATCCCGCAGTAGAGTAATATATTCTTATTCAATCGTTCCCTTTTGTTTGTACGGTTTAGTCTCATACAGCATAAGTGAGAAATAACCTACGCGTTTTTCTTTTTGTAGATTGTATATACAGTAAGCACATATCGGATAACGTGCATTTGTCATCATTATTATCTCCATCAGTGGGCATGAGAGTATGTGGATAGGTGTTATTAGCTTTCTAGTTAATCGTATCCATTCAACGTATCATACACACATGAAAAGAAAAGGACAGGTACATAGAGACTAGCAAGGGTACGTTTGTGTACGAAAATCAAGTGCAGGTTGTAGTAATCTTCGTATGTATACTGTCCAAGTTGGATTTGATAGGTTCGGAAAGAGCAAGAATGATATGCACTGCTAATTGTATCAACAAAACCCTCGAATAAGTAATGAAGCATTATGACATTTTTCATCCTTGAAATTGGTCTGCTGCTGTCCTTCTCGCCGACGATCTGGTAGCTAATGTATCGCTTGATTACATGAAAGGATGTAAGTAACTGTCATTCTCAACATCGTAGTATAGAGCTATGAACATCCCACGCCTAGGTAGTTGTATTGAAATATATGAAAATACGCAGATCGCCGTTGATACTCTTGTCTATACGACCAATAATACATGTTTTTTCATTACTCAGTAAGTATCCAAGGTCCGTGAATCACCTATCTAGACATTTGAATTTGTTGCAATAGACTTGCGACAACTCACGGTTGTATTCCAGTTCTTCCTTTCTGCCGAATTATCCAGTCAATGCGCATCACTGTTACTGTTTGTGTCGGCTATTTTTTGAATGCACCATGATATCAACTGGACATTTCGCAGCTCCAGATCTTCTTAGCCCCATGACGCTTAGCTGCTAGTTGTGTAAATTCATAAAACAGCGATACCATTTAGGTTAGTTGATAGTGTAGCTGCCAGCAGCTGTATTATCTCGTCCGATGCCGTATTATGTGCCCAACTTGTAAAATCAACTGTGCTGTCGTGCACTTGTAATTTTACATACGCTACGCCTTGACTAGTTCTGGCATTTTAGTACTGTAGTGTCCAGCAAACAACGATTACACCTCTTGCAGGTCCGCAGGCTCGAGAAGTTAAGAGAACGACTGCTTCAACCTATCTGTACAGCTGTCCAAACATTATAGAGATGAATGGAAATTTGAGTGTGATGTAATTAAATCACGGTTGCTCACAGATGTTTGCTTCTTGCCAGATTGTATCTTGGCAGTTAAAAAAAACCTTCTGTATTTCCAGCAGGGAAAACGCTTCGCCGTCGATTATATTGTTGTTGTTGTGATGGGTTTTATTGCTTTTGAAAGAATCCAAACATCCTGCATCGTGCATGGGTAAACATATTAACCTCAAGGCTATATGTTTCCTCAACATCCTAAAACGAATTATATGTCGATAAAGAACGTCAATGATTCGAGTCGCGGACATGAGTCAATGTTGCTATAATATCTGTTGTAAAGCACCCTATTTCTCTTCTGCGCGCTCTGGAGGTCTTGTAAGCACTTGTATGTAGGTCCATCGTAGTCAAATACGAAGGGTGATAATGCTGAAATATATTGAGGGATTTATAAATGGGCGCGTCGTTGGTTTGTGTATAATAGTTTATACAGTTGTACCCCGGTTTTTGCAACCCCTGGTTTTGCAATTCCTCGTATATCTGCAACTTTTGTTGAAGAATCCCAAAAAAACTTAGTAGTTTCGCAAATTTGCAACTTGCAAATGAGTTTATACGATTTGCATGTTATCGGGGTAAAAACAGCTTCAATTTTTGCAATATCAACTGAAAGAAGCATCTGTTGCGGATTATGAGGAATAAAATGATGCGGTTACTGCAAGATAAATGTGTAAATATGAAGATGTATTTATTGTCGAAATACATAAAAATTATTATTTGGTAGTTGAGCCAGTAGAATCGGGACACATATATAGCACTGATTGGATTGAATCCACAAAAGAAATGATGAAGATGTAAGAAAAAGGGAACACACTACATATAGATATAGAAATAAAATGTTTGCTCAAAGGAGCTTTTAACTACATATCGAAGAAGTCATCAAGGGATGACTGTCAGGAGAATGATTGCTGCCTGAGACTCTCTGGAATCCTACGCAAAGACTTCTTTAAGTCGTAGTTATCGATATTATCCAAAAAGCTCAAAACTCCTGCAATTGCAACCTGTTTTTCCTTCGACGTTGGCCCTGGAATAGGCGAATCAGCGCTTTGGTCCACCGCCCGCTCAAGTGCTCGTCGTACAATCGATCCTCTTGCTTGGATGTGAACTTGTGGAACGATTTTGTCATGCTTAAAATAGCTAATAATTATCAAACCACTAGACAGCTTCAATGAAAGAACGGTCTTATATATGCAAGTAGTAACATCTAGAGCTGTATGAATATTCCCAAAGAACGTATCGTACATCATCTCTGACAGATAAACAATGGGCTAGTGTTAATAGGATGACTTATCCAGTGTATACTTAAAGCAGAATTGTTTACCCCGTTACTTGCAAATCCTCACTTTTTGCAAAAAAAAAACGGAAAACCCTCGGTTGCAAAAACCGGGGTACAACTGTATTGGATGTAGTATTTAACCAAATCGAGCCGAGGTTACATTTGGGCATATGATAGCTTAGCGGTTTTTTTTGCATGTTCAGGTGGTCATGAAGTTGCCGTAAATATCCAAATGTAGCACGCTTTATTTCAAGTTATTAACGGATAGTATCACTATCGGCGCATCTTCCAATGCCATCCCTTCATACATAAGAAAGGGTGCTTGTTTTCTCGTATACGCTTTTTTATTTTCCTGTTGGCCCGAACACATTCCTCGAGTACTATCAAAAAGCTCGGTTCGGATCAGTTCTCTGCCAGAACCGACCCTAGTAGGATGTTTATGAACCGAGTTTTTAGACTGCAAACTTTTAAATGATGGGATTATAGTAATAGTTGCGTGGAATTTCAGGGAAGACGAGATTAAACGTATAGTATATAAAGCGGATTAAATACGTGCTTTATCTCAGATATTGATAGTATGATTGCGAAACACATGCGCACTCGAAATAGTCGAACCGGTCGAGATGATTGAAGACTTTACGAAAAATGTCATAGGGGGTATTACAGTAGTAAAAAGCGGGCTGTTATCGATCCCTGTCTCTTCTTCAAACTCGTCAGAATTGTAAGACACCATAACAGGACGAAGGGCAACAGAAGAAAACTTAACATCGGGCATTCTGTTAGTCTAATAACGGCAGCCAGTTCGATTATACAATATTGTCCATTAAACCTTTAAATCTATACATCGGTGATGAAATATTAACAGAAGAAGTGCTATCTCTCCAAATACTTCCCATCTTGAATAAACGACTCCTTGTAGTAAAGATGTATATGCTAGAAGAGCTCGTTTTAAATCACTTTTCACAATCTCACACTGTATCCGCTACTATGTAGACTCGCCAGAATATTACCGAAATCGCCCTCCTTATAGACTTCTGTCTATGTGATTGTTACTGTAGCTGAAAAGGCTATATATGACATTACACAGATAGTGAAATTATGGGAGAATTTCCATGCGGCGTGTGATTTTCCTGTATGTGAAAAGACAGAGGGAGAATTGACCCAAGGGGAAACAGACCGTCGCGTGTACACAGGCAACTTGCTAAAAGCCTTCTCTCTGCCTTCTATCCTTTTTCCCACAACACTTGTAGCTGACAAAAAGGCTATACCACACAATGATTAATATTTAGGAAACAATTGCATAGATATGTCATGTGAGCTAAATCCGTTAGGCGGAGTAACCAAAACCCGTACGTAACTCTCGCAAACCCCACACAATTTAAAAAAGGATCCCACGTTATGCAATTTTTTATTTTCCATTTTTCCTCCACTACAATAAAGCATACAGAAAACACATTCCTCATTTTCTTTCTTACTTTTAGCAAAAACACACGCACGTACATTATAACACGAAGCGATGCCACCAAAATCCGGAAAGCCTAACGTTCGTATCGGTTGTTATTCGGCCTTTTTGGGCGATTCGCCTGAAGCAGCTTCCCAGCTTGTCTATGAAGAAGGCGCCAATCTCGATTATCTTGTCGCCGACTACTTGGCAGGTATGTACCATGGGGAGTCGAGAAACATTAATTTCAAAAACAATATATAGAAGGATAGCGAAGGAAGTAGTGGCACTTGCGATCGTTAGATCATTTATATAAATAGAAATCACAATGGGCGTATTGGCCCTGAAAAAGAATGCTCGTTTGCTGAGTGGTAACAACAAGGATCCAATCAGCGGAGAGCCAGGTGCTGACTACATCAATCAGTTTGTCAACCTAATCCTGAAAAAGCTGTTGCCGGACTTGCAGAAAAACAAAACCAAAGTGATCACGAATGCGGGAGCACTTGATCCACATGGCTGCAAAGCGGCCATCGAAAAACTGTTCGATGAGCTCAATATCAAGGGCATGAAAGTCGCAGCTGTCGTTGGTGACGACATGATGAACGGGGAGAACATAACCACGCTCGAAGCGTTCAAAAAGGACATCGTATCCTTTTCGCCCTTGTCTGTTAAAAACCTCGATTTGGATGCCGACCGATTCCCTGTTAATAACGAGCCGATCGTGTCCATGAACGCGTATTTGGGCGCCAAGGGCATCGCTGCTGCTTTGGAAGCAGGTGCGGATATCGTTATCACAGGCCGTGTTGTGGATTCGGCTATCGTGGTCGGTCCATTGATGTACGAATACGGCTGGGATGTGACCAAGCATAAGAATTACTATGACTTGCTGGGATCAGCCTCTTTGGCTGGCCATATCATTGAATGCGGCTGCCACGCTACAGGTGGCAATTTCACTGACTGGCGACAAGCTGCCTACTCACCGTATGGAGGCTATTCAAACATGGGCTATCCCATTGTCGAGTTTGAAGAAAGCGGCGAATTTGTGGTCACAAAACCTGTCAAGACAGGTGGATTGGTTACCGTGGGCACTGTCGCTGAACAAATTCTGTACGAAACTTTGGATCCTGCTCTGTATATCTTGGCCGATGTCATTTTGGATATGCGACAGGTGCAGTTGACGCAAGTCGGCGATAATCGTGTTCATGTCAAGGGCGCCAAAGGTTACCAGGCAACTCCGTTTGTCAAGTGCTGTGGTATCTTTATGGATGGTTGGTCCGTCAACGGTACATTGATCATTGGTGGTGAAGATGCCAAAGGAAAGGTAAAGAAGGGTAGTTTTTTTTCCTGTCCAAGAGAAGCTGACCCACTTAATTAACTCTATGCATAAGGCTGAAGCTGTTGGCAAAGCTATTATTGCACGAGCTCGACGTATTCTCAAAGAACGTGGCATTGGTGATTTCCGCGAATTCAACATTGAGCCACTAGGAACCGAAATTGCCCTCTTTGGGTATGTCAATTAATTTGTCAGCGATGTAATCTCATTCTTTTGATTGTAACTATCGCATATGATGCATTGTGTTTTGTGAAGAGCCAATGCCAGATCACATGCCACTCGCGAAGTCGTTCTTAGAGTATCAGCCGTCCATAATGACCGTAAGGCGCTTCAAATGCTATCCAATGAAATTATGGCCGTAAGTTCTAGTCAATTAATTGACCGTTATAGCTAGCATCATGAATCCCATATTTATCACATACTTTTCGGGAAAGAGCAGCCTGTGACATGTATGGCTCCAGGTACAGGATTTGGCAACCAAGCTATCCCTTTACCCAATCTGGTCCACTTCCCGTGTTTATTGCCCAAGTCTAAGTCGACCACGGAGTACCTAATTGGCTCTTCATCGCAAAGAGTTGATTGGGATGATTGGGACGATGCGCTCACATATCAAAACATTCCACCGTTGCCACCAATTCCAACAGCCTCTGAAACTTCTGGCCTCGTCAAGACCAAGTTAATCAGCGTAGCCTTTGGCCGCAGTGGCGACAAGGGCGACGTATCCAATGTTGGTATCATTGCCCGTGATCCAAAGTATTTGCCCTATATTAAGCGTAGTGTGACCGAAGAAGTCATCGGCAACTACATGCAGCACTTGTGCCAAGGCAGTGTGAAGCGTTACGAGCTTCCTGGATTGCTTGCTTTCAACTTTGTCCTAACACACGCGCTCGGTAAGTTTCTTTAGCATTCAATCAGTCAAAGTTGATAATGATATCAGCAGCAACAGCAATAGTAGTAATAGTAAAAGAAGAAGGAACAGTGGTATATTACATTGATGACATACACTAATTTCTATTGTCAATGGATATTGTAAAATAGGTGGTGGAGGTTTAAACTCATTGTTAATGGATCGACAAGGCAAGTCGTTTGCCCAGGTTGTGGTAAGCGGCGTTGAGGTTGAAATCCCTGCAGAAATGGTGCCTGCCGACGCTCGTCTATAAGTGTTTTTGCTTGCTTGTATGATAGCCTTTGTTTACTTGAATAAATGAAAGAACGACCACGTTATCTTTTATTAGCTGCGTGTATCCATTGATTCTGCGCCACTACTCGCAGCACCAGTGTCTTTCGTTTCGCCCTTGAGAGTTTTGTGGAATTCGTGCCAAAGGTTCGATGGTTCGTGGAATCCAGCAGCGATCGAGTTGATTGTTTGTATGTTTTGATTGACGTTACTGAGGTTGCCCGAGAGCTTACTTAGTGCTTGCTTGTTCTCGCGTAGTAATCGCGCTCGTTCGATTTCGAAAGTCTTTAGGGGGTTGGTGTCCATGGTTTTCTTTCTGTGAAAGAAAGAAGGGGAAATAATAGGGCATCAAATTCGTCTCTGAGCTTCAAAAAGCCTCTCGTACAGTACAACGTTCTTCTTCGCTTTGAATACACACTACAATGGCAAGCAACAAACGAATGAAAGGTGTTAGCGTTACGCTTCCCGTCTATACGTTCAATTTTGCTACGCCACTGACGGGCAAAAAAGCCAACGATTCTGATCATACGCATAAATGGACTATCGGATTACGTGGATTTCATAGCGATCTTAGCTTTTGCATCAAAAAGGTGGTTTTTCGATTGCACGATACGTATCCCAATCCCGTAAGAAGTAAGTCAGTCTTCCTCCCTGTCTAGCAGATTCAATTGTTCTTTTAATCAGTTTGTTGACATTTATCTATTCGCGTATATGTGGTGTCTGTTTTTTTCTATATATGAAGCTGTCGAAGAACCGCCTTTTGAGATACATGAAACAGGCTGGGGTGAGTTTGAAGTACTAGTCAAGGTACATTTCCATCCTGCCGCGAACGAGAAGGCTGCACAGTTATATCATCATATTAGACTGCACCCATACCAAGATGATCCAGCCGGGGGTGCATGGCCTAAGGATAAGCCAGTAACATGTTTTCTATATGATGAACTGGTATATATCTTTTCTCTTTTCGCACATTTACAACATAGAGGGACATATGGAACTGACAACATGCTTGCGTCAATGTAGGTGTTTAACGAACCAACAGAGACGTATTACCAAATATTGGCGGATAACAATGTCGTTGGATCTTCTGGATTACCTCTTCGCAAGTATACTGGCAAAGACTATGCTATTCCACCATTCTCAATTCAAATGGAGCAAGAGGAATTGGATCGGTTGGAAAAGGCTCAACGTGAAGTGAACCAGCAGATCCTTCAGTTAAGGCAACGCAAGGCAGTGCTTGAACAAGAGAAAGTGTCCGGTAACTGATTATGTATGCTAGTAATATACCCCTCCTCCACTTTCCACTTTCTTTGTAATCATGTTAAAGCATTATCTCTACGGCACAAAGCTTGTTTACACTGATTACTATCATCAAAAGTTTTTCTAAATGTACATAAATTCTTAATAATATTCTCTGAACAAAGGCAACAACAACAATGTCATGCTGTAATCAAGGATAGTTTTGAAGAGAGGAGAGAGGGAGCGATGTAATTGAGTTCTCCTTCTATCAGTACTCAACCATCAGCAACATACGGTCTATCTCTTATTCAGAGGTAATAGGTTTAGGACGGACAAGGCTCTGGCTCAAAGATACATAACAGCGAGGCAATGTATGGTTAAATTTTATTAAACCCTATGGCTTACATGAATAGTAAACAGTATGTAGAGTAGCCAGTACTGTACATCACCACGGATTAAACCACCCAGGTACGAAGTGAATACGAAGTGAAGAAGTAGAAACAGGTCTATGCATGATATTGGTGGGAGGTACCTAGTCGTCGACAATGTTGAGAGAAAGAAGGAGTCTACATGGAAAGTATATTATGACCGGGTTGAATGTATCGCCGGTCTTTCAATGATTCTATGCTGTAAAACGGAAACCCTAGGAATGTTTATACATGTGTATTAGACAAAAGACCTTTAAAAAAGAGCAGTGATGCCTAAGAGTTTTATTGATTATGTAGTTATCTGCACACTACTAACTTGTTGCTCAGTACATGAAGCGTGTAGCTCTTTAAACAAGGCCACCATTTTCGCGAGACTTGATGTTGGTTAAAAGCTCTAGATATTGCCGTCGTTTGTTGCAATTCTACTGATGGTTCTCTCTTTTTCTGCACGTAGCTTATCACAACAGGATTTCCTTGTCATTTTGGTTTTCACCTGATTCAGATGCAGAAAAGTGCGCCCGTTTTTAAAGCGTGATTCTCGGACCAAACGTCACTTCCACGAGGCGACAAGAAGGCGATAAAGCTTGCGCAATGACCGTGCAAATAGTTCTTATGCATGTTGACCGCGTTGTAAAGTCTTTGGTCTGCTCGAATTTGTATTCTTTGAGTAGATCGATGACGACGTCTGTATTATAAATGTAGTTCGATGTTAGTGAGTAGTTCTTATGTCAGTGTGCTAAGACAACATTAAAGGGAAACAAAGAATCGGCAGTGCCAAGGTCAATAATACTGAGTAGAGCTCCCTTGCATACTTTGATTTATATATAGATACCTGCTTAATGGAATTACTGAAGTTTGAAGGGCGCAAATGGACGCCTTCAATTCAACAAGCCATCTACGAAAGGAGCCGTCTTGCTCGCCTTTTCCTACTTCTTATTCTTCCAAATGAAGTTGTACCTGGTGAATATGTGATTCCATTACTGCAGTGGTATTATCATTGCTGTCTGGATTCTTCTTGTTGTTTTGCTTCTTGATTGAGCTATCATCGCTACCATCTGATAATTTATATATTTTATTATATATAAGCTCGACACATCAGTAACAATCATCAAGAAAAATATGACACGTCTTTGGAAACCACAATGGTAATACATATTGCTATACAGTATGTATGCAGACTGCGTGTGAACAATGATAATGTTACCTTGCTGCGATTTATTAATGATGCACCCGATAGGTTCTCCTACTAAATGTTCATACGCGCGAACATTTTCTGCGCCATCTAACAACAGCAACAATAATACAAGTTGGGTTGAAAGAAAAAAGTATTGTTTTACCGTCCAGTTTGACAGAAACAACAGCCTGTACAACTTTGACAACAATGTCAGTACCGTATGGATCAAGTGCTAGTGAACTCACTGTAGTGGTGCGTGCTATACGCCCGGAACGAAAGAAGAAAAAAAACTAACCTGCTGGCACTTACTACTATAAAATGTTACATATATAGGAAAGCATGCGTGTGGTGTGGCTGCGAAAAATCAGGTATATACGTGCCTGGATTCAAAATGTGCATTATCACCAATTTCGTGCTTTAGGTTTATTTCCTGAGAACTCTGTGCTAGAGTGGAAAATCCGTCATGCTACATTACATATAATATTACAACTACGCCTATAGTGTTAGCAGCAGCAGCAGCAACGGATGACATCACGGTATGATATGCTACTGTCCACACATTTATATGACCAAACGATTCCCCAAACATCATAAACCACTGTTGGGAAAACTTCCATTGAAATCTAGGAATTATGAGTATTTCTGTCAAGCGACGATCCCTATTGGAGGGATAGATAGTCATTTCGGTGCTCATTTTCAGTCGTCGCCCACGGTATGCAATGCCTTTGAAAGCAATTTAGAGACGAAGTCCTTCTTGACCTAGTGGTAATGGTGACATGAGCTTGGTGAACATTTCCGTACACTGACCGGATCAGTGGCTCAAACCAAAAATATAGCCTTGGAGCGTCCATTTTACGGCAAGCCCTACATAAGACGCATGTAGTCCAAGAGCAAACACATATTACTATCCCTGCCAACTTTAATTGATATGCCACCTTGCCACCAGTCAATGCACCAGTCGTGAATGAAATTATTGCTGGGAGAAGTCTTGTAGCGAAGAAGCTGCTCGTCCCCAGCACACTTTTCTGTGGCATCTAAAGACAAGACATAGTAAAAATTAAGCGGATCCTAATTTATACCAGAAGATAAGTGGGACGTAATGCACAGTAAACGGTGCTCCTAACATATATAAAAAGCAACTGCAAAAGAGCAGGATTTTTCTCTCGGGCTTTATTATAACATCTTTAATTCGGCAACGACAAATGAGACGATCAGAGACACAATGTGTATTTTGCTGTGGAAATAGTAGGCAACAATAGGGGAAAATTCGCTTCATCTCTCTTTTTATTATAACAAAACGAAGGCTATGAACGCGTATGCACAAACTCTCACACTAACGACAAGCATAACGGACGTAAATCAGCAGGATGCAAAAGTCTAGGAGTGAGGAGCGCAACGCAGATCTTCCTTTTTTGGATAGTGACAAAGTTACGCGTGTGTCAAACCTTGAACGTTCCAACAGCTTTTCCCTGAAACGAAAACTATGCGCATTGCGACGCAACGATTTGGCCAATTGACTTCGCACTCGAAATGCACAGTGGGATGGCGAGTGAACAAGGTAATAAATGGAGCAACGAATTACGCGCAAAAGTGTCAAACGTTGGAAGAAGTCATCGTTTGTAGTGTTATTCTTCTGATCGTCCCAATGGATCTTGAACGCTGCTTTAAAAGAACGTAGAACCGCACAAAAACAAACGAACCGATTAACTTTATCAGCAGCAATGAAAAACAATGAAGGGTGAGTCGAATTCACTAGCGGCAGCGGATACTTATTTATGAGCGGGCCAACGTATCTGCAGCAGCACATGCTTGGGATGGAGGATAGAACTTTCGCAGTAGCATAAACTGGGATGGAGGATGGAAGGATGAGGTTACACGGCGTGGTTCAGGAACTGTTGGCGGATAGCGAAGATGGTAAAGCAACAGTTGACGAGCACGGTTAAGCATAGAAGATAACGAGTCTTTATTATAAAGTGCAGCGATGGGGGCATCTTTTTCTGCACACACATAACATTACGTACCACACACACAGTCAAAAGACAATATTAAAAGTACTGTGAACTACGCTATATACACACGTTGTTTGTCTTGTTGGGTGAAGGAATGTAACCTGGCTGCTGAGTGGATGGTGTTCTCAATGTTCACTGATGGTGAGGTGTCTACCTTGTCAGTCACTCATATTTCCGTCATTTACTGCTCACAGAAAAGCATTTCTTCCGTGAATGTACTTGCTCATTCGCATTCGTGTCTTTGTTTTCGCTTGTCACGGTGCCGTGCACGGCCCCACTCACAAACAAGCGCCGATACCATCGTCGGAGGGTACAGCTCCGCATGGTGAGAGACACGTACCACTACCGCCGCAGCACATTTGTTTGGATGACCACCAAGCACACCCCCTTTCCTTTCCTTTCGTGATAGTCCCTTTGAGCCATATGCTAAAGCCATACTATTAAGCAAGAGCCAATGAAAATCCATGGAACTTGGTGGAACTTTTTGAAGTCCCGAGCGTGACAGTCAAAAAACGTCTATATAAAGCGAGCAATTTCGCTTTTCTTTTTTTTTTTTTCTTCACTTTAGTTCGTTTTGGAAAGGCGTTGGGCTGTATGCGCGGGAGTCACTGTCCGTGCTATGATCAGTTCCGTGCCAGTGCTGGCGATTGTTCAGAGTCTTCTGATGATTGGATGGGCTCAGTGGTCCGCCATGAAGAGATGACTGCAATGTACCAGTGCGGGTCAGTGGAGGGTGAGGAACGAACAGATTATTATTATTATTTATTAAACACAAATAAACAAAATGATAAACAAAATAAAACAATCTTTTTCTTTTCGCACTCTTCTCATAAACGTTTTTACCGCTTTATTATTTTTTTTTGCCTTGCCTTTTTTTCATGTGCTTGACAAGTTCCTTATCTTTTTGCCCACCCATAGCTCCGTGCTAAACAAAGCGGGGAACAATCTGTATCGTAGCCGACAGTAACACGATCACAACGCGCTTTATCACACTTTGACACTCCTTTTCACCTTCTGTGATCGCCTAAATTGCTTGTTACCGCGGATATGGTGCGACCCTTCTTGTGAAAAGGGGTAATTTTATAAGAGGCAACACCAGAGCATACGCCAGCAGGCTAGTATAACTACTAGATCTTCAAATTGGAAAGTCTATTTCAGCTGCTCGTCTCTCTCTCTCTCTCCAACATAAATACACATTTATCTCATAATCCGCACCTCTTTACTATAACAATAGATAAAAACCTTTATATAACTATGTAATTTTATCGACAATAACAATACTAGCACATCTTTAAGGTTCTTGGTTTCGTTCTCTTCTTTTACGGAAATTTTCAAGCCATTTTCACCTTCCTTCACCACAAAGATGTTTGTGGATCTCACCCTTCAGGCTCAAGTTGTGTTAACAGGGTCGATGCTTGTTTAGATGGCGGATGCCAGCCAGGTGGAGAGTACATGTGCATTTAAGGTAGCTAAGGACACTATTCTCCAAAAGGTTCCCAGACAAGAAGTTTGGTTAGTTATTAGAAGCGACGATATATACAAAAGACATGTTTGTCAACAGATCTCGTTAAGCTGATGTATATCCCTGTTGATTGCATGTTCCCAACCTTATCTATTAAATCTGTCATATATGCGCTTTATGAGTGGACAGGCTATATTATCTCAATCTAAAATGTTACTGGACAGGATCTATAGACATGTTACAGAAGAAAAATGTGCTTGGGTAATTGTTTAATACACTATTAAGCACAGTCGCTTTCAGTCGTGCAGGCAATGGTCCTTGAGAAGCTCAGTAATGATACCAAATTTTCCGGACAAGTGCTGTGGCATTAAACATTTGACGTACAGGCAACGCACAAAGAAGAAGCAAATTACTTGCCCAAAAACGTTAACCACGCGGCTCAAGATGAAATGATTGACAATAACTGGTTTTATGTACGTATATATAAGCTTTTGAAAATAGTAATAAAATTGACAAGAAATGGAAATAATATTATTTTAGTGTGTAAGTAAGGAGAATAAGGAAAAGGAAAGAGGTATTTGGATTGAGGGAAGTGTATGAAGTAGATTTTGCGTTTCTTTCACATGGATCGGCGACCTTCGGCCGTGCCCGCTGCTATCGGTGCTGTAGATCCAGTTTTCTTCTGGCCGCTTGGTGCATTTGCACCGCCTTGCTTTACACCAACAACACCTCCGCCCATCGATGTACTGAAAGCTGCCTGCGACGCACTGTTTTGCTTACGACGAAGCATTTTGAGACCACCGCCACCAGCCTTCTTTTTCTTGGAAACCATTGCCGGACTAGCATCCTTGGCCACATTCTGTTCCCTTAATCGTTGGGCGTGTCCGACGATACAGCTGATCAAATCATTATATGTCTCTGCGTCCATCATGAGTTGTTCACGCTGGTCCAAGAGATAGCCAAGATATTCAGAGGCTTGCCGTTGTAACCTAGTGAGCTCAACTACCATGGATTTTAATTTTTCGTCTGGGAATATCCGAATGGTTTCTTTTCGTAAATGCATAAACAATAAAAAAGTGAGTAGTCGGTAGCTAGAGTTGTTCCCTGTTACTGCTTGTGATTACCTTCGGTCAGTTCGCAATAAGCTTTAGCAATATCAATGTCTAATTCTGGTTCTTCCTCTACTGGTGGTTTAGTGATATCTGCATCGCCACCTGCCCGCCGACCATTGGCGGTGGGAATGCCGACACCGGACAGAGATGCCGACCGTGTATGTTGATTCGGAGAGCGTTTGTTCATTGATGCTGCTGCTGATGCTGCTGGTCCACCAGCCGCTCCTCCTGCTACGACCGATGCTGAACGTGTGCTGCTCTTTGTATCTAGATAGTTAGATTGTGGTCGTTTGCTGCCACCCATAGGAGAGTTTGAATTCCCTCCAGGGCTTAATTTCTAAGTATATGCAGTCGTACCGTTTTAGCCACCTTCAAATTAATTTGACGCCTTTTAGACTTTTACCTCTTCATAATTGATGGTTACACCCAGCGCATTCAAATAGGAACGATTTGTCTCTGAACGAGTCCATTGGAACTGACCGATGGCACCGGTGATTGAATTATAAAACACTGAATCCCGAGAAAGTTTATCCCAAAGATCATGGCTGATAGATGCATATATTGTAACAAGTTAACCAACCACTTGCGCCTCTGTCTTCGTGTACGTGCGTCTCTTACGCTCACATAATCACAAACAAAACCCAATCCCGTGGTTTTCTTTGTTTACCTGCATTGTGTGCATAATACACTATTGTCTGACGTCGGCTCTTTCTCTTCTATAGGAGACGGAGACGATACCATGGGCTCCTCTTGCAACAGCACATCCTTCGTCCATATTCTTCGGAAAAACTGTTCCACGTATTCTGCCGCCGGTTGAGTTGCAGCTTCCAGGGCTTTGACCTGTTGTTAGAACAATACCGTTTACGATAAGTCAAAACGATGGTCATTAAACAAGCTTTCTCTTTCCTGCTCCTGCCCTTTCCATGATTTCGAAAAGTTGATGACTTCGATTTGTGGTACGCACATACTCTTCCGCTTCCGTGGGCGCCGGCGGATCGGCGGTGGTAACAGTAGCAGCGCTGGTATCAAAAGCAGTAAACTCGTCCTCGTCTTCAAATGGCGGTTCAAGATTCGTCGTTTCTTGGAAATCATCAAAGTCGCCAAAATCGTCGTCATCAGCATCAATAGGTGTAGCGAACTCCTCATCGAACTCGCCAAATTCGTCCTCCTCTTCTTGGTTTTGATGCTGCTGTTGTTCTTCATGTTGGCTTTCTTTGTCATCGTTATCACTGGACGACGTGGCGACGGTAGTTACTGTAGTTGTGCTACTGCTGTTGCCCCGGTGGTATTCTTCTTCTTCCTCGTCCTCCTCTTCCGTACTCCACTCTTTTTTCGTTGTTGTTGTAGTGGTAGCTGCATTGTGAGTTTCTGTTGAAAACTCTTCTTGAACGTCCTTCTTTGCCTTGTCGTGATTGACCGTAGAGCTAGTATTGGCGTCTAATTCTGCATTGCTCATGCTGTGTGTGGGTGTGTATGTTGTCCTTTAGGTGTGTGGGTGCGTTTGCTGAATAAAATGGGTTACAAAATGCGTTCACCGCAAAAAATGATCGGGGATGACATACCATGGAGGAGCACAAAGCGCAGGTATTCTCACTGATTGGACAACATGCTCCAATGAAAATGCCCGTATTATGAAGTGTATACGACTGCCTACTGAGAGATGTTCCCAGTTTACCAATATCGTTATACTTCGGCAGCAGTACTACTTAACAAAGATAGATAATCGTAAAAGCATTTTTAAATGACGGGTGATGCGCAGTAGCTACTATATACAGCTGGTAAGTATATCATACCAGGTTAAATATGAAGCATTTGATCGTGAGAAGATACGAGTCGCTGCTTCTTTCACGGTTTATACGTTTTTCGATTGGTATGTACCGCCTGTCATTGGATATGACACATGGAACAATTCTTTTACACCTTCTCCGTCACCTTTACCTTCAATGATCATGTCTAGTATTATGGAGCGAGATGCATACAAGCGGAGGATAGGAAAACATATTGACCAGGAGCAAGGCACGCATGTATACTAAAAAATAAATTCTAGATGATTCACCCTGTGTGTCTACTGCTTGTATGTCCTTACCGGCATTTTTTAGCTAAAGGGACCTAATAACAATGTTGTTTCCGAAAGTATTACATCTGCTTACAGTAAATTGAGTGTCGCTCCATGTTTAAAGCATTACCTATAATTTGATGCCCATCAGCCAAGATACACAGACTGTACGTATGTCAGAAATAAGGGAGAAGGGTGATATCGCTCTTCTGAGACAGTATGAGATGATAAGAGTGTTTGGTAGCTTAAAGCTGATATAGTGTTTTTATTCCTCACCTCAGAAAAAACTCGGAAAAATAAGAGAAGAACATCTTTTTTGTGACTGAATGAAGCAAGATTTAATAAAACCTGACTCTCTATTAATCCAGAAAGTGACGGTGGAAGATGATCAATAGTCAGCATAGTGGTTTATCATAATCTTCCAAGCTCCAAATCGCGAGCTATCATGATGCCTAAATGAGCACCATCGAGTTGAAACAGGCTCGATGGGCTTAATAGTAAGTATCATCAAGAAGCAATGAGCAAAGGCACATTATAAAAGCTGTAAAACAAGAATAACCGTAGGTGAGCTTAACCCTTGTAAGCATTCGTATGTTTATTTGAATAAATTTGCATTTTCAGTATGATTGTTGCACGATAATGCTTTCAAGACTTTGGGATTCATTAAGCACATCTAACATTACATCTTTCGAAGACCCATATGTCATATACGTATTTACAAATTCGACTCGCTTGAGACATGGCAAACGGGAAATTGCAGCCATGCAATTTCGCGTTATGTATCGCACATCGATCAACGTGATACTTTCTAATAAAGTGAGTTTATCGATTATCCTCTCTAAATGACGCCCTTCTAGCCCTCGTCGAAGACATAGTGTGTTCAAATACTGCATATTTCCAAGTGCATCAAAAACGGATGAAGAGTGATGGTAAGACACGCGGGAGAAAAAAGTCCATTGCACCTCCCGCGTCAATTTCAGGTGCTTCAACTGCTGCCGATACTGTGGTGTGTTCGACAAGGAAAAAAAACGTTGCAATCCGACAGCCGTGATATTCTTGCAATTCTCCAAGTTCAACCGCTTTAGGTGCCGTAGTTCGAGCAGAGCGTCGAATATTCTGTCGGTGGCTTGCTTTACATTGGCGATTTTGATGGAATCGAGATTCGGGCATTGTTGGATAAGCTGCAAAAACGTCGAAAGTTCAAGGTGCTCCGTCTCCCAATTGATTTCGCATAGTTGAGTACTACCAAAATTCCCGAGGATCTGCCACGAGCTCTGCTGCCCCCCCTCAAACCATTCCCCGTGTAGTAACAACTCCTTTAGTGTATCCTTGTTCTCCTCTAGCGTTTTATAGATGCTTTGACCATTTTGATTGGGGCAGTCAGAAATGATCAGTGAACGGAGACCTTCTTTTCCATTTTTCAGGAAATGAGAAGGAGCTCCGTAGTCAACGGTAATTAAATCGTCGTTTCCAAAGCTGGTGAAGCAAATTCTGTCGTTCCGAGAATCATCGTCAGTACCGCCGTTAATCCATAAATATTGAAGCCTGGTACAATGTTGGCGGATAGTATCGAGACCACTCGGAGGACATATGGTCTTCAGAAAGTACAAGTTTGGACATGCCTTGCAGATTATCTCCAGATGGACATATGAGAGGTCCACTGATTGAGTGTTCGCTGTAAGCCAGGAATTCGGTTGATAGCTCCCTGTAAGCCAGTACACCGAAAGTAGCAGATGGGTTAGGCTCGGGATCACGGGCAGCACGGTGTCTGTCGAAAATGACGTCGTGTCGTAAGCATCTTGGAACGCAAGGTGAGTGATCCGGCTATCGGCTTCGCTTAGGGCCTTCCAGACACATGCTAATACGTTATTGGAACCAGAATATGAAGTTCCACACTTTAACGAGATGTCCAGTTTTTTCAATGTCGACCCTATTCTCTTTAAGCAAGAAACTAAGGTATCCGGATCAATGTAACTAACATAATTTATCACTGGTTATAGAAAAGGAAGGGCAGAATGCAAAATATGTTCGAGAGTTAGTTGTTTTTTATACATGTATTAGGTGAGTATATATATGCTTGCAGCACTTGTACAGACAGAAAAGGTTTGTCCTTCACGTCGTTCTGGTTTTAATATTACCCAGGGTTTCCAAGTGTTTAAATCGATGATCGCATCCCCGTAGCCACTGATTAAGGTCGTAGCGCCCAAGGTAAGGGCCTAATTGTAGCTCACGCACATACTGGACACCGCGGTGCTGAATGTGATGAAATAATATATCGCTGTTATAACAGTTGTAATCGATCGCCTCTTTGTGAGCTGTCGTAAGATCAGGTACAACAGCTGTACGCCAGGCACTTGAGCACTCGGAGATCCGCTCCCACCAGGTTTTGCTGACGCTCATACATTCGATGCGACAGGTGATCGGCAAAAAAGGTAAAAAAGAGGTGGCGACATCAAATGGGAGTTCGCTGATAAAATCGATTCTTTTGTCGCGCTGAGCTCGTACAGTCTTTAATTTACACTCGAACATTACGTGTAATGATGTTGAAGAAGGTGATAAACTGATTGGTGTAAATAGACGTTGCTCTTGTTCCTGCCCGAGTTTATAAACCTTTGCCGCCTGATGACAGTTGCCTTGCATTACATATATGTCGCCAGAAGTCATATATGCTTGTGCTGTGTGTGGAAAACGTTGTATCCATTGTTGTGCTAAGCGCTGAGCTTTAGTCATTTGACATCTTGCAACCAATTCCGCAATGCGGTCAGCAAAGAAACGGTTCGGAAGATCTTGGAGTTCGGCCTGCAGGATATCATAGTCACTGCTACTGCTGCTGCTTTTGCTGCTGGTGAGATCGCCCTTGATGTTTATTAAACCTTTCCGGTATATGGCATCCGCGTCATCAAATCTGCCTCGTTGGATACACACGCCCGCCGCATGTCGATAGCCAATAGCAGCTAAACGCGAAGCACAATCGATCAATTCAACCACGTCCTTTTGCGCTTCTGCGTACTCCTTTCGTTTTGTACGTTTCTGAGCACGAATGTCAAGGAGAACAATAACAATACAGTTATTTAAACGATCGATTGCATTAAGTGAGCTTTTGACATTTGCTACATCACCGTCATCGTCCGCGACTTTCTGTTGCTTTTGAACGCACTGATGCCAAAAATGTACCAAGTTTTCAAGGGCAGTGTAAATGTCGTTGGCTTCGCTGTAATTTGGGAGCATTGTTCTTCTCTCCTTTAGTAACGAAGCTTCGCCGTCATCAGTTTCGGTTTTGGTCATGTATGGCTATAATATGTAGTAAAACGCAAGAAAAAGTGGAGGCATACAGTTAGTTAATGTGGGCTTTGTGCTATTTTATTTGCGAGGAACATAATGGATTGAAGCAACAACCTCCTGCATTTTTGTTTGGTCACCCGTACATGGAGGTGAGTCATAGCACAACATCACGACGGCGCATCGCCGGTGGCAAGCAGCAAGCCGTTGACTAGAAGGCTACAGTATTTTACTGCCAATTTACGCATTGCAGGTATTTGACATTTGCTAGACTGCTGCGTAAACGAGTCAATCAACCTTGACATGATGAAAGCCCACCGTTGAGTACACTAATCCAGGATGCATCGCATAATCATAAACTACTATTAACCAGCTGTAAGCTAGTAGTTCGTTGTCAACCTCTTTGCCGATATCGGCAATGACTGTCTCTAATCGAAATAAGAACGTTTTTGAAAAAAAGAAGTGGAGTGGCTGTACTTTAGTTTCAGGGCGTAAGAAATTGACACTTTGGCTTATACCAGCATTGGGACAATACCAAAAAGAACTGTAGCATTTTAGGCCTATTTTTTCTGTCCTATTGTGAGTGATATTTAGTAGATCTCCTTCTCGACAGTAGGATTCTGCATAACTAATTTTTGAAACGTAAACTGATACTATTTTACCATTGCAGTTTCTAGCAATTCATATTAATCTGTTGACGACTCCTTCGTGAGTCTGCTTTTAGCGCCAAAAGGTTGGCACAGGGTTGACTGATCTGGATGAGAAAACAGACAATCCAAGAGGGCGAGCCACACAGTTTCTTAATGATATCCAATTGAAGATAAGAAAGGCAGATAATCTCATTACTTCTATCATAAAACGCTGCCATATGCGCAAATAATACGACCTTCTCTGAGCGCTTTCGGCTATGGAACAGTTCCTTAGCTGCTACCAAAATAACGATCTGGAACATGAGAGCTCCTTCCAACTCATCCAGACGAGACATTGTATGAGTTCATTGTGCACTGTATAGGTGAACAATAAGGTCAGAACATCAAAAGTAAAAAGTAAGTTTAACAAAGAATAGGGTTATGGGTTTAGGCAGCTCTTCAAACCGGTGAGTATGAAGACAAGTGCGTTGTATTAGTCCAGGATACCCTCTCATCACCGCTAGACAATCTCAAAAATAAAAAGAGGAAGGTGCTACATATGAGCGTCTGAACACTGCAGTGTCTACGTCACTGGGCAATTTTCGCCCTCACAACAGGAAGCCGTGACTTCCAAACTGATGGGCGCGGGCTGGCATATCGACAATAAGGAAACACAGCTCTTTGCACACATATTGTGGTCCTATCTCTCCCTCCCTACTCTCTTACGCAAATATGTCCACTATCGGCCGTACCATTAAGAACATAATGAAGGCAGGTCCTGCCAACTCATTGAAACAAATGAACTATATCGGTGATACCAAATGGGGTGCTCTTATCGGCACTGACCGTAATGGAAACAAGTTTTTCGAAAACAACGACGAAGTGTCAGGTTAGAGAGGGAAAGCGACACGATTGCTTAACAATCACTACCATTTGGCACTGCTTGACAGCTTACTGATACAAACTTCCTGTTATTTCTCTTCAACAATTATAACTATTATATAGGCCGTGAACGTTGGGTTGAGTACGCCAGTGTCGATCCCGAAGCCGCAGATATTGATCCCGCATGGTAAATAAGAGGACGAAAACGACCTAAACATACACATAAACATTCGACGTGAACCCCAACAAATTCACGTATGAAAAAAGAAAGCGAAGAACAAAAATAACACCAAGACATTACATTTATTGGAATATAGGCACATGTGGTTGGCCAGAATCGTTCAAGAACCACCTACCGAAATGAATTTCAAGCCTCAAAAGTGGTGGGGTGAACCTGCTCCTAACTATACCGGTTCCCGCAAGAGCTACAGAACCTACAGCACCACCAAGCCCAAAGTTACTGCTTGGGAGCCTATCGTTCGCGCCAGACAGTAAAAAAATCTCGCTTTTCTTAGAAAACACAACACACACCCACAACCAACCAACCATACATCAATAAAGTATAAACAACATCAACAGCAACAACAAATCCGGATGGCTACTACTACTATTCTATGTGATCATTACTAACGCCAAATGAAAAAAAGCGTCTGCTGGTGTGTGTGTGTATAATGTTTATATTATATGCGGATATAGTATCACGAAGTGGGGGAATGTTGATTTTATTGCAAACAGGAGAAGTTTGGTGTATGGAGGGTAAAAAGAGAGAGGCAGAGTGAAAGAAAGAATCGAGCCGCAAAAGCTATACTCATTAGATAACCCGTGTCCTTTCATTTGTTGCCGTTTGTAAGAGATTTAGCATGCACAACCAGGCTCAGGACTTTGTCGATCAGTGTTTGAAATATGAACGGTATCGGGGAAGTCACTAGAAATGGAGAAGAGCCATGAGAAATGCAAGAATTAAAGCCACTCAATCTCATGCCAAGCAATAAAAGAACATACATATCAACATCCGTTTCACGCGACAGGGCGTTCTTTGCAATGGTTTGGAAAGCTTGTTCAACATTGATGGCCTCCTTTGCAGATGTCTCAAAGTACCTAATGTGGATTAATAGATAGATAGATGTACACTGCTTAGTCTACTGCTGTTACTTTGTCGCATGTCATGCTTTTTTTCGGGTAGATGGTGGGGGAGGCATCACGGTACTCACGGGACATTGCCCTTGGACTGGCACCACGCCATGGCGCGCTTCAGAGAAACCATGCGTCTCGACTCCTCTACATCAATCTTGTTACCCAACAGCACAAACGGGAAACTCTCCGAATCTCTTGGTGAAGCCTGGACGAGAAACTCGTCTCGCCATTGATCTTTATGAGCGGAAAATATGGCACGTTAATAGAAGAAATATATGTTAAAGAGAACGTGGCATAATGTTAAAAAAGCGAGGGTGCTGATTATGCGTCTAATAAAATTACCCAATGATTCGAAGCTTCGGCTGTTATTCACGTCGTATGTCAACACGCAGCAATCCGCACCACGGTAAAACGCCACACCCAACGATTGGAAACGTTCCTGACCAGCCGTGTCCCATATCTAGATTTTACAAACATCAAAGAGCCTGACTGTCAGATAAACCTGTCCAGATATTGCACATACAAAACTGTCCCGCGCTCCTCTTTTGTTTCGCATACATAGAGCAAGAATAATACAAAAGTGGAAGATTGAAGCATTACCTGCATGGTCACCAGGCGATCATCAACGAGGACTTCCTTGGTCAAAAAGTCGGCGCCAATTGTTGCTTTGTATTGATTTGAAAACTTCTTGTTCACATACTGATTCATAAGGGATGTCTTTCCGACACTAAGTTACAATATACATATTATGAGCGACTTTCTCTGCTCTGAATGAAAATGAAACAAATTACTGGCACGCTCCATGTTTCACGCATCTTACCCGCTGTCGCCGAGGATTATAACCTAACATATCGAAGCGAAAGACAAAAGAAGTGATTAAACTGATCAGCTTCACTCTCAATCACTAAACAGCAACGGGCCCGTCTTTCTTATTTGTGCCTTTCCTCCACTTGTCAGAATGACAGTAAGGATAATATAATAAAAGTGAAATTTACCTTCAAGAGAACCTTTTTCCGCCCAGCCGACATGTTTCGTAATAACGCTTTAGTGTTAAAAAGAGAAAAGTAAGGAAAGGTATAAGGGAAAATATAAGAAGATAGAAGCGAGCAAAAAAGAGCAACCTCTGTCTTTGTCGGGCCCTCTTTCTTGGTTTAGATCATGTGTGCATGTTAGGTTACACGAGAGTGTCTGATACAAAAGCAGAATGATTGTTTGGTGAAAAGAAACTTTATTTATTTTCCTTTCTTATTGCTCTGGCATTTTCTACAGTTCAAAAATACCAATGATATTACAAGAGATCTACCAGATAACACATTTGTTTTCAGGATTCATGGGAGTAGACTGAGGACATTGGAAGACCTTGGCAAAGTCTGCTGAATTCTGGACTGTGCCGATAACACGATAGCGTTCAGGCGAATGTACATCCGTATAAACCTACAGAGCGACAGTAGTGAGAGTTGGGTGCGTTTGTAAGTTAATGAGATGTATTTTCTTGGGAATGCGGCGTATATATATGTACCTGTTGTACTAGCGCTTCCGGCCTCACAGCACTGCACCATGACCTAGCATAGCTTGTGTAAAATAATGCTTCTGGTGATAGATCAATACCCGGCAGTCTTGCATGCTGAGGTTGACCTGGTGACTGAGCATCATTCCAAACCTTTTGGAAAGCCTGATACGAAGCTGCAATCCCGCCATTATCAGCAAGATTTTCGGCGAGCGTGAGCTTCGTTCATACATGCACAGTACTTACAGTTAGTACGATTTTATGTATAAGCTCTACAGGAGTGTTCATCTACTGTCTAAGTAACATACTTGGCCGTTTACGTTGACGGATTTTTTATTCGGACCTTCGACGGTAAATCCATTGTACTGTTGCACGAAACACTGTGATTTGTCTTGAAAACGTTTTGCCGTATCAGGACTCCACCAATCTTTAAGTTTTCCGTCACCATCGTACATCCTTCCTGCACTGTCAAATGCATGCTGAGAACAACAAGCAACGAAGTTATTTAAGCTTGATATCTCCAAAACAATATGTGATAAGTATACAGAAGGGTTGAGAAGCTTACAGTCAACTCATGGCCAATGATGGCGCCGATACTGCCATAGTTTAGATACCAGGGTGCGCCATAATTGTAAAACGGAACTTGCAAAATACCAGCAGGCACAGCAATCTAAATTTTTTAAAGTATGTACACACATGAGAAGTGGGGTTACAGCTAGGCGAATACTTATATAACATGCAAGCTATTGTACCTCGTTAGTGCTTCGACTATAGTAAGCATTGACATCAGATGGGCTCATAAACCACTCTTCTTTGTCTACTGGTTTGCCAACTTTTGACCAAGCTCGATTGATAGCCCATTCAACAATAGACAACTCATTGGAGAAAAACGATTCTCTTGTGATTTTGATCGACTCGTAGTGATCACGTAAGGATTCGGGAGAACGCACGTCGGGTGAAACGATACTGTAGGCAATTTTATGCTTGATTTTGCTGACTTTATCAATAGCTGCTTTGCGAGTCTCTGGATCGAGCCATTCCACTTTATCCAACCGATCTAACCATGCCTGGTGCACTTGGCTGATAAAGTCGTCTACTTGCTCGCGTTCTTCCTCACCGCCAAAGCGACGCATAACAAAGAACCGACCAACCATCGAGCCAAACGAACCTATCACGTTGTCGACGCAGGTGCGATAGCGAGGCGGTAGTTCAAAAGATCCGCTGGAAATTTTGGCTGAAGTGCGTCGCCAAGACCGTCGTGTGTTTGTGTCTAGTGCATAGATCCACGCTTTCAGGTTTTTGACGAGGAGAAAGTCTTGAATGGTCTGCAGTCTGACGCCTTGCTGTTGCTGCTGTTGCATATCAGTGGAAGGTGATGACAGTGAAGGGAGAAGCCAGGACGCCAAATTTGTAAAGTAAGGTGGGGCGCTGACAATCAGTGTGTCTGGCACAGGGGTTCCCGTGGGAAGAAATGCCTCAAAGAACTTTTTCCAGTTGATGACGGGATATCTTTGTTGTATTTCATTCAACGGCATTGGATTGTATAGCTTGGTTGGATCCAAGAGTTGGTCTCTGAATGATACACAGATGACGGCCAAAAATCAGTCATAGATCGCAAAGCAAGAATAAGGGTAACAGTAAAAATTTGCCAACCTGTCAAGAGTGATGGAAGCTAGCTTTGATTCAAAATCAACCACGCGGTTCACCATATCTTTTATTTGTTCGCTCGAAAGTAGTTGAATGTTTGCGTTTTGTGCTTCCTTTTGCTTTTGAGCACCCATATTGCTGTTGTTGACATCATCAGCGCTGCCGATTAAGATAGTAAGCACTTCAATAAGGCCGGAGCGGTAAGTGTCCACTGTGTCTTTTTGCTCGTAATATTCTTTCGACGGTAATGCAAGACCAGGCTGGTTGATTTGTACAGCGTTTGCGTCTGGTTGTTTATCGTCGGCTCCAATAACCATAGAAAACATTGGCTGGACCCCTTGGCGATACAATTCAATCAATGCGTCGGTAAGCATATCTGCGGATTGGGCGGTATATACGTCATCATTTTGTTGTTGTTGTTGCTGCTGCTGCTGTCCTTGAGTATTCTCCTTTCCAAACGAGAAAATTTTGAGCAGTTTGGAGATGGTTGGATAGACGGGCGTCGGACCAAGTGCCTCAATGGTTGCCACATCCATGCACGATGTGTAGTAATTCTGCAGCTCTTCGAAATTTTGTTTGTCAATGTCCGACTGACTTTGGTAATGAAAGTTTTCTTCACTGCAATCGGTGTCCTTGATGATGTCGCCGTAAGTGCCTTCTAAGAGATTTCGGATCGTATCGGTGTTCTGATCTTGTACTGTATCGAATGTTCCAACAGCTTTGTATTTGAGAATAGTATACACGTAAAAGTAAATATTCCAGTGAACGAGTTAGTCCAAATTTGTGAATAGGGGTAAGGATTAAACCAGGAGATTATTAATAGAAAAGAGAGGGTGTGCTTGAAATATTCTTTTTAGTTGTTCTATAATGATAACTTACACGCCTTGTCATCCGGAATGCTTGTGCTTTTTAACCAGGCACCACCTAGTTAGACAATCGATCAACAGCTTAACATAGTATTTGTCGAGCATTTCCTTAGCAGTGCTACTGTTAGAAGGTGGACGTACATGCGTATTGGTAAAAGTCTGTACAGGGGTCAGCATTAAAGTCGATATAATCTTTAACTGCTTTAGCAGCATCAATGCAGGCTTGTGTTTGACATTCGGTGACACTATTAGTCGGTGGTGCAGGACTAGCGCTGACAACTAGGCCCAGCATGATGACCAGTGCAGAAGAAGTTACGATAAAAGGATAGAGGAACAGAAGAAGCAAAAGGCATCAAAAAGTAGGAGCCTCCCTTTTATATTTTTGATATAGCGAGTACTTCTTAGTAATTAGTAGATGCTCTTTATTGCCGTCTCCGCCCTGTTTGCGCCCATCTCACTTTCTCTCGCTTTGCATGTGGTGTATGGATAATCCACCAGCAGCTGCACCACTACTTTAACCACTTTAACCCCTTATTTTCCAATTTGATAAAAAACTCTTTAGTGTGGTCCATTTGCTGCCACGGAGCAAAGTTTGCATATTGCAGGTATCTTATGAGCAATTTTATAACAATAAAAAACTGGCATACGAGAGTGTGAAGCATACTGCACATATACACACACCGTCGTTTTCTCTCGTATCTTAGGCACGCATTTTAAAAAAATTTAATTACCAACCAACTGATATAATATGAGTGACCACCAACTTTCCATGAGTTCGATTCGATCTACTTCGCGGAATCATGATCGCTGAAAGAACACTCATTTTGAGCTTGGTGGAACGCCTTGAGGCAGAGGTACGTTGATTGTTCTGAAATGAGCAGGGAGGAGCAAGGATGGAGATTGTTGTAGTTCACGGTAACTCTTCACTTACATCAGGGAAAACTAAATTCACTTATAGCTACCCTGTAATAAAGCTAATGGCAGCATCAAGTTCGACGAAGCGGAAGCTTTTGATCCTTATCTTTTTCGCATGTATGTATTTCTCTGTACCTGGTACCTATTCGCTTCTAATACCTCAATTTGTTTTTAGCGGTATAGCCACTATCCCTACACAAATATATAGCAAAAAAAACTCACTAGGTGGAATAGTGGACACACTCATAGGACTTTCGACCTACCGATTGCCGGTCGTTACTGAGGCTATCGCTGACGCGTTGGAAAGAATTCCGATCAGCAACGTAATAATTTTACAATAAGACTTTTTCATTTTTGCTCACTATATCTCCCATCAATTTAGAATCACCCAACTGTATCATTCAACGACGAAACTACACCAACGGAGATGCTGCACTCTCAATATTTCCTTGTGTGCCTCATGTCTGCATGTCTCCAGCAATGGCGCGAAAACAACCCGTCTGATCTGACGGATCATCCAGAGGTATCAACACATTGCATCCGAGCAACTGGACATACCTCGACTGACTCTGTAGCACAGCGACCCGATGTGGCGCTGGATGATAGGATCGCACACCGCATATTAGCGATCATGGCACCTTTTTTGCGCCAACCGCCTCGTACGGCGACGGCTATAAATAGAGAGCTCGAACACCGATCGCTGCTGATGGGGAAACGCTTTAACATGCAAGAATCAATTTTTACAGAGACATACAACTGTGCAACAATAAGCGAGCATTATACCGCTGAAACGCTACTACTGACGCGACTCTATGTGCTCGCTGGCAGGGTCGTGTACTTCGTCAGTATCAGTAACTGGTGCGTTACATATATTAGAATCAAATCCAGGTTGGAAGCTCTATCGTATAAGCCTAGCAACGCAGAAGAAATCCCACAGATAGGCGAAGTGCAGTTTATAGAGACTGTTGCAATGAATAAGGAACGATTGAACAAGATGCTTTATGGTAAAATCTTTTCACTTATTATGAAGACGGACTGCACAATGTATAACAGATGTAATTTATACTATGCCTTTTTCTCGTTCCTTTCTTCTTTCTGTGTTTGGTTTCTAATGTAGTACTTCAGCATACAATGGGGTCAATGAAACCATCAGTGCAGCGTATGATCAGCATTATTTTCTATCGTGCAATTTGGGGATGGATTGAATCTTTTCAAGACGAGTTCGTGCAACTCTACCGGGAAAAGGGTCGAGTTGATGGAAGTCCAGAAATTTTATTCATGCTTTGCCGGGATACTGCGATGAAGAAAAGCAAAGAGACCCTTTGGCCATTTCAGACTGCACTTCTTCTTATCAGTCCTGGCCTTATGGTAGAGACAGCCCAATACAACTCGGTAAGAGGGAAGTGCGCTTCTTCCCCCCACCCATCAGTGGTGCGTGTTACGATCGAAAACTCATTATGATCTTGACATCATCTGCAGTCATTGCCGACAGTAATACTAATCAAAAATTATAACTTTACACAAGATTGACTTTGTCCGAATGATCGAGAAGATGGTGGTTGACGGTGATATGCGGAACGAAGAAGTAGCCTCACTTTGCGTATTGGATATCTGTCGAGCTGCATCATACCTACATGAAGAATCTGCACTCTCCGTATTACACCGACTCAACATGACCGCTAAGAACAACCTTCAAGAACGACTTTTCGACATTGAGCATCCAATAGCTGTTGATAAGATCTTCATGACGTCCAATGCACAATACGGCTTGCCAGCGCAAGAGCAACGCGGTGGAAGACCGTTGGACATCCATTGCATGCTGGTGGACGCAATAACGACACTTTATCGCCTGAACCCAAGAAACGCAGTATACAGCGTCTTTCCCATGTGTCTTGACAGCAAAGCCCCGGTTATATATAAGTCTGCGTTAATTAAATCGATCCGCTATCTTATAATTTATTATAATATTGAAGAGCATCGGGATTCGCAATCGCCATGGAAGTTTGGTTCCAATTATTTCTATGAAACCGTTTGCGAAAAGATACGACAGATCTTCATCCAGTATGTCAACAGTATGGCCGGCAATGAGCGTGCTGCAATGAGCTCTATGAGAAATTGGAGCAACAATACCAGCAACAATGCGTCGGATAACAAGAAAGGCGATACTAAATCAATGACGAGCCAGACCATCGATCTCGATAGCAACGAACGGCTCCATACTATATGGGAGATCTTGCGACTTTACAATGTTGATCCGAAGCTAGTGATACTAGTAAGTTTTGTATGATACTTGAAGCAGATCATTTATAGCTGCTGCTAAAAGTACAAGGATATGCTTTTTTATTTTCTTAAAACTGATTTTATATTAGGGTACTAACGGTCAACGGACTGACCAAATATTGCGTGTTATTGAAGCTATGATTCAATGCATGCGCCAACCTAGCCAATCCATAACTACACTCGCCACAGAATGTATACGAAAGCTGCATACGTCTGCCTACATTCCACTTTGGGGTGAACCTAAACATACCATGTTCTCGTTTTGGAAAATATCGTCCACCATTGTCCTATACTTAGCTAAAGAGCTCCTCACCCTCAAAAGTGTTCAGAATGCCGAAATAATAACCTGTATGCGAACAGTTCACAAAATACTTACTGAACGAGTTGTTTTCCTCAAAGGTGTAGGCAAGGTAATCGATCTAACAACTATTCAGCTAACTTTCTTTTTCTGTCTGACTCTATTATACTGCCTGTCTATTATCTCCGGGTGTAAGAATCGCGACTTATTGTTTTGTTCACATAACCTTGCATCATATATGTAGGAGACGGTATTACAGGGGTGGAATGCAACAGAATATTTGCAAGGAGCTATTACAATGGAAGTAGCCTTTCTAATTTGGCTGAACGCGACCGATGAAGATATTCTACGTATGGATATTGCGTGCATTAAGGAATATTGTAAAGAGATCGATTATCTTTTTGCCAGCAACTCGCACACGGAAGTCGTCGGATCTCAAGCGCTCAGGGTTCTCTTGGAAAACTATCCGATCTATCTAGAGCTATCTCTACTGGATAAGGAGCTAGCGACGGGACGTAAGGGAGCACAAAGACATATCTGGCGTCTGCTACGTATGCTGCCTCACGACTCACCAGCTTCACTTGTTGCTTGGCGAGAAGTTTGGAAAAGATGGAAGTCGCTCACAGAATCCTTGACCTCGATCCAAACACAACAGGGGACGTCCATTAACGGGCCACGTAGTCCAGGCAGCAGTCGAAGTTTCGGTAGCGGTGGTAGCGGATCCACATCTTGTTCATCATCCAATGGTGGCATGTCAGCAGGACACTTTCATGTCGGATCAACTTCAGATATACATGAGCAGCCATCTTATCTAGGCAGCAGCAAGAAACGAAACAGGTCGCTATGGAACTTCAAAGACCGATATACCCTGTGGCATAACTGCACTGGCTTTCTCTCATCACTTGCTGGTGCCTGTCTAGGGAAGCGAAATAACGATCAAAATGATGGCAACGAAGATTACATTATGCTTGCGAACGAAGATACAAACCAGCAAGCTACAGAATTCATTCGACTGATGACACAGCTGTTGTCCTGCAGCGATGTCTTTGTCCGCGAAAAAACCACCGACATTCTCAGTAAGGAGCTGTCGCCTGCCGTTCGAACCGCGTTTTTGGAACAACTCGAGCACTCCTTGTCAAGCACTGTGGTTTCGTCTGCTTCAAAATTGAATTGCTTTATGCTTGTCGAACGAACGAGCAATATTCTCTGTAGCTATCTAGAAGATCTTTCCAATCAACCGACTACAAGCGCAGCAGTATCCTCACAGATATTTGCCAATCTCGTCGATCAATGTGCGAGTTTTCTTTCATGCAAACCAGGTGATACCAACCTAAATACCGTGGGAAGCGATATAACAAGGATCAGATTACGATTCGCCCATCTTTGCAAAGCTCTTATGATTTCCAAAAATACGAGCTCGTGGATCATGATACAGCGAGAGTTTGCTCTACGCACTAAGCTACTCGGCACTGTAATCGAGTGGATAATTAATCCTCAAAATATGTTTGTAAGTCATCTCTGCATATAACATAATTCATGCAAAAAGTTTGCTTATACATATGTTACCCCGATCGTATACAAATGCGCACATGCATGATTTTCAGAGTCAAGGTGATTCTACTGATAGTCCAGCAATAACGTCCAGCGACCGAAACAAAACTACTATTTCAACGGGCGGTACCATTGGTACTGCGTCTGATCACACGGCTCATACTGTATCGACATCTCCTTTAATAAAGGACTTAAACATTCGGCGCGAGCTAGAAATGCACTGCATCCACGCAATGATGCTACTTCTTGACGGCCTTCCGCTCCAGCCCACTATCTTTGGCGCTTTTCCTGGTGCTGAAGAGATCAATCAGAATGTCAAATGCCACATGTTCTCTAGGTACTTCACATACTTTTTCCATGTCCTTCAGGAGTGCGTTGGTGTCCTTGATGAACCTTCGAAACTATCTTTACGATCAACAAAGGGAAACACCAGTGACACCACTAGTGTGCAAAAGGTACCCTTCTATCCAACATCACCTCAGTCCGGAAAGTCGTTGCATACAGTGTATCCTTAACAAATTTTAAGGATAATATTTTGCTGTATATGCTGGCGAGCACAACTTCAACATACAATACATCGAGGCAATAACTCACGGATGCATTTAACCAAAACTATGCTATTCTACATAATTTAGGGTACCAGTGAAGCAGGAAGGATCCAACAAGCACTCGGTATTAAATCTTGTACCGTCCAAGCAATAGCAAATCTAATAAGTGCAAATTTGGATGTCGGTTTAAACCATGCCATCGCAAAAGTGTATGATGAGAGTATTGGTGTTCGCTCTGCGTTTGTACAAGTGCTTACTGAGGTGCTCAACAAAGGCACCCACTTCGAAAGCCTTTCTGATACCATTCAATTAGAACGATATGAGCGGTTACTTGATGTAAGCTAATAACAAACGAAAGAACTCGCTCATTACATGAAGAATAAGTATAAGAATAAGAAAGCACATCATAACAATCGTATACACTCCATTAACACATGTCTTTAAGATACTTACCGACGAATCGAATGACTTTGGCTTTGCTCAATTCTTATGCGAGTCATGCCCAGCATCTAAAGCTGATGTAATGGCGCGCTGCTTATTGAAATGCTTTGCGTCGAAACGAAAAACGGTGAAATTTTTAAAGGTTATGATCGAAAGGGAAATTCGTCACACTAGTAAGTATTCTGAAGTTCAATTTATCCAACAAGCTTCTCAGAAAATGCTGTTGGTAAAGAAAGCGCTACATAATGTATTAAAATATTAGACTATAGATGACGAAGCGGAACTTTTACGCAGAACTACTATCACGACTCGACTTTTATCCTATCTCGCTGAAAGTGTCGGCGCACGATATATTCAGCGTACATTACACCCCGTGTTTCAAAAGCTTTGTAAAACGACTTTACCAAAGGGGTCATCGTATGAAGTCAATCCATTGAAGATCGAATATGATGAAGAAGAAGATATAGACCAGAATATTGCTAATGTATCGCAAGCAGCTGATATGATCCTGACTGTTATTTGCGAGTCTGCTAAAATCGCGCCTCGGTACGTCGAAGACAAGCTTTGCAAAGAATATAGATGCGGGTGAGTTGAAAAACTTTAGTTTTTTCTTATCATTGATACTTTTGAATTAGGACCATACGGCAGTTGTGTCATTGCATTGCTGTATGTGCAGAATCTCGCTTTTCCGGAGCCACGAACAAAGCAGTTGGTGCTTTTATATTTTTACGATTCTTATGCCCGGCTATAGTATCACCGGAATCTACTCATTTCCGTGGCAAAATCAGTCCGGCTCTTTACCGCGGGCTTCTGATTGCTGGAAAGGTCGCACAAAACCTGGCCAACAATGTATTGTTTGGTGACAAGGAAGAATACATGCTTCCACTAAACGACCTACTGACACACAATATCTATCGCGTAACCCGCTTTCTACGCGATATCTCGAAGGAATTAAACCATAATGAGGGTGTAGAAGAAGCAGAGGACGAGTTTGAAGACGATCCAATGAATGACGGCGACTTTTGCTTGCTTCACCATGTGCTTATTGACAATATGCAAGCCATGTCCCACCATTTGTACACAAAGAATACCCCCAGCATCAGCCATAAAACGAAGGCTGTCGATCATGCAATTTTGGAAGGAATGATATTACATGGTCAGTTCGAATGTGTGTCTAATTTACTTGCCCACCTCGGTAGTCCACCTGACATGGGCCGCAAAAAATCATCGGATTTTTGTCTGCGCGGAAGACCGCTCAATTTTGCAAGTCAAGCTTACAATGATTTCATGCGACGAAACAACGACCGATATGTCGATGATGTAATGGCAAAGAAGATTGTTTATGAAGCAGGAAGGTCGAGAGCTGGAAGACCAGTGCTTTACTTTATCTTACGTCGCATCCACGTTCACGACACGGATTTTGATTCATTGATGTACCTAATTCTCAGGGAAAGTATATAATGATAATGTTAATGTAAATGTTAATTTATCCAAAAAAGACAACTATTGACTCAGCACTATTGTTTGTAGACCATGGAAGTGCTATCTGCTGAACCATTTGAGATAGTGGTTGATTTTACAATGTACACCACCGAACTGAATAGCTCGCCTGATCAAAAATGGTTCTATCGACTTGCCCAACTGACTCCTCGTGAAATCTATAATAACATTGCTGCCATATATGCATTTAATGCCAATGTTGACATTGCCCGATTTTTCAAGCGAGATATATCCAAGCCTGTTCGTGAATTCTTTAGCAAGTTTCAATTTTATGCATCCGAGACGGACCTTCATCGATATATACATCCAAAAGAATTACATTTGCCAGAAACTGAAGGTAACAAATAAGCAATAATTCAATATGATGCATTTTCATTTTTCAGAATATCTTACTATTATCAATGAAATAGCCGAGTTGAGTACGGATGCTCTAGTAACTGTCAATGCAGTTCGTCATATGGTCAGCAATAACAACGAAAAGGTGATCCCGGTGGTTATTAAATTGACGCATCGCTATATCCAAGTTACTACCGCAAAACGACAAAAATTATTCTCTGGTTGCACTGCCATTCTAAACGACGTTTATGCTATATCCGAAATTGAGGATCCGTTTCTTGGGCTTACAACCATGGATGCATCTCATGAAATTCGCTTCAAAAATAGTAAAACCCAGTCAGTAATCACTTTCTCTACGACATCAAGCCATGACGCTGCACAGTTTATATTTGTAAGTCTATTTCTTAAAAATATCGAGAAAAGGAGGCATTATCTTTAAGCATATAAGTTAACAGGCTTATGTAGGTACTCAAGAACTTAAAGAGCCGTGCGGACGCTCCTCCATCTCCTGAAAACAGCAAAATGATACCGCCTGTTAGCGCTATTCGACCATATGATATTCCGGGCATGCTTCTTAATATCGTTTTTCACAATATGGGGAGCCCAAATGAAGAGTTACGCCATTCCTCTTATAGTCTTCTATGTGCGTTGAGCGAAAGCTTCCATTTCGCACTGGCGAATCAGTTTGTGGAAACTAAAGGTGAGAAGAATAACTGCAATTATTAGTATAGGGCTATCGAGACAATAAGCAAGCAGGCATTAACTCACCTGTCTTCTACTCTTCTAAATACAGGCGTTTGTATCCCTAAGAATGACATATCTTGGATTGTGGGAATAAGTACTAAACTTGCACTCACTCAACAAGAAGCGACGCTCGAGCTAGTTCGAGAATGGTTTGTCGGTTTCGAAAAGTCAACCGAGTCGGAGCAGCGTCTGTGTATCGAGTATATAGCCCCATGGCTGGCCAATCTTGCTAGGATTTATACTCAATGGAAAGGGCGTGAAGAGATAGCAACCAAGACCAAAGAGATTTTACACATGATGATTGAGTTGACTGTCAAAGCGAAAGAAGCGGTATGTTATTAAAATGAAGCAGCAGTAGATGCTATAAATATGCAATCTCACCTGTTTTCTCCTTCCTCGAAAAAAAAACATACAGATTCGACATCTCGTTCTATCCAACATATGGAAACGAATCGGTGAAAATAACGTGGATGGTAGCACGTTTATTGATCTAGTGCTAAGTGCGGTTACTGAATATGCATATGAGCATGGTGGGGTTGGATCAATCCAGACCGAAATCATGACTGACATTGTCGTCGCCATGTTCAACATGGCTGTATGCGCCAAGATACTTTCGCGATTACACCACATCTTTCTGCACTCTGCCTTCAGCTGGACACATAAACTTGTCAATCATCCATTTTGGCGAGCGAAAATTACCATCATGGTCCGATTTATGCTCATGGGAACTTTTCACTACCGTGGTCCAATCAGACAGTGCACGCCAGAGATGATGCATGTTATTTCCATAATCGCTTGCATTGGAACGACATTGGAGCGAGAGACAGTACATAGCATGATGGTTAACTTTAACCAGGCTTTGTGCACTATTGAACCTGTGGATACCGAAAAAGCGAGGCAGATGCTCGAAAAACTAAGCAACAATTCTGCAATGCGAACACGGTTACTTTTCGGGCTCACCAAGACCTATGCAACACCGTACACCGCAACAATGGAAACGACGACCGATACAGTCGAATCAGTGGATCTGTATGCAGTGGAAGCACTTGTCGAGCACTTGATCGACGGTATCCAAATTGTCGCACCCAATACGGATATATTAAACGCGTGGAAAGCACGATGGCTCAGTCTAGCATGTAGTCTAGCTTTTCAATTCAATCCGGCAGTCCAGCCACGGGCGCTCATTGTTATTGGATGTCTCGCACGCGAGGGCATAGACGACGAACTAATATTCCAAATTTTAAACTTGCTTCAACATGCAGTGGCAGAGGCCCACTTTGAACTCGCTCAAGGTATCATCATGTGCTTGCGACGCATCGTTTGCAGCGTTCCACGGGATTCATGCTACCTACTGCCGCTCTTTTGGATTGCCCTAGCGCTCGTACAAGTTGATTATCGTCCTCTTTATGCAGCTACTCTAGAGCTGCTTGCTGGTGTACTCCATACCCTTCAAGAGTATCGCATGATTGACGGTGGTGATAGGAACCCTGCTAAGTTACTGCTATCTATCCGTCAAGGAGATATTACGCAAGAGTACGACCGAGAACTAGGCGTCAATTTCGAGCAGTATTTTTCGTTTGCAGTGGCCACAGTCCTGTTGAAGCCTAGCATACATAATGTCGAGATGGTCAGAACTCTGAGGCCAAAGCTGGAAGACTTTCTAAACATTGAAATCAACCGGTACAATGGATGTGACAACGGAAACAATTTAATTCCGGTCAGTGCGTTGGGCTATGTAGCTGCACTATTGCCGGATATTGCCGCGGACGAAAACATGTTACGGAAGCTGGGTCTGGATGGGCCGACCGGCATATTGAAGAAGCTCCGGATACCGGACAAGACAGCTGAGATATTGTTCATCACGTTGTTGTCGATCCAACTATCATCACATGACAAACAGCGTAAATTACGCATATATGACTTTTTGGCAGAGGCTGCAGTCGTCATGCCTGATACATTTTGTATTGTGTAAGTATGAAGCAATTTGGGTTTCGCTTATTGTCACGCACACTTTTCAAATTATCACTTTTACTGATTTCATCAAAGATACGAGATGATAGCGTCAAAAATGAACAAGGTGTTGGTCAACTCGACGGATTTGGAGTTTGTCAGTCGAGTTGAATCCATCCTTCTTACTGTTTGCTCAAGCATTCCCACTGACTCATCTGAGCGGGCAAAGCGAAGATACAAATTGTCACTTGAACAGGCTGGATTTACTGCGCTGATAGATTTGCATAGTCCACGTAAACGGGATATAATCAGCAATGCAATGCTCTCAAGCAGACTTGTAAAGCATGTCATTGAAACCAGCAGTTAGAGCACACATAAAGTTTGTTTTTTAAAATAGGATTTTATTATCACTACTACAGCAAGTTTCGAGATGAGAATGAGAAATACTATTTTTAAAGAGCTAGTGGTGGTGAATGGGGATTACAGCTAATTTTTTGTGGGTAGGGAGAGGGCTACAGCAATGTGGGCGAGAGAAAACGTGCAGTTTTGCATGAACTGTTGTTTGTGTTTGTGGGTCACAATAAGATTTTACTGGACGGCAATCTTGCGAGCAGGTTTAGCTTCCAACGTTTTGGGCATGTCAACGTGCAAGACACCATTTTCAAACTTGGCAGAGATCTTGTCACGGTCAACATTATCAGGCAACGACAAGGTACGCGAGAATTTGCCTTCACGGCGCTCTTGATAACGGATGTTATCCTTGGTGTAATCCTTGTCCATCTTGGTCTCGCCGGAGATGATGATCGCATCATTGTTGACATCAAGCTTGATATCCTCTTTCTTGACGCCGGGGATCTCGGCATGGATGGCCCAGCTCTTTTCCATTTCATAAATGTTAACAGGAAGGCCCAGGTTCGAGCCTCCTTCGGAAGAGGTGAACGGTCTTGACCAGAAGCTGCTGCCTCCGCCACCTTGAAAGTCTTGATACAAGTGATTGGCAAGTTGGTTCATACGACGCTCGATACGGTCCATGGATGAAGGAGTCCAGCTGTTCCAGTTGATGAGAGACATGGCGCTCAGAACAAAAGAGTTATAGGTAGTGAGAAAAAAAAGTAAGAGAAGAGAAGAGTGAGGATGAAGACGCATTCGTGTGTCAGAGCCTCCCTTTTTATAGATTGCCGAAAGAGTCGAAATTTCTGGAAGATGCCGGGCTATAGCAAGGAAGAAGAGACTTTTCCCATCACATGTCATCCCACTCACACCTCAACAACATTTTTTATAATCGCAAAGCGGATATGCCTGCTTTTGGGACTCCCTCTTTATTACTAGTGTTAAGCATGGGTTTTTCTTCTTCACAATGAGAAAATGGCGCTCGGCTCTTAGCGCCGCAGCAGTAATGACAACAATTACAATGACAGCAGCTCTAATGGATGTATATGATGAGGAAAAAGCGGGATGAAGAACTTGCTCGTCGACGCAGCTCATTCTAAACCATCCGATGTCTCCGGCCCTCCAGGATAGTTGACCCCATACTCTATCTGGCCGCTTTTCGCGGAGACCGCCGTCGCCTCATCAGATGGAGAATTGCACTGGCTACCATCCTATTTACTGAAGGATCATCGTTACGGAGCACCACGCGCGAAACGGGAGCATTATGCCAGCTGCCCATCCCTGACACCACTACTCCAGCAGTTGCTCACGGCCTTCGGCACTACACCCCCAGATCAAGACAACGAGCTACATATCATCGACCATATCATGAACAAACTACCACGTTCCTATATAAGATTGTCTCGCGGCAAATGGAGAACGACCTGGCCGGCATTACTTCGTATGCTGCGTGAAATCGACATATTAAGCCACTCGGATACCGCCTACGACACAAATGAACCGGCACCCGAGGAAGCGCTAGATCTGCGAAATGTAGCATCATCATCATCACCAGACTCATAGCGTCTATAGACAGCTCTTCTCCCTTCCCCCTCTTACATCTTCACCTCCCTCTTCCCTTTCTCATTTAATTTTCACTTCGTTACCTCTCCTCACCAAACACCTTAATCCGGCTTGACTTTTTCCCTCTCTAGAAGGTTTTTTAGTTAAAGCAACACCTCTTACTATGTATAATTTTTCTTCTTAATCACCGCACCGCAAGGAAGCGACCAGAATGCTTTAAGCGTATCGTAATTAGCCTTCCAATAATATAACTTTAAACTATATGATGAGTTAAAAGGTCTTTTCTTCATGGGGCGGTTAGCCATGAAGTTTCACGCTAGTTCAACCAATACTTGCTGACATTTAGGCTTCACTAGAAGACGCATTATTATTAGCTTTTCTGTGTATCATAACTTATACTTTTCAGATATTTATATAGCAGCAGTGTAAGTTGGATCTTCCCCGGTCTCTGCACCAACGGTGGAATATCTACTTGCTACGTTTTAATGACTACAAACTCTGATTGTATTCTCATCTCACAGCCGCATCATAAAGTGCTATTCCTGCTAATCCTTCAGCTCAATGCGTTCATCTCAATGTATATCAGAAAATGTGGCATATTAAACGTGTCATATAGTATGTTAGTCACTCCTTTTGATTCACATAGCTGCTGCTGCTATAGTAGTGGGCAACTCTAGGTACCCTTTTACACGTTTTTGGTAACCAGCTATGCATCGTTGCATAATAGCCGTAATGCAGTATATAGTAGGACAACATGTTCCATATTCAATAATGTACTTTTATTAACGTAGCCCGTTTTACCGCCATCAATTGTAGCTTATTTACCAGTGGTGAATTTATGTATGTACAGTCATAATTTCTCATATATTACTTCTCCTTATATTATATCAAGCTATAGGACTCCACTGTTGGTCACTGCTAAGTGAAGAATATTGTGGTGTCCTATACAATTATTGTCACCAATAATTTGGGCAAAATTCACCCCTTGACACAGCCCACAGGCACTGGTTCGGTCCTTAATGACCTGGTCATGTCAACACAACTATAATTATATAAACGTTGAAGCAACAAAGTAGTTTCTACATTATGAAAATTGTGAATGGGTTTTTTAGATGGTTCCGATCCCATACTATTGCAAACAGAAACAACTAGCTATACTCCCATGGACTTCCGATTGTTTCAGCAAGTATGCAGTTGCAAACCATGGCAACGCACTGGTTACTGTGGGAGCATATCCATGGCGGAGTTTCCCTCTCTCTTTTGATGCCAACTGTCGCTTTTCACGTTGGAGGTCGAGAACAATACCGTTTCCTAGATCTCTTTTTTTTTACATGAGCGACAAAGTCAAGAGATCGTTCGCAGTACCACAGACTAAACGACGCATAGTACTATTTACTGTCATTGGATGCTTAATTGCCATAACATGTCTATTACAAATTCTCTACCGACCTCCTCCGTGCAACAACAGCGATGAAGGAGTACTCTCATCCCCACAACAAGACGGTCTTCCCGACGCTTTGAGTGCTCAAGCCCAGCATCGAGTAGAGGGCGTCTCATTTCAAAATCTCAACACCATTCCACAAAAAAAAAACGTTCTCATTCTCAGCATGATTAAACCAGCAACCGTACCACATTTGAACGATTTTTTCAAACTGATTCGTCAGCTTACATACCCCCACTTGTCGCTCGCCATCCTAGTTATGAATCCAGGGCCAACGACGGTTCACGCTGTTCGACAACATATTGAACACGCTCGACTGACTTCCTTGGACGTAAAAGTATATGTGAAGACCTATGACGATGAAGTAATGTCGTTTGTGGTAACACCGGGAAAGGAGACAGTGTATGAACTGCAACCCTTGCGACGAGCCGCTATTGCCCGGGCCCGGACGTTCTTGCTACAATCAGCACTAACACCAGAACATGATTATACGCTTTGGTTGGATCCTTTGTTAACATCGATACCACCGACTTTGGTTCAGGATATGATGGAGGTGGACGCGGACATTGTGGTGCCGAACACTATGATCCGTAGAGATGGGAACGAGTGGGGCCATGACAAACGTAATTGGCAGGAAACCGAATTGTCGGTTTCCTTATCCAAGGATGTACCTGAGGATTTTGTGTTTATGGAAGGTAAGTTGAATCTTTTTACAAAAAAAGGAGAGATGAAAAAAGGGAAGGGAGAAGGACAGTGTCTAACTATGGTAAAACAAAAAAAAAAATTGGGCATAGGGTGGGTGGAGTTCACAACGCATCGGTTCCTGATGATCGACATGGCTACCACCGAAATGCAGCCCTTACATAAGGTGCCCTTGGACGGTATTGGATCGACGTGTATCTTGACCAAGGCAAGCGTGCATCGCGAGGGAATCAATTATCCTGCATTTCCCTATAAGCATCAAATCGACACGGAAGGATTTGCCATGGCTGCAAAGACTGCTGGTTACAGCGTCTATGGTCTGCCTGCATACAAGGTTTACCATAGTGGAATGCCCGACAATGCCTTAGCAGAAGAAGTCGATGATATTTAAAAAAAAAACATCTTTCATCTTCCCGCACCACCACCTCCCCATATATTCCTCCCCCTCCACAGCCCTCTTTCCATGATCCTTTCTTCCTATTTCTGATATCTCTGCATTGTAATTCATCCACCGCTGTTTCTATTCTATTTTTCAATATGTACCATAATCCTTTATTTCTCTTTCTCTTTTTCAAAAAAAAGAACCTACCCGCTTATTGACACTTATTGAAAAGGGAAAACTTTATCTCCATTTCGTCCGCGACTTGTACTCATACCCAATGGAAATGTTCCCCGACTCGTCGGCAAGCCCGGATCGGATAAATTGATCACATCATATGTAACCATAGAAACCGCAAACTATACCCTGTTGTTCTTTTTCTTTTCCATACAACTTTCCCATTGTCTCACCCTTCCTTTCATGGTTCAGGATTCTGTATTTTACGTGCGTGAGGTGGCTTTGGACGACTTGAAACACAACGTTTCTGCTCATGCCGTTATTAATGGCGCTTACCGTTCTGAAGGTAAATTCAAGCTGTCATGTCATTTCATCGAGGAGGAAAGAGTGGAAAAGTTTAAATCGCTCATGTCTGTTATTACTTTTCATAGGCGGCTGGACCACAGAAAAGGACCTAGTAAGTGGTGAACGAGTGACACTGCAAGACGTTGAAGACTTTGTTCGTACCAACGGCAAGCCAAACACCTTACTATATGCGTTTGATGCTACCCCCGGTGACTCAGAGACAGTGGTTGGCACTGTGCAGATCCAAGCTATGCAAGGAGGACAAGAGGCTGAATTAGGGCTGTTTTCAGTCTCTCCAGCTTATCAAAGTCGTGGTGTAGGTGGCCGGCTTGTACGGGCCGCTTTTGAACGGATGAAGGATTTGGGTTTTACAGTGGCAGTGATTCATGTGTTGGAAACCAGAGTAGAGCTGTTGACCTGGTACCGTAAACTCGGATTTGAAGAGACTGGTGAGAGAATACCCTTTGTCTGGCCGGAGATGCTCAAGGTCAAGGATGTTTGCTTTATTACCTTGAAGAAGAAGCTCGTATAATCGCTTTTTTCTCTTTCCCGAATTTTTTATTTTTGCTTTTGCTTTGTATATTATGATCATGTTTATATTATTTTGCTTATCGAGATATAGAATAGAACGTAGAATACATAAAGTTAAGATGTATGTTCTATAATATGGATTAGTTTGGGATGTGCTCATTGTAAGAGCGTAATGATCTTTCCTTGACGCTACTGATAGATCTGCAGTGCAAGATTATTATCAAGTACTCATTATTTTCACCAATTCTTTCGTACTATTTGCATGATTAGACTGCTCATCCAACCATGTGGTATTCACCTCGATATTACAGGCCGCGAATCAGTAGCTTTTCAAGGATACGCTCATGCAGGCATAAAACTATGAATATAGTGCTTCAGAAAAGCATCAAATACAAAAATCGAAATTCCTAATACCAATATATCTCTACATGCTTATATTCCAAACCCTCATCTAGCGAGCCTTCTATATTAATTACGCACCTTTTCATTCCCGGTGTCTCGAATAGGTACTAATCCGGCTGCGGTGTCACGTTTTACTTGTCGCTCGAGTATCGCGTTACGGAATGTTACGGATATTTGCTCTTTTTATTCATTTCATTTCAGGACATACATATAAATCAGGGTCAAACTTGAAACTAGCCATTCAAAGGTTTTTCTTTGTTTAGAAAACTATCAAATCAGTGCCGCAACTTCAGAAAGTGCCATCTACGTAGATGGTGTTATCTCTGTTGTTGTAAAGTGTACAACATGGATGCTCAAGAGCAATGGATATTTCACCTCCTTCCCTCTCTTCTTCCTTGCTGCATTCTTTTAAATAATCGGATACTAATGCAGCTGCCAATGTCCAACTCGAATATTGTCGAGCCCCTACAAGAGCCTGATCTATATTCAACTATTGTTTATTTTAGAGAAGTTGCACCCATCATCCTGCCCGCCATGCTTCAGACATGGGTGCCACGGTCGAGAGCTGTAAGCGGTTGTTGGACTTCTTCGGTGGCATCGTTGCACAAACTCAATGGTACGGTTATATTTGCGATTGTAATTACAGCCTCTACTTTGGGATACAAGGATAAAAGCTGGGCTTGCGTCAAATACAATAACTGGGAATTACTCCTATGCATTTTACGATTCATCCAATGATCTAGTCAGAACATCAGTCATAATTCATATTAAATGATACAGAGTCAAGGTCGATGCTCCACACACTGATTTTTCCGGACTTTGGTCCACTCCTCCAAAGGCTTTGCTAGTTGTGGTGCCACGGACTTTGTGCTTACCATTCGAATATCCTACTATCTTGATGGCTACCACATATTTTCCACCAAAATTATTTATGAGAATTAGGCCAAGTACAGATCTACATGTATTGCTCGACACTCATAGTATGTGTGTCAAGCATTATTGGTCGAGGTCTACAACATCCTTTCAACATGTGCCTTCCGCGGCATTGGTATGTCTTTCGACCTTGAGTATGGTAAGTCAGAAATCGTCACCTATTTGTGCTTTACTGTATTTAAACGCATATGCAATGCTATGGTCATCTTAATGATTTCTTGACGGTGTGAGGGAGGCCTTGATACCACGCCTTCTTATCATTCTATGGAGGCCATATTCAGCGAAATCTTGTGTGGGGAACGCATCGCAACAATGAAGGCAAGAGAATAGATCTATTAAACTTTTCATTAGCAAAGTTGTGCCCACGCAATGCGAGCGATATATAGCACATAGCTTGTCTTAATCAGAATTCCTTTGGAGAACTTTTTTTAATTCAAGTAAGGAAAGAAACATATTACAAAGTGACTGTGGTGATATATGCAAAAGCTAAGCTACGTTGAGATCATGTACATAAATTGTCCGTGTGGTGTGTGTCATGCAAACCTTTTTTAAACTCGCATTTTCTGATGATGGATGGTGGTACAAAGAAAGTGATGAGATAGGAAGATGGCTTCATGTACCAAGTAGATCAATGCATTGTTTTTATTCTTTTGAATGAGTGAAGTCCCACAATCGTGTTAAGATATCGGGCCCTAAAGAATACAGATCCACTACCACTTCGTCTTTGTTTATACACAACCAATAAGTCAGTGATACGATTTTGAAAGCAAAAATACAAGTCAACCAGCTCTTTCTCCCAACTCTTCCCACTTAGAAAAGCGCTACTTACCGTTTTCAATTTGAATCCCCATCCGTTCGGTCTTGAATCGATCAACAATATTCCGGACCTCAGCCAGTTTGTCACCTTCCAAACTACTGATTTTCCGTGCAAGCTCCAGCATATTTACATTCTTTCATGTACGAATCAATACAATAAGTATCTCTCTCTTCTCTCTCGTTACGCAATGCTTACTATCCCGCCGCACACACAAATCTCGTGTTTGGACAATGCACATACCTCTGGAATTCCCCACGCAGCCCGTAGTCTAGACGTCAGTGCCGAGCCATGAATCGCATGGACATGATTCAGGTCGCTCTCGGTATATACATCATCCACAATCCGTTGGTCGTCGTCGTCCTCCTTGACATTGTTTCCTCCTCCTCGATCAGGATCGTCACCATTGGTATCTGAAGAAGACGAAGAGCGATGTCCTCGGTGTCCATTTTGCTTTTGACCTGCTTTCCGTCGTTTAATGGTTCGATCGTCGCCATCGTAACTTGAACCCGATGAATCTGAACGTTGTTGTCTTGGCCCCTTCCGTGCACTTCCTGCACCTCCTGCTCCTGTTCCTGTTCCCGTCGCTAATTGATGTTGTTGATGATGCGAGGCCGGCCTGCGCGTGTCGTCACTTAGATCAGATAGATAGTTATTGTTGCTGTTATTATGCATGTCGTGCTCTGATGCTGCCTGTGGCGTCTTAATATTTTGGGTATAATCATAAGGACTGTTGATAACGCCGTTCGGTGATGCGAATGAGTGTGGCTGGGGTGATGCTGAATAGGCGGATGAATAGCCGGCGGGTTGTTGCGTAAAATGTGGTGTCGAAGGTGATAATGATGCACCCGACATGGAATCAAGTTCTCTGGCGGTATTGGTGGTAGAAGTGTTAATAGAAGCTTTAGGAGATGCAGGTGGTTTTGTTGTCTTTCGTGCCTTTTCAGTCGAGTTACTTCGTCGCTTTTTGGCAGGCGGTAAAGGTGCTGGGTCACGGTTCAAAATATTGACTAGCTCCGTTGAAGGACTTTGGAACACCTGGGTGCGAGTATTTGTAATAAATAATTAAGCAATTTAATCATTATCGGAAACACATATCCACGCCCGGTATAATAAGAAAGTGCAGACGCTATTACTTACCAGTGTTTTAACGACGGAATACTGAGCTTGTCTGAAATTAAGGTCGAACGATAACAGCTCCGTGTTGGCAATATTATTGGCGAAATACAACACGATCCGCATATCGAACTCGCCCCAGCCCTTTTCCTGTAAAAGATATGGCTCTTTGGTGACCACTAGAATGCACGGAGAAGACGTGTTCAATCACCCTGTGAGTTAAAGATGGCAACGAGAAGATTCTATCACAAGCATCACCAGGCTAAAAGAAAAAGAACCTACCTCTTCGAGGATCTTTGAAAGTTGGATGCAAAATGTATTCAACATGATCAAGCAATTCGGTAAGTCGTCCCTTTTTTTCCTTGCCACCATCCACTGCAACGAGTTTGATCTTCCAGTTACGCATCGGATGACCGTCCACCGTGTGAGCTCCGGCACCTTTCATGATGCTATTCTGACAAGTGATCTTGATATCTTGTGTAAGATCCATCTTTTTTATAGGAAAAAGAAGGGCACATGTTGTTGTTAGGAAGAAGAACAAAGAAAAGGAAACAAAGACATAGTAGCTGTATCCCTTTAACGACGGAAGGAAAGAATACGAACCATGCTGCTGTTGCTGATATTACTGGTGTTATATTTTTGGAAGGGGGTTATGCTGCTGTATATGTGAGTGCCCTGGGCTCTTTATTCTTTGCGACACAATCGACCTGACTGGAGTGAATTTGACAATCCTATAACAATGTGGGGGAAGGGAACAAAAAAAAGGAGGGAAAAAAATAATAATGAGAAAAGAGTGAGCTACTCGATTACGCGGTTCTCCATGGGTAGTTGCAACAATGCAAAGGGAGACGACAGAGACTGATTTTTGATTCTTTACCTGGAAAGTGTATGAGTGTAGAGTATATGTGCGGGCGGTGGGGAAGGCAAAAGAAGAAGTTCTGGTCTCGAAACTCTCGCTCTCGCTCTCTCTCTTTCTCTCTCTCTCTTTCTCTTTCTCTGTCTGTCTGCCAGAGCTTCGGCTAAATTTATCACCCATTGAAGCGCTCATCCAATGAGATCCCGTCTAACTCGGATGGTGTCCGAGCGTGTTTTTGGAGACCAAAACAACAACCATTAGAATCATAGTATGTCCATCCGGAATGATAGGTGACTATGCATCCTTCTTTACTGGATGAGCTTTAATAAGCAGCACTATTTATTTGGTATCTTTGTGAGCATGCTATGGTCATTTAATAATATACACCAAACCACCATTCAGGGTCGGTTTTCCTGTTTCTTCATGAACTCTCTGGATCGAATCACCACACAAAAAAAAATGCCAACCAGTGTGCACATCAAACCAGATTTAATGATATCATGGTGTGGTTGCAGAACGTGTAGCAACTACAATATTCTCATGAGAAGCGGAAAAGTCGAAAAAACGCGTTTCATCGTCGTGACAGGCGAACGTCAAAATTCGCGATTTCCCAAGACGCGTGATTTCTGTCTCCCTCTTTCTTTACTTGTGCAACCACTCAAGAAGTCTAATTCTCTACAGAATGGACGACGATTTTGACGATGACCAGTGGCTAACAAGCGATGCTTTGGACGCCATCGACGAGCAGTTAACCCAATTTGCCAACACACAACAAGTACCTCAACCTATAATTATTAGGAATCCATCACGATCGTCTGATTTCCCGACACCAGCACCATTAACCGCAGCATCCCCAGTCAGCAGCAGACCAGCTATTCTAGTGGATCACAGCAATAACATTCAAAGTCACGGATTGAGCAGCACATATGGTAACCGTCAGCAACAACAACAACAGCGCCAGCAGTATGACGAAGTAAGTACACAACGACCATGACCATGACCATGACATAAAAATCAAAGAGTTCTCTTCCCTTATCTTACTTGCCTGGTACAGACAGAAGCCCTCATTGATAACCTGAGGTTCGCCGAAGAACGGCTACAATTGAAGCTGGCACAAGAAGTGAATGCACGAGAAAACATGCATAACGAACTAGAGCTTTTGCGGTCCGAGATGCGGTCTAGGGATGATAGGCTAGTGGGTCTACAGTTTGAATTGGAATCCTTGAGAAAGGTGGCAAGATCTGAGCCCGAAGCTGTCAACATCAACAACCCTGAAGAAGCATCATCGATATCATCCTCCTCCACAACTAAAAGTAAATTAGTGCCCCCCCATTACTCAATGAATACACATTTGTGCTCTTGCTAAACACCCTGATAATTTGATCATGCTAGGAAATATCTTCCCAATTTTACCCGCTTTTTCAGATACAACGTACCGTAAAAAAAGTAGCGATCCAACTTTACGATCACGATCAGCTACGCCTTCTCCCGGCCCCACAATGCTACAATGCGCTAAGCGAAGGCGTACGGCCGAAACAATGATCACCGATAATGTGTCAGCAACAGCAGTGCAAACAACAACAAATAAACAAGAAAAATCAATAGCATCATCCCGATCATCACCACCGCCACCAGCGAACACTCAGCATAATAAGGTATATAAATTACTGATTTCTCTTTTCTCTATTATTATGGAATAACTATCACCAGCAATCGTGGATGTATTAATTTGCTTACTCAAATACACATACACATACTTACACTAGTTTCTGAGGTGTTTACTAGAGCATGAATACATCAAGTTGCAACAGGAGCAAGGAGGCCAAGTGGAACAATTTCCAAAGAAAATGTCACCAATTCTTATGGATAATCTCTGTGCACGTTTTTCACAGAGTTTTAATCCCAAGAAATACTGCAATCACAAGCTCTCGATGCTGGCAACCGACGTGTCCGATTGCATAATTCGATCTAAAGATCTATCTATCAGCATAACCATAGAGCAACTGATGAGCATTCTTGGTCACATCTTTGCAACATGTGTGAAGGAACGCTTGGTAAGGATGCAAATTATATGTGCATAATGTGTTTTTGTTGGTTGACGGTTCTGTTCTATATACACTCTTTATATAGTTTGATGTACTGGGCCAAACCTTGCAGACGTTTTGCCTGCTCACCTCATGCTACCAAGATGCAATTAATTATCTTATTCGAGATTTTAAACGCGGTAAGCACATGTTCTTTTTCAAAGAATATTGAGAAGATGTAAGATAAAACACTCGCGCACAGGGAAAAAGAATAAGAGAAATCGATATATAATGAGGTCTCCGTCAATACTTGAAGGAGAAACTGTATTCATTAACGTACATGGTTTTTATAATACTTTTCATCATCTCAGCCGAAGATGAATCCATTTTGTGGAATTTCATCAAGTGCTTCTCTCTCTACGATATACTGCTGGCGGAAGAAGACCCGCATCTACGACCCGATATAGGAGACAAAAACGTTTGGTCAATGGAGGCAAAAGATATACATGCCTATTGCGTGAAAAACAACATCACGCCAGTACAAATGGATATCCTGATCTCGTACCAAGCGTCCATAGAGACAAGCTATACTTCTATATCAAATATTCTTGATGTGTTTGTTCGGATTGTTTCCGACGATGTTACCATTGCTCAAAGGTAAAAAGAAAAGAACACTGTAATTTTCCATCCGCATGTTAAACGAAAGAGAGAGAGAGAGAAAGCAAGCTTATAATTATCTTCTATCGATCTTTAACATGGATAGTCTTCACGCTTTATTAAAGCAGTCTTCATTCGTGAGGTTGCTGTCAGCAAGGGCGCCGTTTAACATCATCACCAAGGTCTTGGACCTCTTGACGCTGCTGGCTGCTTGTGGTAAGTCACAACCCTTATATATTGCTTGCCCTCGTTGTTTCGCTGACTAGGCTGTGTATACATACATGTGTATATCTTCTAGACGATGTCACACTGTTCATGTATAGAGTTGAAATGGAACAATCGAGAACAGCGACAACAGTCTCCATGCTCAGTAGCTTGATAACAACGCCTGAAACATCACAAGATCCGCATAATATAGATGATGTAAGTACTCGCGCTTTACTTTTCGTCTTTTGGTTGAGATGAAGCAACCTATTGTTTTAAAAAGGTAGTATAATTGGCTATTAATCTACGAAATATTAGTGGTTTACTCTTCGAGCAAGTGCCGTTTGCATCCTGGATTCACTAATTAATGCACCCAAATCGATGCCAGAGACTTTTATACAACGGGCGTGTGTTGAGGTATTGAAATGCAAATCTATGCCTGCTTTCCTCATCATGATTTTAGTATTAACACTTTGCTGTTAAAACAAACATTTGCTGTTCGTGTGTAGCTGTTTACGCCGTTGCAACAACTGATCTACAATGAGTGTGCTCGCTTAGAAATAAGCAGTGACCCGCCATGTCCCGCGGTTCGGTTTGAAGAAAGGTAAAGCAAATAAAACATTTTCCCTAGTGTCGGGAGCTCTGGTGACAAAGCAAGGGAAAACGATTTATGTACTTTGCGTGCTAAGACGATACTCGATTAGCGAACGACTTATCATTTTGAGCGCGGACCTATTATACCCTGTACTGAAGCATTATGAAGCAACACAACGTCTCGATCCTGATCAATACTACCTTACCAGACAGCGGATGAAGTTTGCAGAAACCCGCATTGCAAGTGTGTGGGGCTCCAAGCATCCTGGTAACTGAGAGCTTTTAGTAGTATTACTCGTCATCAGTTGGCTAAATATACTTATATGGACGTTAGCCAAAAGCAAAATCACCGACATTACCGAAATCCTAAAAACCATGCACAGCGCTATTCAAGTCGGAAGTGACAATAACACCACTGGCACAAAATAGACCTCATCAGTTGCACGCTGTAAAACACGTTTGCCTTACTTAAAAATTAATACACATCACTATTTATACTGCCCGTATGCTTACTAACCGACACCTTTATTTTAATCGCCTTCACGCTTTTTACCAGACAACAAAATACATGCTCTAGCACCACACGTTTTACATATAGCTTTTTTCAATCCTCCCATCCTCTCTGTCTTATACATTGCACCAGCCCACACCATAACTATAGAACCAGCTTGTACATAAAAAATGATTTAATGCGATATACAACATTGTTTCTGCCTTTAAGCTATGATTTAAAAATTACATATGGAGTGGTAGTATATGGCACTAATAATGCTGCATACTGTCTCAGCGCTTGGTGCTATTAATCCACGTGTCTCTTTTTGAGAATATCGGATGGCTTTTCTTTTGGTGTTGATATCTTTGGCTTTGTCTCACTGCTCTCGTTGACTCGTTCTGGAACACGACTCTATAATACAAGAGGAAAAGGAAATTGCTCGTGTCAAGAGAAGGATAGAGAGCGACACTACCGATTGTTCCCGTGTCCTATAAAACTCCACTTACCACCGTGTCTTCAAGTTGCTGTCGCTCTTCCTGTAATGCTACTAGTTCCACTGTCATGTTATATGTGTGGCGAATGATCCTATCATAATTGAAGAAAGGTAATTAGCTTTAACAATACTCACCAGCCATTTTACTCCTTTCGTTATACCATTCACTACAGATTACTTACAGAGTCAAGAACAAGGTTGATCCTGTCAAGTACATGTTTCGTTGTGCGTAAAACTTTCTGGCGGAGTAGCTGGAATCGGTCCGTGCGTCATGCATTGCTTGAGCTCCCGCTAAGCTATTCACATTTTCCTCATTGCCCATCTGCAGCAACGTAGCATCGATCGTTTTCAATCTGTTGACAGAATCTATAAAGCATACAGAAATTTTCTGTGTCAAATGCATATCATCCCACAGCCACTATGGATTACTCACCGATAAACAGGACCAAGATGAACCTAATTTATTTGCGACAGCAAGAATAAACCCGGTCATAAATGAGTTTGGGGATGATATTGCTCAATTTCGACCATCTGATGGAAAAATCAAAGCATTGCTACTACTTACGCGAACACAATTTTAAGTGTATATTTAACGTGGCCCATCTAGAATATATTGATTCACTGTTAGAAAAACCTCTCTATATTGTGCTCTTCTAAAAATGATTGTTTCCTGCTACTTACGATAGGTGATCGTGAAATGAATCGAAATAGTTGTTTTCTCCATTCTGTTGGCAGTGGAAGCATCAACAGGAAGAAGTAGAGAATCTTATCATTGTATTTCAGTATATCGGTTAACAATTGAAGTACTGTAGCATACTCTGCACATAACCAATTTGCCCAGATCACTTCGCGTCAAATAGGCATACGTAAATATTTTATACCTCAAGTAAAAGTATCAGGAATACTATAGTATAGTAGAGTGTCATGTTGTGTTTCTTGGTAAAGTAAAAATAGCGAAAGAAAAAGAAGCAAGACCCATGTTGACTATTAGCGTCCTGCTTAGAAAAAAGAAGAAAATTGCATTAACTCATTTCAAGGGGGTCGTTGGTGCTTATTTCCTTTTTCGGTAGTGACATATCATTATGACGACATGGATCATGACGACAACGATGACAATAAGCGCTCAACAGGCGCACGAAGGGTATTATAGATGCAAACCTATCGGTCAGACAAACTTACTGCTACTCTAAAGATTGTTGCTGGTGGCGTTGGTCTAAAGTCTATCGTTGTTGTAGTAATGACACACTAAACTATCTCTTTTAGAAATAAAACTTTAAAAAGAGACGATGACATGGCATTGCTGCCCACGTTTTAAAGCTGTTCCGTAGTACCAGGCAGAAGTTACTCTTGCTTGTCATAGATGAGTGTTTGTTTTTCTTGATGCTAACATTTTGCCCCGTTTCCTCTTAGTAGTACTCTTTGAGCGTTTCCAAAAGTTTGTCTCCTTCCAATTATTCTCTGCCATGCCGACCTGAAGGGTTGCTACAACCTTAAAATAGAACTGAAAACGGCATAAGTAATTTCTTTCCTATGATAATTTAATAAACACGTATGATAGTAAAAGTCGCACAATCAACCACAGCAGTGGCAAGTGCTTGCAAACACCTCTTCTAGTCTTATATTGTAACTAGCAAGCCATATTTCATGTCGACTTCCGCGTGTTGCTCTTTTCCAGAACGGGCCCGCTCCAGAATCTGATTCATTAATGAAGCAATAGCTCTTAACATCTCACCGCTTGGTTTTTGATAAAGGATCACACTTGTCCGTTAAAACATAAATTTCAGGTTGATAGAAAGCTTCAGTTGGATCTATTTACTTGCTTTTTTTCACCAAGAAATTATTTGTTAGGGACTTGCACAGCAGATCAACAGAATGTGTAATGTCTTCATGGAAGTTGGCATTCTGCTGGGCGTTAGACGCCCGCAATACAAAGGACAGATTGTAACGACTCGCCGCAAGGGACAAACTCTGTAGGACTTACAATGTGCATATTCTGCATGGACTGAATTTATTTAGTTGAAATTACTGAGAGATATACTACAGTATTAGAAGAAATAAGCCAGACATATCCATTTAAAATACCTCAGGCACAAATTGTCCGAGCATGCTACAGTCCACGAAGATTAGAGAATTGCAACATTGTATTATACTGGCCATAAACTATTGCTACTTTCAGAAAGAAAAGGGATAATGCATCTTTAACTTGGTACGGGTTTTGTCTTTGGCCAAAGGGCAATTAAAATGGAATATATCGATACCATAAAGGAACAAGAACGCATGCCAAATCCACGATTTGAAATCTGCTATCAGACCCGAGTAGCCGATGCATGCAGTCCAAGGAACCCCAGCTTGCGTTTTTCTGCTGTTTCAGTAAGGCAGTTTGATATCATCTTCGTTTGGCGAGCTCACAGCAGAAGCGAACGCATGTGTTGGAGCTTGTACTCTGATTTAACACTTCTTGAAAGTAGTCAGTGCATGTAGACGCCAGTGATCCGGGACGCGAACGCGGTTGATTTCGCAAAGCTCAGGGACAGAATCTCTTTTGCGTTTGTGCCTTTCGTCTACCTCTTTGGAACCTTGCAACACTGTGCTGATGTTGCCGCTCAACCGCAACAATGCTTCTCTAGAGCTACTTTACGAGCTGGTAGAGATTAAAGTGGCTTGTCAATTAGACCACGTTAATGCGCCAATGCTTTGGTGCACAGTTTGTACAGAGAAGTAATGTGATCTCGTAAGCTGCAATAATGCACCTTTTCTGCATAGTGTACATCAAAGAGTCACTATTACATTTTGAGCCACCAAAATGCTATTCATGGATCTGCCATTCATTGACTGGAAGAAGTGAGAACAAAGGTTGCATTTTACATATCTTTTCGTATTAAATGATACCTGGTTTGCTAAATTTATATGTCATCACTCTGCATAAAAGCACAATGAAAGTTGGGTATTTCTTCTTTTTTAGTTCGATGTATTCCATCCAATCCCTTTGTGCTCAGAAAGTATCCAACCCTATCATTGTACTTTTTCCCTGCCACAACAAAGTGTTAAACCTTTGCCTTTTATTTTACGCTATCTGTCGCTCAAAAGACTATTCATCTACTCATGCTGGTCCTAGAAAATCATGGGTTCCTTCAAATGAATAAGCCCGATTAAAAAGGCAGATGTCTTTATTGCATCTTGTTCTCGATGTTGCATATCAACACTACTACCTCCGATATGTATGATTTTCACAATATCATCAGCATTTGCACTTGTTTATCCTCATAGCAAAGCAACAGTCATTATCAAGGTGACGCTGGAGAGTTAACGGAATTTGTCAAGTAGCAGCAGTGGTGTTCTATTGTCAATATACATCTAAAAGTCCACAACATCAATGGTATTGCTCAATAACTTTCCCCTGTTTGCCAGACACAATGTGGTTAATCTGTTGAATTTAAAGAACGTGAGCCTTTACACTCATGTCGGCTATTTAGTTGATCCCCTCCTCTACCTTCTCTCGCCCCGGGGTCTCTAACTTGATTGTGCAGCCAGGGGGAAGGCGCAGGATGGATGCGATCGAGAAAACTGGTGGATGCTTAAAAGAGCTACAGAGTAAGCCCTCTTTGCTCCGGTGAAACATGGGTCTCAGATCTCACGTTTGGATTACTGCTGGCTGATCAATTAGCAGCGTATTTCCGTTTGCTTTTGCTTAAATATGCATAAATAAACTCAGACTAGAAAAGAACCCCCACCTTCTTCTTGCCCTCGCACTTTCTTGGTCATGGAACGGCGTGAGGAAGATAGATCCTCTACGGGCTCATCTGGAGGGCTTTTAGGGTCCTTTACGGTGCAGCCAATGAACACGGCTACCTTTGTTACCAAACTATATACGTAATGATCTTTCGTCTTTCACGTCCTCCTCGCCATGAATCGGATCATTAACGAAGAGAAAAATATAATAAGTTTAGCATGGTTGAAGATCCTGCTGAAGAACAAATAGTATGGTCAAGCAACGGCGACTACTTTAAGGTCATTTCGCCTAGCAAGTTTTCGAGTACAACACTGCCACAATATTTCAGGCATAACAACTGGACCAGTTTTGTCAGACAGCTAAACAGTACGTTCACGATGGAAACATATATGTGGCTGATCGACTACCGGAGCAAACAACACTAATCATGACAATGCAAACAGTGTATGGATTTCATAAAGTGAGTGAATATCGCGACGATTTGAATCAAGATACATGGTGTTTCAAGCACACCTTGTTTTATCGCGGGGGCAAACAATCGTCACATCTAATCCGCCGCAAACGTGTTCATGCCAGCGATATGCCAGAAGACGCAGAGTCTGAAGAAAGCACAGCCGCTGTTACTGATGCTTTGGAACCGCTCCCTTTGGAAATACAGTTGGGACGAATCGAAGAAGCGGTATCAAAAGTGCAAACTAAATCGCAAGTGGTCGGCAGTGAGCTACGCCAGCTGAAAACCTCGGTTCAAAGACAGCAACAGGTACTTCCTTTCTCCCGTACATGGTCTGTATATCTGTTATGGCAGAGTATACTAACTGTTGCAATAGATGACAGATGTCATAATCGGAATGCTATCCGAAGTAGTGACAAGCTACCGGAACACACATATCGAAAAAACAGGTACTTTGGATCGCTCCCGCAACAGCCTGTGTCACAACCAATTCCTTTATTTTTTATTCTCTTGGTAGAAGACCGAGCAAAGTCACCAATAACGCCGACACTAACGGCAGCAGCACAAGCAACGACGACGACAGCACCAGCAGCGATGTCCAACAACATAACTACTACCCCAACTACTAATAGCGTCGCTGCTACTACTACTTCTAGTGCTATTTGTACTACTGATAATTATTATTTCAACAGCTATACTACAACAGCACCGCACGACTGTTATCGTTACGGATACGATCCGGTTTGGGATCGCATGCGCTGTGGCTGTCCCGGCCCAAAGCAGCAGGATTAAAGCAGAAAGGAGCATCATTTAACCACACTGCAACACAACCAACGGGGGGAAAAGGGATATATTTTGGAAGAGAGGAAAGTGATGAACTGCTTTGTAATGTGTCAAGAGCTGTCTGCTACTGGACCATAAGAAAAAACGATCCTCTCTCAATATATGATCCTACATGTACAATGTATATATTAACGTTCCAATAAGAGCAAAGGTGCTCTTTATAATTCGATGTTTATCTTCTTGTTATGGCAACTACAAGTGCCCACGTAAACGTGGGCCCACTAGTGAGAAGCTTTTTTTGAATCCAGGCGCCAACAGAACAAAAATATATGTCTAAAAACAGCAACAATGGACAATTGATTCTCCTGATGGAAGAGAGAACGCTGTTTGTTATATATGTTTTATACACAAGGTCATGGAAAAAGAAATATACGAGTAAAAGGAACAATAACACACAAAAAGAAAACACAAAAGGGGAAGAGAGGCTTCGAAAAAAGATGCGTTTTTGTTGAGAGGGGAAGGAGATGGAGGGAGGGTTTTGGGTATTACAAGCCGTAGAGATAGGTGGCATAGATGACAAAAGTGGCGCCGAGCAGAAAGGTGCCGGTGATGGAGAAGTTGAACAGCCAAACACTTAATAAGCTCGACAAAATGATGCTGATACTCGTTGCAAAGCCCTTAAGGATGTTGTCGGCGTACTTGACGACCAGTGCGACGATCAACCCGCCGAACGCCTGGATACCGATCACACACCATGTCAACGTGTTGTAGTTGACAAAGAATCCCTTTTCGGCAATCGTCGTGCCATCCTGCAGCAAGACCACAAAGACCAAGCCCAACAGGACCGAGAAGAATGACATCTGGATGTTGCGAACCCACAATTGGCTCTGTGCATAGTCCTCTTGAAACACGTCATCCACCACAATCACTTTGCCCTCGACGTCTGTATTTGCTGCCTCTTGCTGTGCTGGTTTGGACGGCGCCTTTAAGATCTTTTCAAAGTAAACGCCTGCTAGTCCAGACAAGACACAGGCCATCAACACTGCAAAGAAACCTTGTGCGTTGGATTGATTGCCGAGACTCTCTTCGGTGACCGAGGATGATACGACCTGCGACGACGAGGAAAAGTAGTTGGCAATGCCCGTCAGCGATACCGCATCCTTGGGCACGACGACCAATGCAATTCCGACAGTCAAGAGCGCAAGTGCGGCCCATTTGAGCCGTGTCAAAGGCTTGTGCAAGATCATTACGCTGAAGAACGCCGTCGTGAGGATTTTGAGCTGATATGTCACCTGGAATGTGGCTGCATCAAGATTCGTAGCTGCAACATATTGCAAATTATTCTGGATAGTAGGATTAAGAGCTTATTCAGATCATCCTGTACGCTTCCTTATAGCCCATCTCACCCTTCTTCTCTCCTTTCCCCTCCTCTTTCTCTCTATACATAATATGTACATATATGAACACATACCTGTATCAGATACAGTACTGCAGGGAACGCCAGCTTACTTGATTCTCGCCATTTGACAATCAGTTCGTGATGTAATAACGTAGAAAGTCGAGAGGCTGAGCGTCGATGAGGCGGTGGTACGCCATACAGTACACCGAGACAAACCAGTGTCTTTATAACCTCGCTCATGATGACTGCAGTTGAAGCAAGGTATCGTTCGTCTTCAGGGACACTGGCCCGAGTATACCGCATGACCAGAATCAACGCGCTGTTCTGCACCACTAGGATGAGCAGTGAAAGGTATTTTAGAGGTATTCCTCCAACTAGAGCAACGGCAGCAGCTACTATAAAAGTGGGTATTGTTTCATGATCAGTTTGTGATTTATCTAAAACAGAGGACACCGAGTGACAATTTCGTGGTATACGTAAAGCGAAAAGCAGCTAATGCTGACAATTTACCCATCTTGTATAGGAATGTGTGTATGTGGATAGTATTATATATGAAAGAGAAAGTAAAAGGCTGTTTGAATAGGAAGAGAGTGTGTGTTGTTATAAAAGGACAAGAAAGAAGACGCTGTCTCAGGCTCAGAGTCGGGGAAACAGTGCTGCTGAGCCTTCTTCGAGTCTGTTGTTTTCCCTTTCGCTATTTTTACTTTTTTCGAGGTTACCCAGACATCCTTCAGCCCGCGATGGTTTTTCCTTCTTGCGCCCATATCTAAAACCACAACGTACCTTAGTGGCGTATCCTAAGCAATCTTCCTGGGCTTCTCTAGTGATAATGGTAATCTTCCACGGTTATATGATTTCGCGCTCTCTCTTTCTCTCTCTCTCTCTCTCTCTCTCTCTTTCTCTTTGTCACACAAACCAAGCGGGCATTTCGGATATCACCCCGCAAAATAACCATATACTGATTAGTCTATATGGGGGTGATCTTGATACTTTTACCTAGACCTGATGAAGCAGTTGTTATAGTCTAGGCCACATAGCCGAGACCTCCTTCACAGTCAGGCTTATCATTAGCCCGAGGTGTAAGGTTGACCCGTCTTTGCTTTGATGACCTTCAAATTAAGCAACTATTGTATTGGGGAGATAAGACTAGGAATAGAGTCAAAAACGCGCAAATATGCCATTGGCTTATATGGAGTGTGGAACCTTTAAAGAATGCTTATATCACACCGTTCATCCCAAAACCACCATGCTTATCATACTGAGCACCGCGCGCATATATTATATCTACTTAATTAACGCTTATTTCGTATGCATTTTAAACCACTTGTAACTACGTAGATGTTTGATGATTGTAAAATGTATCGTTAAGAGAACAAAATAAAATTGATGTGATTGGACGAATATCAGTGAATGGCAGTATCATATAACCAGTAACACTTTTCAAGCAGACGGTTTCTTTGAACAGCTTTTAATCACGTTGCTCTATGACTCAACATAGATATGTCTTGCTTACATTATCATTTCCTTTCTCCAGAATTTCTAACGAGTTAACCTGTATATATACAGGCCTTAAGATACAATCTTGCTATCTAAAGAAGATAAGATGAGCAGAACCCGTCGAGAAGTGTTGCTGTTTACTTTCCAAGATTTCAATTGAGGTGCGTTCGTCGTAATAAACCGATGGGCATGATCTAGACGGTTAACATTATCAACACTAAAATGTAGTGATTACAGAAGGTGCAGCAGAAAGAATAGCAACACACCATAGCTACACCGATCATTAAATAATAGAAGTTGCAATGTTGGTGAGTGCTTCCTGATGGCATACGCGCGGCAAGACTTGTGATTTTATTCCTTGAGGTTTTGCGCTAGGTCCTTCCTTCGTGGTTCATAGAAAGGTAACAAAACCAAACGTCAGTTGGTGCTGACAAGAAGATAACATGTGAAGTGCTGCCATGATAGCATTGACACAATATCTTCCCATTCCACATCGCGACACGTACACACACACACACACACACTTGTGTCTTCCGAGCTCGGGCCATTTTGGACCCACAGTAGCTGCTAAACATGATATCGATCAGTTATGCTGATCAAGTGTAACTTGACCTCATTAGTAGATCGACAGAAAACATACAAACAGTGGAGTCAAAGCAACAAAAAATTGGTGGATGGGCTTAGCGCTTGAAGGAGAGAGTTCTTTTGCCACCCCAGCTACCATCAAAACAGGCTGTCATTCGTAAATCAAGGTAGAAAAACGGTATGCCGACCAAGAAAAAGGGCAGACTTGAAAAATTTAGATGTGAGAAGACAAGCGGAATAGCACCAATTCTCAAACTTAGTGACAGTACAGCGAATTGCACGGTAACTAGGTTCTTGTCACTACAAGGCAACCATTTGAAACTTGGTGAGCGAAAATGAAGCGGAGTTAGAACCTCTCATTCACCGAGGATTATAATCGACTTCTGTGCCGAACTCAAGGACACCCTCTCTTTTTTGAACAAGAAAAGTAATCTCATCAGTGTACGTAGTCGAAGCCAAAATGAACCACCATTGTATCTATTTGTTGATGGGTGGATACGTAGATGGATGGATGAATACGATTTGAGATGCAAAGAGAAACAGATCAATTGACAACGATCATCTATGGAACTCATATAGCATGTCAACCGAGGAAGATATCGTAATGGAGACTCAAGAGGTTGAGGTCGCTGCTGAGACCACCCAGGGTCAAATGTCCGTTGAGGAAGCCCTCCAGGAGGTCTTGCGCCGTGCTTTGGTCCACGATGGTCTTGCCCGTGGTTTGAAGCAAGCTGTCAAGGCTTTGGACAGGTAAATTTGGGTTTTCATTTTTTCGGTCCTCAACGAGAGCAACGCAAAAACAAAAAGATAAATCAGGGAGGCTTACCTTGTAATTTCTCTCTTGTTTAGACGCCAGGCCCATTTGGCTGTCTTGAACGAGTCCTGCACTGAAGGCGAATACGTCAAGCTCGTTGAGGCTCTCTGCGCTGAGCACAACATCAACTTGATCAAGGTCTCTGACCCCAAGAAGCTCGGTGAATGGGCTGGTCAGTGCAAGATCGACCGTGACGGTAACGCCCGTAAGGTTGTTGCCTGCTCCTGCGTCGCTGTCACCGACTTTGGAGAAGAGTCCGAGGCCATGAACGTTTTGTTGGACTGTAAGTTTCTCATTTTTCTGGGGGTAATTGTTGGAGAATGGATGGTCACTTTAAACAAGTTCGTTGATATACTTATGACTTTTCTCTTCTTATAGACTTCAAGTCCCGTTAAATTTTGACAAACAAAATTTTCATAATAAACTCTTCGGTCCACTTTGTGCCCTGAAAAAAACTTGTTTCTTGAATGTGTATTTTAATGCTTGGTCACCGTGCTCTTATGGAGAACGCTGATATTGTTGCTGTTGGCGTTGACTGACTGGTAAAACGAAATGACATATATAACGGCAACGAATTGGTAAGAGCTTTACCGATCCATTGAGCGCATGTGAGCATACAGGAGAGGTGAAAACGCATAGTCATGCTCTCCGTTCTCTGTGTCGTAACCATCCAACACTTTGACGGTACAGCATGCTTTTAGTAGGAAGGTAAATTTCGCTTTATTAGCCATCACGTGTGTATACCTTTTGTAAGATATAAAGTCTATCGACACCAAAAGTTGAGAACGCAATACTCCATGGTCATTTGCGTCTTTTTCTTTCAACGGAAAGCAGGACCTTACGTTGATTGTCAACTTCTTTCCCACAGCAATAATCTAAACCACTTATTATCTACGTAAGAGAATCGACCTCTCTCGATACTCGGCTATCACTAATTTAAATATTAAAAGAAAACTACTCGTGCACCGCCCTTTATCTCGAATTCGGTCTCTCACGCATAATTAACATGCCATCCTTGTATTATATTTTCAGAAAACCACACTTGCAACCCATAGTTAGCAAGGGAGGGCCTGCAGGAGAGAACGGTCGTATGAGTTGGAAAAACGAACTTCTCGAAGATAACAGACGAACACTGTAATAGGTGTAGTGGGGCTTCGTGTTATGGCTTTTGTGAGCACGCCGGCTAAGCATCCTTTACCATTGCTAACAAGCACACTTGTTGCAATGAGTATCACCCTGTTGCGGCGCCAGGTCCATTCAAAGCAAAAGCAGAAGGGCACACGCCCCCGTCGAGGCGGATGGAAAGATCTTGAGCACAGCGGAATGGCTTCTTTGTCGCGACAGTAACGGTCTCGCCTTAGTCACTTGGATGACATGATGGATCCCAGTAGAGCACCGATATTGACCAGCATGGAGGTGTCTATACACTACTGGCATACCGAGGATGAACATCATGAGAAGCGGCTACTTACACCAGGATTGCACTCACCCATACTTATTCAACGAGAGCTGGGGAGGCCGAGTACCGAGCAGGGCAAAGATACATATACACAGTGTCTTTTGCCCACCCCTTTCTCTCACTTTCAAGATCCTTTCCACGGCACTTACATACATGTCCTCAATATGCTTTGACAGTACTGAGATCACGGAATAAACAGCTGTGTCGAAACAATATATATTAGTCAACATGTGCAGCATATACAGGTGGAGTTCCTTCAACGCGTTCGCGAATTTTATAAACTTTTCGACAGTCTTACTGTACATGAATTGTTTGGGTGCGAAGGAAAGAAAGAAAGGATGCGTAACCACTTTACAGTCTATTTAACTAGGGTTGACCTTTTCATTCGTTCCGTACCTTCTCCTGCTGCTGATAATGCTATGCTTACAGTGATCCATTACAAGCAAAGTTGAGAATCTTTTTAAATTTATCAGTTATGTTCTCATCATAGAAAGTAAGAGAAACATAACCAATATATAGATGCATCAAACATAAAAAGAGCGCAGACACACTGACTGCAGTAGCTTCGTTTTTAACCAAGGCAAATGATGATAAATAGGAATTAGAGCTATAAAGAATTCAATATTTGCAGCGAAAGTTGGAAATTAGGCATATCGATATAATGCACAATTGCACAGTGCTATAGCGCTTCTACTCGTCTGGAGTGATAACGATAAGTTACATATAATTCGCAAGTCAAACGATATTGATTAATTGACACAAAAATGTGCTGTTTATCATGAAGCAAGTGCCACAATATATTCTGCATGATTCTTTCACGCTTATGTATCATCCTTATACTTTTTTCTACGCGCTTACTACAATGTACCCATTCTTATTTACATTCTTATCGTCACCGTCATTGTAATGTAGCTATGCTCATCTATATGCTACATTTTGCATACACCAACATATGTGCTTATAATGTCTGCGTAAACTGACGTACACTTAAATGTGGTTTAATTAATAAAAACCACGTTTTCCACTCAATTTTGCCGTAAAATAAGCATAAACATAGCTTGCACCTTACGATAATCATCCTACGTGATCAGGACCTGCAAGCTAATTTTACGTATTTCGATCGAATTCAGACTTGGAGAAGATATTATACTCGCTATATAGGTATCGATAGGTCATCTCGTTGGGCTGCATTCTATATGGAAATGTCCCTCTTGTGTGTCTAAGCGTTCAATACTCTAAAAACTGATAAAGCCTGCTCCAGAGGGAGATTTGAAGGATACTAGCAGAACGAGGCAGGGACCGCTAGTAAGTTTATATATTGCATATCATGACAAGCACTGTCGTTGTTTATGTTTAATTTACCATCTATTGTAAATAGCAATCTACTACTATGACAGCGAGGGAGAACACGATCATATTTAAAGGTCCTTGAACTAGCTCACTACCGTGATCTTATTGTAGAAACCACATCGATTTCCCGAAATAAAAATTACACAAGGTACATATCAATAAAAATATAAAAGCAAGAAGTTTAAACTTGACACTCATATATTCGGTCGCGTCTCAGATCATCTAGCAGGCACCACGACTTAGCACTGATCCACCACAGGTAAAGAACCCACCATCCAGTATCCCATTGCACGTCATATGAAAACTCTTTGGCGAACACCAGAAATTATAAGCGATATCCATGGTGCTGAGCATAAACTGCCGCACTTTAATGTGTACAATTCGCCAACATAAACCTTCTTTTTCCAGTGCTAGAAACGCGTGGAATTTAATGTAGAATTTCTCAAAGGATGGCTAGAAGCAAGCCCGTGACATCAAACTCATGCTTGGATATTGCCATTACACTGAAAGATCGTGTCAAACGAGAAAACACTGGATATCTTCGTTGTTACTCGTTGTTAGATGTTGTAAGGTATACGTTTGGCCAGCCGCACCTGCTGCCCAGCATCTTCGGATGTAGCATCAGACTACAGTAATAAAAATCTGTATACATCCTCTCCTCGTGAAATATACATGTATAATACTACTAGAAAATCACTTTGTGATGCGCTAAATTTGATTTTCTAACTACTAATTCGTTTGTTAGCTTCCTGGTTGTCATGATGATGACAAACTATGACACAATGACTTTTCACTGTCTGAGGTATATACAGTATCATTGCGTTCAATACATAGACGCGAAATGTCAAACTATGTGATATAATTGATCATGTTAGGCACATAAACAGCGTGGTTTGCAACTCTCCTATCATGCAAAATGAAAGAAACAAGCCGAATTCATGGAGCGATACGCATTATAAAAACAGATGATCAGTGAGAAAAAGGTGCTGGTAGCACGACCATGTAGACACGGCCAGCTTTTTGTTCTCATGAATGCTACACAAGTTACAGCGTTTCTGGCGCGTACGATCATTTGCCTCTTCTCCCTCGGTTTCGCTTAGATATACTCACTTGATAGTGTCCCCATCCTTTCTGTAAACCACTCTATTTTTTCCTTGTTACCACATAATTCAAAATTAAAACACGATCAACATTATTTAACGATCATTGTTTCAACAAACATTTTTTATTCAGAAATGCTGTCTACAGCCACTTTAGATGAGACCGATCTAATACCACGCCGAGAAAAAAAAGAAACAATGGTTAGTAACCTATTGATGCACTACGTATCTCTCCATAAAGTCGCTTGGATAGTTCCAATTTACCTTGTTGGCGACATCCAAAGCATCAACATCAGCGGTCAAACGGACGTAAGCCTTCTTCTTACCGTCGGGTCTATTAACAATTATAAAATGGATCGTTGAGTATTTCGTATGTTCAGAAAACGTTCTATATATCGAAGGCGAGAGTTATCGTTATTATTCTTATATTTACCTGATGAGGGTGTTGACCTTCAAAGCCTCAACATCATAGAGACGCTTGACAGCGTCCTTGATCTGGTGCTTGTTGGCCTTGACATCGACGATGAAGGTCAAGGTGTTGTGCTCCTCAATCTTCTTCATGGCGGTCTCGGTGTTCAAGGGGTTGCGAACGACACGGTATTGGTCCATGCGGGGCAAGTGGGGGACGGACTTGCGAGCATACTTGGGCTTGCGAGCAAGACGGAGGGTCTTGGGCAAGTGGAAGTGGGTGGAGGTGCGAACCTTGCGAACCGACTTGCCGTGGACGCCCTTCAAAGCGGCCTTCTTGGCAGCAGCAGCCTTATCCTTGGGGGCTATACAAATTGAACGCATATAAACACGTTAATTAGTTTCGATTCGTTCGAGCATTAGGCAGGACACCCTCTCCCTCCATTCCCGAATGGAGTAGTGAATGTCTGATAATTTTTTTCACATTCATCCATCCATCCATCCTATCCCCATCCGCTTTTCATCCATCCATTTTAATTTTCGTTCTCATCCATATCGACGTGTATCGATCCGTTCGTTTCCCTTTGTCTATATTGCTCTTTAAGTATTCTACTCACAAGCTTTAGGGGCCATTGTTAATGAAAAGAGGGAGTTTCCAAGTCTGCAAACCACACACTTCGATTTCGACGCCCTTCGGAGTTTCCCTATTTGGAACAAATTCGACACTCACTGTTGTTGCCGCAGCTTGTTGCTTTTATGTGTGTTGGTCAGCTTGCCTGTCGTCGCGACTATCATTCTTGGTTACTTTTCACATAGAAAAACAAAGAAGATACTGTAGATGAAACTGCAGCGAAAGTAGTTTATAGTAGGGTGCTGCCACAAATCAAGCCTGCGGCCAGCACACTTCTCAGGTAGTACACGCATTTTCAAACAAGCGCTGTCGACGTTGTGGCGTTGTTCTTGATTATCCTAGCTCTTTAACTTCTGGTTTTCGTTGTAATTCTTGCTATTGCAGCTATCGATAATCATTATAAGATTAGTAATAATAGTGTTTAGGCGATTTTTTGTAGTGATTAACAATAAAAGTGGTGCATTCATGCACCCAATGTTAAATGTGTCACACAAATGGATCAGTGGCAGCACGCAAACCAATTAGCGCCATGTAGGTGTCAGTTACCATGGCATCCCGTAAAGCACCACTGGTTTCGGTACATCACAGGAGGGCGGTAGTTTTTTATGTCCATGGAGGAGAGTAGAATTGACCACATTTTTGTCCGGCATAAAGATTTCCCCCTCTTGACCAACGCGGTCACGCAGCATTTTGTTGCATTGGGCAACGTGTATGGCAAGTCTCTTTCTCTCTCTCTCTCTCTCTTGTCCCAAGTGCAATGGATTTTAGGGTATCCAACGGCTCCAATACCCGCAAACATTCGCCGCAGGGTCACCCGCCAACGCACACCCTCGCTTCTCGTTCACCTCCATTAATAGCTCGGTAAATTTGCCTTCCTCTTCTCAAACCATTTTTCGTTACCATTTTTTAGAAATGAGAAAAAAATATTAAAAACTGGGTGATTTCTAGGACGCCGAACGAGTCGCTTGAAAATCTGCCTGGCTCCATGGATCAACAACCACTTCGTCGAGCACGAGCCGACACCATGCCGAATCCCTCATTTCCATACGCGTATCTCAATTTGAACGTTCCAACTGCAGAATCGACGCGGCATCGCTCGGGATCAGTGACGTCCATGTTTGGCTATGACGCTTCGCCGACGGATGATAGTGCTAGCAGCACTGTCGCAAGCACTCTCGCTTCCTTGGGGCTCGACGATGAAAATACCCACCAGGCGCCGCCGCCGTCGGCGGCGTCCCATCATAGCAGTACGCAAGCAGAACAACAGGAAGAAATTGTGAAACAACAACGTAATCGTGCCTATACCGTCGCTGCAGCAGCTCTTCCTCAACAACAACAGCATCAGCATCAGCAGCAGCATCAGCAAATGAGTCGACTAGGAGGATTAGCACCTTTTACACCTTTCTCGCCACAGACCCGCAGTAGTGTAATGCAACGCCCGCGTGCTATAAGTCTAGGAATGGTGGATGGGGGAATTGATCAGCCCCAATCATCGGCATCACTTCTTGGCAACAACACGTACGGCCAAATGTATTCTTCCGGCCCTACTCGGTACAATCCACATCAACAAGCTGCTGCCATGATGCTTCCAACAACAGCAGCAGCAGCATTGGCTGGTGGTGAGCGAACGTTACGTAATTCACGTAGTAGTGGAAACCTGATGGATTTGAATAACGACGTGTTGTTCCATCATCATCATCGGGGCTTTAGCCGGATGACTTCTCAGAGCCAGCTAGGAGAACTGCCGGAACTGGCAGCAGCCAAAGTAAGAAAAAAAAATGCTTCCGAGAAGTTGTTGATACGACGAGCAATGAAATGCTAAAATCTTTCCAATCTTGAAGGAATTCTATTCACGAGGCAACAATTTGATGGAAGCGACAACGTCGTCATCAACACAAAACTTTGATGCATCTCCTCCATCTGCACCGGCACAGATACCCTCACGAGCACTTTGGCTGGGCAATATCAATCCATCCGTGAGTGTGCCGGACCTGGTCAAGTTCTTTTCCGACTACGGCCGCGTAGAAAGCGCTCGCATCTTGTCAGACAAGGAGTGCGCGTTTGTGAACTTTACCGAGGTGGACTCGGCCATTGATGCCAAGACCGATCTTGAGGGCCGTCTGGGCAGCACATTGGCGGGCACACCTGTTCGTGTGGGCTATGGTAAGGCTGATGTGAACGTCGCGATGGCATTGACCAGTGAGGCTGGTCCAAACGCACAAGGTCCCACGCGTGCACTATGTAAGTTTGTCACCATTTGGCTCCTGTTGCCATTATTGCCTAGTAAACCTGGGAGAGATGACTCAGCTATTGTCGTTGTTGTTATTTTAGGGGTCGGTAATATCCCGGCAAATATGAATCCGGCCATTCTCCGCACCATCTTCCAACCATTTGGCTCCATCGACTCGGTCCGTGTCCTGTCTCACAAGAACTGTGGATTTGTTAACTTTGAGCATCAAGAAGATGCTGTGCGTGCGCGCAAGTCGCTGCAAAACAAGGAGATTTTGGGGCCTGGTACTGGTATGGTGCGCATCGGGTTTGCCAAGGCACCGTCGGCGAATGAGGAAAATGACGACATGGACATGTCATCGTCGACCCAACAACAGCAAAACAACCAGCAACAGCAGCAACAGCAACAGCAAAGCCAACAGCAGCAACAACAAAACAAGCGGGCGCTGTCGCTGGAAAGCTACCAAGCAACACAGTGGGCCACAGCCATGATGATGACGCGTATGATTATGAATGCCTCGGGCGAGCAGCAAACCACACAGCCTGATTTGCACACTGCCATCATCGCTGAACGCAAGTTTATCATGCAGCAGCTAGGCTGTGAGTCCCCCGAGGAGACGCAAGGGGACCATCTACCATTGAGCTATAGCTCAGTTATACCGGGAGTCCCAGAGATGGCTGGCTCCGAGCGCAAGTTGGACCCCCTACGCCTGCGTGAGATGCGCAAGCGTCTAGATGTGGGCCCAGTGTCAGTAGAAGAAGCCGAAGCCTTTGCGACAGAATGCAAGGATGAGATTGTCGAGCTGTGCAGCGGTAAGTTGTGATGGTTTTCGTGTGCGTGGGTATGTTGTGTTCTTTGTCCAACGTGAGTGAAAAGTCCCGTGACGTACTAAATTCTTTTTTGGGGGCGATGGCCAAATCTTATCTAGATTACATTGGTAATACTGTGGTCCAGAGAATATTCGAGAATTGCAGCGACCAAACAAAGCAAACCTTACTGGAACGCATTGCCCCTCATCTGGCTTCGATCGGTGTCCACAAGAATGGTACCTGGGCCGCACAAAAGATCATTGACCATGCCACCACGCCCTCGCAGATCCAATTGATTCGCGAAAACCTGACTTCCTATGTACCGCTGCTGCTGCTGGACCAGTTTGGCAACTACGTCGTCCAGTGCTGTCTAAACATGGGGTCCGCCCACAATCGCTTCATTTTCGATGCCATCGTCGAGAAGTGCTGGGAGATTGGCCAGGGCCGGTTTGGAGCACGTGCCGTTCGCGCCATTCTTGAAAACCCGTCCGTGACCAAGGAGCAGCAGATGTACGTGGCTGCAGCAATTGTCCAGAATGCCGTGCTGCTGGCGACCGATGCCAATGGGACTCTTCTTTTGATCTGGTATCTAGACGCCGCTGACTTGCAGGGCCGGTTCCGTGTCCTGTGTCCCCGCCTGCTCCCATACCTCGGCAAACTGTGCACACACAAGCTGGGATCCATGATTGCGCTCAAGATCATTCACCAGCAGCAAGAGTCCGATGCACGCAATCTCTTGCTGAAGGCCATTTTCAATGACGGTAATGTTCTGGACGATGTGCTTCGAGACCAGGTCCACGGTGTCACGCTCGTGCAAAAGATCTTGGGTATGGCCGATCTTGAGAAACGCGACCACTACGCACAGCAAGTGAAGGATGCACTGACGCGCCGCTTGAAGGTTCAGCATGTCCAGAGCTACAAAAAGCTGTTTGACCAACTGGACGAGATGGACCCGTGCACAGAAACAGCGATTTCGTCACCGGCAGTAACGACAGGCTTGGATCCAGTGGTGGCAAATGACAGTGGCAACAGCAATGACAGTGCAAGCTGGATGCAAAACCCACAGACGGTTGCAATGATGGCAAACATGTACGCTGCTGCCATGACTGCGGCCACGACGTTGCAACAACAAGAACAGCCTCCCAAAGTCAACACGGTCGACCTTGCTCAATTCGACAGCTTGCTCAAGACGTTGCTTAAGCAGCAAGAAAAGCAACAAGGAGAGGGGAGTCCACAAGGAGAGCAAGTGCAGGAATCGCTTGAGTCGCAGAACGAAAAAGAGGTTTAAATGTTACAGTATATAGAAAAATTTGGTTTTTTTAATGGTTTTTTTTTCACGCTTTATTTCCAAACACACATTTCACACTCACCCACTCACTCACGCTCACTCAATCACAGTATATACACCCACATACACACAACCGTCCATAGCGCATCTTTTGTAAATAATTAATCTCTTTTTTAAGAAAGAAAAAGGCACATTAAAAACATTGTTCATGTTGAAGAAAGGTTTATAAGAATAACTACAGTGCTAAAAGGAAACTTTTTGAAAAGAATATATAAAAAGATATGCGGATGCTACTAACGGGAAATGCGCGAATGTTGAATATGACATAGAATAGAGACGAAGAGGGGAGGCCGGCTATTGCTAACTTTTTGTGGATGCGTGGGTGAGTGGTAGTATTACGACGATGAGGATAAAATTGTGGCTTTTTCAGTAGGAATGGATGTTGTATGGAAGAAAACAAAGGGGTTACTTAGTACAGCATGCGGGTCTTGATGTTTGCACGGGTTGAGGTGATGGCATGATACAACTGCTCGAGGTTCTCCTGTGAGACACCAGCGATATCAGCCATGACATAGGCAATATCGCCCTTGGAATCCGAATACTGCTTCTCGACGTTGTGGTTGCCAAAGATCTCGTTGATCTCTCTGAGGACACCAGGGATGTTCTGGTGAATATACAAGACACGGACGGCGTTTTCGCCTTCGCTGATGGCACGCAAGTCGATCTCCGGGAAGTTGACGGCGCCAATGGAGCCACCTTCGTTAATAAACTTGATCAAGGCGGATGAGACCTCGACACCGATCATGCGTTGAGCTTCCTCGGTCGAGCCACCGATGTGCGGAGTCAAGATCAAGTTTGGTGATTTCAAGAGTTCGGGGTAGTCGGTGAAGTGGGGACCGTTGCCAGCAGGTTCCTTGGGGTACACGTCGACGGCGGCGCCGGCCAAGTGGCCTGCCTGCAAAGCCTTGGCCAATGCGGGCAGGTGGACGACGGTGCCGCGTGCATTGTTGAGCAAGTACGAGCCCTTCTTCATGTAGCCCATGATTTCCCGCTCGCCGATCATGTTCTTGGTTTCCTCCAGCTCGGGCACGTGCAGCGACACAAAGTCAGAGATCGAAAGGAGCTTCTCCAGAGTATCCACCTGCTTGGCAGTGCCCAAAGGCATGATCTGCAGCACATCGTAAAAGTACACAGTCATACCCATCGACTCAGCCAGCACAGACAGTTGTGCACCAATGTGACCATAGCCAACAATGCCGAGGACCTTGCCACGGATCTCAAAGCAGTTCTTCGAGACCTTGTTCCACACACCCTGGTGCATCTCCAAGTTGCGGTCGCCCAGTTGACGTGCCAGTGTGATGATCTCGCCTATGACCAGTTCGGCCACAGAGCGCGAGTTGCTGAAGGGCGAGTTGAATACAGAGATCTAAACGCACAACGTTTGGGCGGATATATGCACGTCAGTTCTCTTTACTTTTGTTGCCACCCTGTATATCTTTGACGCCCGACGCACATTCACGTTTAAACAAATAAAAGGCTTGAGCTGATACTTACGCCCTTCTTGGCAGCAGTCTGCAGGTCTACCTGGTTGGTACCGATACAGAAACAGCCAATGGCCAACAAGTTGTGTGCCTCGTCTAGAACGGCCTTGGTCAGCTTGGTCTTGGAACGAATGCCAATGACGTGGACATCGCGGATCTTTTGAATAAGCTCATCGCCCACCAAAGCCTTGGAATAAGTTTCCACCTGCATATGTGACTATCGGTCAGCATGCAGCTCCTTATCTCTTGTTTATCCGGGTCTCCAACCAGAAACTTTGCGGGTGTTTGATTTTTTTTTCTCTTACCTGGTAACCTTGTTTCCGGAAAGCCTTTACAGCAGTTTCGTTGACATTTTCCAATAGAAGGATTTTGACTTCAGCCGTGTCAAAGGGGCGGAGGACCTTGGCCTTGGGCTGGCTGAAGGAAGAGCGACGTACGGTTTGTTCGCCGTTCACAGTAGGAGTGGCAGTAGTGGCAGTAGTGTCGTTGGCCATCGGGGTAGATAAGGAAGAAGAAGAAGAAGAGAGTAAAGAAACGAAAATGGATGGGGTTTCTGGTTCGTGTTTCTCTTTTCTCTTTTTTCGAAATAAATAAGATCAGCAAGCTGATCGGAGTAGGGAACAGACAAAGTGAGCAATGTAAGAGATGAATCATTGCCCAGTGTGTGACTATCGATTGATGATAAGATTTGCTGAATATAATCTCCTCTGCACCGAAAATGGTCCTTGTGTCACGCGTCCAAAAACAACTGCTCATTGGATAAGCAAATGACGTTTGCTCACGTACGCAGTCCCCATAACAACAATTAATAAGCATCCAGTAGATGCCTCTCTTGCTGATTGAAAATGCTCGGCTCTGTTATATATATATAGCAGATTACTACACTGTGCATTCAATCGATCAAGAGGAAATCATGGGTGGTGGACTACAGAATTCTATCCAGTATACATAGCGTTCCGAGGATTCAAACCGCTTCTGTTGCCTTGGTCTGCAGAGAATGCCGATGATACCTTTTGAAACCCAAGTATCTTGAGTTTGGCGGTTGGTCATTTTGATCGTCCAGATTTTTAGATGTCTTTGTCTACTATATATTGAAATAAGTTGGAAAAGAAACTTGCCACTGTGTCACTTTTATTGGTAACCCGCCGGATAATTTTTATCAAAGGCAATCAATTGGGCAACTACGAGCTGCAGCGCTGTCGTCATTGCAGCCGGAAGATGACACAGCAGCTCACTTGCTAAGTTATCAACTTTCGCTCCACCTGTCAAAGCCTCAACATCTGAGAATCTTAGTGGATCTTAAGCATGTGTTTCTATTTATGATCAATAAATAGAGTTTATCGATTATTGATGCGCAGTAGAACTGTAGTAGCCGTGAGTAGATGCAGCTCTGCAAAAATAAGTGACCACTGCTCAGGTGTTTCCAGAATATATGACATGCTAGAATATTCATTGATGCGCGCCGGTGATTTAAAAACAGAGGACGACGCACGGAGCATTCGCGAGGGACAGCATGAAAGTCCTTGCCTGTAAAGGTCATGTCTTTTCTAAAAGAGGTTTCACCCTGTAAAGGATAAATTTTTTATGGTAATCCATTTTTCTACTAGTGTGAATATGGATGTCTTTACACAAGTAGCACATACATCGTAGCTGTATCAATGATAACACTTTTGTTTCTTCATTGGCCTGCTTTTTTTCCGCTTCCTAGTGGCAATATCGCATTGCTAAGAAGGAGTGTGTTTGCAAGGAGTACTCCGTTCACCAGGCAATCAGCGCCAAACTTAGCAAGTTTTATTTTACAACAGTTGAGCTGATTCCTCATGGGCTGAGTACCGAGCCCAAAGTTGTTCCCGCACTGCGTGTTTTCTTAAAAAACAATGAATAAGTTAGGGCTTCAGCCCAACCTTTCTGGAACCACCGTTAGAATTGGCCTCGAGCTACCTATTCTGGGTCCTATGGCCCGACCTCCCGCCTCAGTCGCCTACTAGCCAGCCACACAAGTGGTAGGGCATTCATGTCAAGGACTGTTTCTGTTTCAATCGTACCTTGGCTCGCTTTCGGCGTTTGACACCTGCACCGCGCCAGGCTAGAGGTCGCTTGATTGCCGCTCTTGCTTTGATTATACTGACCGAGGCACAAGTTCCATCGATCCACATTTTCTTTCGACCAGCTAATAGTTCAACCACGATTCCCCAAAGTCGTTCCTCTTTATCCTTCTGTAGCACCCATCTTTTACTATAGACCCTTTAGCGATGGACTCGCTCTCGCCGACGTCAGCACCAAGACTTTTCGAGGCCACAATCGAGCAATACTCACCGCCCTTCCTCCTACATATCCTCGAGCACCGGCTTCGGCTTGAAGCAGTTTTGGCAAACATCGCTCTCACATCATGCTCCCACAATCCTCTGACGCACTTTCCACAGAAAGCTTTTTAGCTATGAGCGCCTGAACCAATGGATGCCACAACTTTTCGACAGTGTCTGTCAATCTATGTAACGAACCTCAATCTGATCAACTTTATATGGAAGTTGCCCTATCAAACAACAAGTCTGGCGCGGCGCTGCCGAACGTTTTCTCGATGAATCGCATACACTGACTTAAAATCATATATCCGTACTACACTTACGCGACTCAAGATCAAAGGCTTGCCCAAATCTTTAATTGCTTGCACATACCCAGCCATTTGGCGCGCACACCGACTTGTTGTCTTTCAGCAGTAGCGTTTCTGGCCCAATGCCGTTATTGCTACTACTAATTTATCACTGAATAAGATAGAAGCTGAACACGTAGCATCCATGTATACCTCACCCCACAGATTCTCTCTTATTCCGATTTGTTTATGTATGGAGCCAGTCATCCTCGATCCTAGATATATATTTTTTCGTTCACAAAACAAAAAAACAGTTGAGCTTATTATGTAAACCTTGTAACTATCCCTCTCAGACCTTTTTCGGTTTTCGCGATATTACGTATTCATTATAGCTCCAGATACTTTGGTCCTTGTATTGAATAGGTTCCTCGTATCTGCCTTTACTTTTATGTGCGGCGTGTGTAAGTGCGTGAGACTGTAGTCTGAGTACCCATAGCCATGGAATCCAAGGCGTTGCCATGCCTAATACTAATTTGGATTTGGCTGCTATATCAGAAAAGTCAGATTATTGCTACGATAAGCACTGCTTTAAATATGGTTACTAAGCAAAATCCGTTGCTGGCTCCTGAATTTTCGCTACTGGGATGAGAATGAGGTTGCTATAAAAGCCTGTTAGGGTTGCTAAAAAAAATAAGTTCATTGAATCCATTGCTATATTGTAGATCAACTTAAGATCATATTGCTAAGAAAATTGAGTATAAATAAGTAGGTTACTATTTCATAGCCTTTCGTGTAGCAATAACTTACTTCATAAAAAGGATACATATATTCAGGCGTACTATTAAAGCTGGATGTGTGACTTTATCTGGTAAACATTTATATGAGTTATGGTGTAGCAATTCTGTGGAACACTTAGTAGGTACTACTCTGCTATAGATGTTCATCAATATTCTTACTTGTTTATCTCACCACTTGTGTAAGTTACTGTTATCCATAAACAGTATATAACCCGTAGACCCTCGCGGCAATCACTTTCGTTGACAATCGTTCGTATTTTTTTCCCACTGCAATACAGATATGTGTAGATTAGTTACTCGTTGTGGTAAGATCCCTACAGCAGTTGTTAGTAAGGCGACATTACATACATACAAAGAAAGAAATGAAGTGGGGCACATCAGTTGAACACCCCGGTCGTGGAACCAGTATTCTCATGACTGTACAATAATTAAGATCAAAACTTTATGAAAACTTTTGCTTTCTAGTGATTTTCAAAGAAGAATGATGATGGGAAGATAAAAAGGGGAAACAACAAGTAAAAGAAAAACTGTCTATATGGTGTCAAATTGGGCATCAAAAAGCATAGAAACCGATTCGCCAAAATGGGTCCTTCGAATAGCTTCTGAAAAAATAGGGGCCACGTCGTATACTTTGATCTTGGGGCTGTCGCGCAAGTGTTCGTGCTGGGGGATCGTGTTGCTGACAATCAACTGATCAATACAGCTGTCTTCGATATTACGGGCGGCATTGCCAGACAAGATGGCGTGACAGACAAGCGCGTAGATTTTACGAGCACCGTTTTCACGTAACATCCGTGCTGCTCGAGTGATAGTATAGCTTGTGTCGGTGACATCATCGACAATGATGATGTCTTTACCTCGGACATCGCCTACCAGCATAAGGTCGCGTTTGTTGGTTGATACTTGTCGGCGCTCTTTGTGTACCAATGCAAAGTCCATACGCAATTTCTCGGCAATTGCTGTTGCTCTAGTGGAATACATATAATACGAATGTCAATTTCAGTCTCTTTACGCCCTCCGCCACTTCTCTTCCCCACCCCCTTAAACTGCATCAGAAAGTGGCGTTATTACCGTTTAGCACCACCGGCGTCGGGCGATACAATGACTGCATCCTGATAATTCGGGATTTGATGACGGATATAATTAATCATCAGCGGCGAGCTGACGAGATTATCAACTGGACAATCGAAAAAGCCTTGAAATTGAGGGTCATGCATCTCCATGGTGATGATATGATCGGCGCCTGCACAGGTCAGTAAGTCGGCTACCAGTGTTCCAGACCGTGCGACCCATTGACGATATTGCGACGAATTACCAGCGCCACCACTGCTGTTGTTATTCTCCAACGATACTTTAGCGAGCTTGTTCATAAGCTGACGGGACACGTCGTCCGTTGATGCTGTTGTTGCAGTGTTGAGTTTATCGTTACGAGGCGTAGCAGGAGGCAAGCTTGCAAGAGGAGCGCCTGACGAAGCCTTGTACGGCACGTCAGGCTGACGGCTATAAGGGAAATGAGGCAAAACGGCTGTAATGCGCTTGGCCGATGCAACTTTGCAGGCATTGATCATGATTAAGAGTTCAAACAAATTGTCATTGACGGTACCACAGCCGGACTGAATAATATAAACGTCTTGTTCTCGAACAGATTCGCGCATTTCAACACTGGTCTCATTGTTGCTGAACTTGGCCAGCTTGCTTTTGCCGGAAGAAATGCCGAGCCGATTGCACACGGCTGCTGTCAGCTCTGGGTATGACGAGCCACCAAATACGACGAGGTTTTTCATAGGGTCCGTATGCTTTACAGTTTATAGAAAGTGTGTGGCTGTAAAAGAGGCAGAAAAAGAAAGAGAGTAGGGTGTGTGTGTGTGTGTGTGTGTGATATGTCATGAATATTTTTTTTTTGCCTCTTTATGCGGTGTTTCGACCCCACCCGATTACATTTAAGATCTCCGAAAGTAAATTGAGATGTGCACACTGCAGTAATGCCCAAGGCAATGTCACTAAACTTAACAGTAAGCCTCGTAGTGCGGCCAGGGATCAGAACTCTTTCATTTGGAAACCAGTTTTGGGTCAGTCTATACGCTTTAAAAAGCGCAACGCTTGATCGTGCCATATTCCATATACGAGTGCATGAGTGCAAGCGACTCATACATCCAAGTGGGTAGGAATTATAGCAATGGTATTCTTTTTCTTTTTTCCAATATGAAAGCAAAACAACCCAAGCAATTGACGTTTGCTCATGATATAGTAGAGACTTGAAAATTGTTACTGAAAAAAAGAGAAATTGCAACTATTTGTAGTTTGACTGAATTAAAGTGACAGCCTCCAAGTTCAACAGCTTGAGTTTGCTTTATTATTTCTTGTACGCGCCGCTTTCTCTCTTCCGTAGCCTACTTTCGCTGAGCCAGGAGATATCGAATTTAGCGAAACATGCATCCTTGCTTGATTTGTTGTTTTGCTTGGAATAAGATACCAACCGTTATCTTTCTCGATCGGTTCGAAAACTATGTACCAACGTTGCAGTTTCTTCAAGATATTGTGCTATTACCAGGATTAACCAACATCTTAAGAATTCACAAAGTATACGGATATCTACTATTGGGATACTCACCTCCTACAACGATAGAGCAACAATAAAGGAGCGGTAGACGAGTCTTCTCCACGGTAAACGGCACATTGGTGGTATGCTTGACATATTGTTACATTAAAAACTACAGACAATCACTTTTGGATTGTAATTATTTTGAAATTATTACAAGGTATATCAAGCGGACTGAAGGAGCGTACTAGTCATTATGTATGCCAGTATCGCAGCGCTTGGGTGCCACAAAAGTCTGCACAGCCGAAAACCTTGTTTATCTTTCCCTTGTGGCTAATTTTTCCTTTGACCTCGGCAGAATATAAACATTACCAATGTCATTGGAACCACTGGGTGTCAAGATAAAGTTAAGTTTGACGTTCGGCTGCTTTTGAGGTAACTTGTCCATGGCTCGTAACGACTTGGCCATCGACAAATGGCATTCGAGACTATGTGTGCTAGTCATATATTCGTTCCTATTATGATGGTAGCGCTGCGTTATTATCTGGTTTGTTACTTTGGAACACGTTTACGTGGTACCAGTCTTCGTGTTGCACTATCGTCAACGCTCCTGGTTACCATGGTAAGGCAAGGGTAGCCTTCAATTAGAGCTATCTGCCGAGCACACAACCAAACGGCGATACACTGTAATTCGTGAAACTGTATTCTCAATAATGATTAGCGTCTCCAAATCTCTTCAACTATCTCGGATGAATATTGGTGAGATAGATATACCGCAAAGCAGGCAACTATAAAATCTGATTTAAGAGTTGCTGTTGTTGATGTTGTCATTATAAGATGGTCCACGACATACTTTGGAGGTATGTCGCCCAGAAACGTATTAGTCACTAGACGTTGGACGTAGTGAAGATTTCGTTGGTAATACTGGAGATGAAAGTTCCCGCAATCACTTTTGTTTGTTGTTGCTACTCGAAATATCTGAAACATGTACAGTAAAACCATCGGCCCGCTTTCGCGAATCAACTAATGCTGGTTTGAATAGCATTGAACAAATCATGCATCAGGGAACTGTTCTTCAAAGTTAAGATATGTAGTGCGTAACGAATTCCTGGTGTTAACGGAAGATCAATAGGTTGCTTAAATGACAACCATCGTTCCTTCTGTTATAGCAATCCGTAAGTACAAACCCTTCGTCGCTACGGATAACCAAATGATTCCGCGACGAAGCTGTGCTATGTCATAGTCAGACGTAGAGGACCATTCCTCCTCTAATTAGTTTTAGAAAGCCATAAGACGTAGCCAAATCTAGTCATTCTGCATAATTTTAGGTACAAGAGATGGTCATGTATATACCATGACATCTAAGACCGGGTATGCAGCGAGCCATACTGGCGTGAGGTTGTGTTGTTTGAGCACTAAAAGACGCTGAATTTCTCAGAGAACTATCAGGCTGATTCGGGTTCCTTTGCTCTAGTCTCTAGCCTGAGTAGTCAGCTGCCTGATAGTAAATGAGTATATTGCAATTTGCATATATTACGGATTGCTCCTGTCGACGTTGGACTTGCTTATTCGCTGTTGGTAACGACTGTCTTGATAGCGTTTCTGCTTCATTATTATAATGAAAAGCGACAGTAAGCTACAAAGTATGCTGTTGCGATCCTAGGTGTCTATATAGCATATGGCGGTCATCTCGCTTGGTAGGGGCTGCAGAGGTAGCAATGCTCATTGTGCAGCTTGTTATGTATGATGAGCTCGATCATTTTTTACGTGAATGAAAGGCGAGTGATGATTTGATGACCATAATTGATGGTGTAGTTTAGTTTGTTTTCGTGATTGTTGAAATGTGTGTACTCGCTCTACATACACTGAGGAAGATATTGTTTCTGTATATTGACTACTCGTTAGTTAAGAAGTGTAAAGTGGATAGGAATGAGGGAAGATTCAATATAGTATTAATGCAAGTCAATCCCGCCGCGGAGGTTACCTACGAAACGTATACTACACACTACGAGATATCTATGGCGTTCAAAAGCCACTTCTTTAGCCTAACTTTGATATTCCCCCAGTATAAGGCACTGTCATCTCGTATAATCCTGCCCTCGTTATCCGCCTTGGACAAGTATCACACAATGGTTGTTTATTAGCAAGCCGCTGGATGCATCACCAATCATTCTGTCAGCTTTGTTTATTCTCAATGCGCAATGACAGCATTTGTGTTGGCGATTATATTGAAGCACAAGTCTACAAGTATGAAAAGAGGAGGAGATATGCTTATTTCCCAATGTCTTGCAACTGTCGGCTGATAATGGAGAATTACTGCAAATACGTCTTTTTCTATGATCGCCATTCACAAACTCCAGCTGAACCTAAATGCCATTTGGCATTAGAATGTATCGAAATGGTGACAACGTGAAAATGGCCTAATATATAGTTTTGGGAACCGCCTAAAGGAAATTGTGTCAGTAGAAGAGCTAGCATAGTAGCAGGAGCTAGTAAATGCTGCAAGCCTCTACATGTATAGATAGCAAGAAGAGTAACCATCGCGAGCGACTGAAGAAAGTCGAATCTTTTTAGCTTAAGGGAAAACGGTGATACTTTGTTTAAACAGCAAAGGACAAATAGTAATATTTATCGTATCGTATTATCTATGATGAATCCACAGTTGATTGCGACGAGTTGGACAAGATGTACAAATGTGTAGCATTTGGTCTCCTATCCTTTTTCTTAGAACAGAACCTACTGCTTCTAGTAGGCTTAATCTGTTATTAAAAATTTAGTGTTGCTGTAGTGGTATAGCGACTGTAAACAGTGAGTTCGAAAACTGCATGTATATATATAGCTAAGCAACATCTAAGACGCGTCATCTTTCATCAGAAGCAGCTAAATCACTCTCATGTTTACACTATTTGATCGTCATCATCTCGTCACGGCAAAGCAGTGTTTGAGTATTTACCACATGTACTTCAGTCGGCCAATAAGAAACCAGTAGTATCAAAGAAGGCTCTAACGAATGGAAATGAACCGGGTAGCGGATCATGCAGAAGCTTCTGCACTAGCAATCACTATTACAGTTGCGGCTATACGCATTTGTAAGCAATTACTTAAAGTTAGAGGCAGCAGAATTTCACGCATCTTCTGTCCATGCTTAACAAGATAAACAATGTGCTCTAGCAGAAAAACGAAGATGCATTGTGGATTTTTTTAATGTGCAATGCGCTTGACGCTAAATCAAGGGCGCGCCACCCCTTCTAGTATTCGTGAAATTGCAAAAGGTTGCCAATGACGGGTGATGACCGGATCGCTTGATGATGACTGTTGGTCTAACGCCACACAAAGAAGTAAACTGTAAAATCATGCAGAGAACCGCATTGTTTGTTTGTGACACAGAGAGTACTAATGATAGCAATCAGGAGGTGGACTCTTCCTTTGCGTATAATTGATGAGGGGTACTCGTAGCATCACAATGCAAAGGGGGCAGAGCAGAGAAACAGGGCGCGCACATACACGCTTTTTGCAGGTTTCTCTCCCTTTCTTTTCCGCTCTTTTTCTTGACCCTTTATATATATTATAGTACACTACTCTAATGAGTCCCCGCCCAGAGTATGAGCCTGATGAAAACGAACCTGATGAGAACGAGCCTGATGAGGACGAAGGTGGACATCACAGTATAAATAAAGGGTCACCATCGCCTACCCCCACCGGCAATAAAAATCATCACCATGATACGGCAACGAGTTCACCAACTGATACAAGCGGCAATACACTTCCTTCATCATCCAACAACAATAACACTGTACCTACCTCAACCATTGGGCCGTTGACGGTCGCCCTGGTCGTGATTCTCGTCGTCATCACTTGCTGCATCTTACACTGTGCTCGTATACGAAAGCGTCTGAACGATCAACAACGTACACAAACCATTAACGGCTGGACCTCGTTTTTGTCACAATTTAAGAAACAGGCGAACAATGAAGACCAAACAATAATCGCGCGAGACGTGGAAGAAGGCACGGTAGCAGCACCTGGAGCAGCGGTATCCAGTGCAGGAACAATAGAAAAAGAAGGCAATAGCAGCAGCACTCGACGAAAACCGGTGAAAAAACGCGACTATTATGACCGTGCCTTCCAGTATCGAATGAGCAAACCGCCGCCCTTACCACCCTATGAAACGGACAACGAAGCAAACCAGCGAGGAAATAGCAATAGTAGCAACAATGACGAAAGACAGCCATCCATAGTGTTCTCGCCAGGTTGGCTGTTTGCATTCAGTGATAAACAAAACGAGAGGGAAAGTAAAATTAGCCAGAAGCATCTTATCAAAGAAGGCGAAAAGACCGAGGACGGTGCTGCGTCAACGCCCCTGTCACCCCCTGAGCCCGTTCACCATCATGCCACCACCGCCGCCAACTCTGATCGGCTTTGCCCCCACCAAGTTACTGTGGATAAGGATCCAACACCTGCATCACCTGAGCCATCATTACAAAAGCCTCACCAAAAATTCTCTTCAGAAGCATAGTAGTTGCGTTATTCTAAATAGTATATATTGTTTTATTAATATTAAATCATGTACCAATGCGACCTCAACTGATATCGGATGTGGCTGGGCTCGATATGCAAAAATGTTTCGTATAGGCAAGCTCGTCTTAAGCTTTGCTCCCCCCGATCGGTCTTTTTTCCTTCTTTCAATGTCGCTATACCATGAGGAATTTATGAAAGCAGCACTCGACGTTGCTCAAGAAGCCTATGATAATCTGGAAGTACCCGTTGGCTGCGTATTTGTAAAGAACAATGAGACGATAATTGCTCGAGGGCGGAATCGACCCAACGAAACCTTTAACGTAAATTCCCACCAACATTAAAGACATGAGAGACAATAACGAATCTGTCCATTCACCAATTTGCCGCTTTTTTCCAAAAATAATAAACAAACAAATCAACGGGCGATGATGGTACATATTATAGGCCACACGACACGCAGAAATTGAAGCAATTGACGATATTTTAAAAGAGAATGATGTATCAATTTTCCTAAATACGGATCTCTACGTTACTGTCGAACCGTGTGTCATGTGTGCCGCTGCTCTACGTCAAATTGGAATCCGCCATGTTTACTTTGGCTGTGGAAACGACAAGTTTGGTGGCAATGGATCCGTATTCGATATCAACTCAGAGTAATTAATCCATTTCATCAAATAACTGATATTGAAGGTGTACTAAGGTTTGCTTTTTGGTTTTGGTTTTTTGCTCGCTTTGCTTTTGCGGACAATAGTCCTCGTCTCGAAAGTCCAACATCCAAACCTTATCCATCCGAAGGTGGCTATTTTCGAAATGAAGCCATTTTACTTTTACGGAAATTCTATGTTCGAGAAAACGACCATGGTAACTTTAAATTCCTAGTGTATCATAGCAGCATTCTCGGGAACTGAGAAAACTGACCATATATGCATACTAGCACCAGCACCTAAAAAGAAGGCCGCACGCATGTTAAAAACCGACATACCCAAAGACAATTGATAAAGGAATAAAAAGAAATCAATCTATTACAAAGTAGACTATCATTTACAAATGTCGTTCTGATGAGTAATAGGGTAGAGAATGAGAATGGCAGAGAGAGAGAGAGAGAGAAAGGTAGAAAAAGAGAGCAGGGGGAGTCTGTACGGTATTGTTTAATGCACTTTTTTGCTGTTGTTGTTGTTGCTGTTGGTAGTAGCGGGAGAAAGAGGAGCGAGATGGGTTTCCTTTTGTATACACACATAGTAATTAGTACTTCTTTGAGACCTCATTTGTGATAGCAGAAGCGGAAACAAATTCTTTTGCTTCTGATGTGTTGATCTTAAGATGAAGGCGTCTCATCTTTGACAGGCGCTTTCTCGATGACATCCTTTTCCACGGTTGGAGCCTCTTCTGCTTTGTCGGATGCTTCTTCAACGGAAGTGACATCGTTGCCAAGAGCATCCTGCTTTGGCTTTTCTAAAGATACGCGGGAAGCAATGGATTCATACCACTCGTCCATGGATTTACCATTCAATATGCCGATAATGATAATTGACATATTGTCACAGCCTAAACCACCGACTTCACTGTCGGGTGCCAGACAATGGTCCATCATCATTTCGCAAATTTCATCCAATGGTGCCTTTGTAGCAATTGCCTCCCGTACAAAATCTACAGCCTGCTGATTCGTCATGCAATCCCAAATACCTATTCCATTGCACAGAAACACAAAAAAAAAAATTAGCAAACGCATCTCCCTAGTCCTTGCTCGTCGCTTCACACAAACCACAAATACTTCATACGCAACAACAACGACATACTTACCATCACATGCCAAAATAAAGAACTCGTCATCATCTGTCATTTCATGTTCAATAATATCGGGATCACCTATGCAAACAGGTCAGTTATTATTGTCAAATGTAAAAAAGGAAATGCCATTATGGTAGCAGCTGTAAAAGTATACTGAACTTACAGGTGACAATTTGTTCCTCAGCAGGCAATTGAGCGTTTTGCTTGAATTCAAAATCACCAATAGCGCGGGAAAGTGCCAAGTTGCCTAGTTTAACGGTTCAAAAATGTATCCCAATCAGCGAAAATCCCAACCTGTTGCCATCAGCTATTCTACTAATCCAATACCATTGACACGTCCAAATTCCACAAAACCCCCTGCTGCAATGATCCGCTGTGATTCAGCCCGATCAACGGGCTTGTGATCGTACGACAGGGCTTTGCTTTTGCCTTTGACGCTAATGACAGATCGTGAGTCTCCTGCGTTTGCCTAAATGACAGCGCATACTGTTAGTTGCTATTTGTTCTTTTTCTAAATTACCCTTTAAAAACACAATTATATACAAACAAACAAGCACGCAAGAAACATACCACAAGGATTTTACCGTCGGGTGTAACAAGGGCTGTCACAGCTGTACATCCAGAAGGATCGTAAGCAAAGTTTCCGTCTTTTCGAATTATAGAGAAGGATGATATTAGCAACTACATTTTTCGTTCACACCACATTAGCGCCATCCCCGTGCAACCAAACAGTGGCAATAACTCCTCCCACTATATATATACCTTCACTCAAATCCTTATCAATTGACAAAAAACCATCCTTCAATGCTTCATGATATTCTTTCCGATCGAAATGAGAGCTTTCACGGATCTTTTTATGCAAGACTTGGCCAGTGTACTGGGCAATTGTGGCACCTAGGAATTATAAAAAACCCGTTTGTCACTCAGTGTTTCCTTTTGGTACCCCAAACAATGGCAAAATGGATTGTGTTCGCATAAATTTTTACCGCCATGACCATCATATACTCCGAAAAAGCTCGCGTCTGTATCATCGAGTTTTAACAGCGTCGTGTGAGCGTCCTCCATAGCTACAAAGAAGAACAATGAAAAAAAATTGGTGGGGCGTAGTTAAGGGTTGATGATACCTCTCCTTTTTCCCAAATCGGGCAGGAGCGAGAAGAGATAGAGGTGTAGGGTGTATACATATCCCTTCCTCTTCCGTACTGTCGTACGTAATATGCAGATATGAAAAAGAAAAAGTGCGTGGTTGTCATAAACAGCGATGGCCATGATTAATTTTTTAAAAAAGGATACTCAGTCGCCAGCCTTGCATGGCGGATGCGCCATACGCAAACCTCTTGTCATTATCCTTGCTGGAGGTCTTGTCCGTAATCGGCTCTGAAAGTGTTTGACCCATTACTTGTTATATACAAATGAATACACTGTTAATATATTTTTGCGCTTTTTACAACAATGAGCTTTCACTATACACGGCGCAGTGTCATATATATTACTTTAGTTGTTTTTGATTGTGACAAAAAAGATTATGAGATCGATGAAAAGCTCGCGAAACGCAAAAAAGGAAGAAACTCTGTAAAAAAAAAGCACGGAGATCGGCATCAGCAAGCGTCTTTCTGTGCTCCAGTCGATGTGACTTCACAAAACGGAACCTCGAGTGCCGGTCTGTGTGCGCGAACCAGTTGAATCGGGAAGGAAATTCTTTTTTCAAAGTCTAATCAGGAAAAAAACATTGGGTCGGGTGATGTCACGCTTAGGCAATAGCTCACTCTTCTTTAACTTGCATATAAGCTATTGCGCGTGACAGCATATGGTCCTGCAACCTTATTAGTGGGTAAAACGAGCTTATTCTTTTTTGAGACCATTATACTCATAACAATAACCATGGTGGCGGAGCGTCGTTGTAATAACGTAATGATGTTTCAGATTATGCTGCATTTCTACGCTGTTTTTATTTATATATCCGCGCCAACAGAACTGAAGATATACAGCAGATCCCTGTTGTATACAAGCTTCCCTTTTGTGTCATTCCACCAGCAATGGTGATCCTTGAAGAATATCTTATCGAGTTAGTAACTAGTAGAGGGCACGAAATCATTAACAAGAGCTGAGACTTATACATCATAAATATGCAGTATTCACACGCACAAAAGTAACAATTATTAAAATGCACAGATCAGAAGAAAAGAAGCTACTATGATTGGTCCAAATTTTGGTTCAGAGTATGGCACATAACAAGTACTGCGTATGTGTGGATAGACGTCCCAGCCGTTCTGCTATATGAGCTAATAAACGTCTACAACATTCGAACAGCTACTACTACAACAGATTAATTCGCAAGTTTGACAGGCGTAACATTAAGAAAAGTACCGATCAGTACTTTTTATTGGTGGTACAGGTATCAAAGACAGGGTATACACATGTTCTGATTTGTTGGTCGTCCGGTTTCTTCGAGGTACATCATTGCCTAAGTAAACATCACAAAGTGTTTTAATCTTGGAAAACCATTACACTAACAACACATCTATTATTAGTATCTATCTACCTCCTCCATTTTATTTATATTTCATACAGGTCGAGTTCGGTAATGACAAAAGCTTATTGCTCACTCACTTTCTAATTAGTCCCTGCGAATCGTGAGCTGGCTTTGTTTAACTTCTCTTTGACAACAGACGGTGTAGACATCTGCTTCCACTTCATCCGTGCGCTTGCCTCACGACGAGGCGAATTCATGCCCAATTCCTCTCGTGAAGTCAAGCTCTACCCGAGCAATTTGGACCTCACCGCCTGGAACCGTGGGATGTACCACCTGAGCAAGAACCCAGTTGGGCTTGATCAACAGCGACGCGGTCAATCGCGGATTGTATCTATAGATCCTGGTATGTCTTAGTGATGTTTTTTTTTCTTTCCTTTCAAAGTGAGCGCACATTCAGGGCAGTTGTCTAATTCATGTTGTGGGAATACAGGCATCAGATCGCTCGTAACCGCTGTTGATACCATCGCTCCCCTGAACACCCAAGAGGAAAGAGCTGCACATACCATGGCTCTTCACAACAGACAATACCAGTACGTATATGCATAATAGCGCTTCGCACTTTAGTCTTTGATGCTGATATATCTCAACTTCTATAAAATATACTATGTATCATTGTTTTCAAGAAACCAGTCCATGTTTAAGTGGAGCCATCAAAGAACGATGAATAATCGCGCTAACTACGTTGCTGAAGAAGCAGCAAGAAACAATAATCCAAACGCTACAGATCCACATGAGTGGTATTTCTTGCTCGAACTAGCTCCCGCCACTGTAACAAGCTCTCTGCGGTTCTTAGCCTATATCAGGATGGTGAGCGACCTGCATACCGAGTAAGCGTATTCTTTGGTACTTCTCTTGATCAATGTTTTTTTTTGCGATTCTTGTTTTAAACATTTTGTTCTTTTCGCATCTTATTACAGAATGTTTACTCGGAACAACTACAAATTCAGACATCGAGAAGACCGTATGACGATGTTCGGCGCGAGGCGCGCTGCGTTGGAAACGCTTGCGAACAGATTGCTAAACCTGACGCAAAACGACGATGTAGGTGTACTTCTTTACTACATATACTAATATACGAATACAAATATATGCGTATGCTTCTTTGAGTTAGTAGATTACTGATTAGACACTGACTTGGTTGTATTTGTTTTGTTCAGCCGCCACTTCCCTTCTTCAACAAAACTTTGAAAGCCGAAAGAAAGTCGATTCGACGTGCGCCCCGGAGGGAAAGACGTCGAGTTTCGAGTGTCCAGGGACCCCAAGAACTACCTACGATCGTTGCGTATGGGGACGGCCGATCTAAGCCCAACATGAAAGGGTGGGAGAGTGTGTCTGTGGAAGTAAGTTAAACCTGAACTGTGAAATGGACGTATGTCTCGCAATATCTACTGACGTATCGACCAACTCATGCTTTCCAGAGCTATCGTGCGGTCCTGGCACGTCGCGCGCTAGTCATTTTGATTGATGAATATTTGACGTTCGTTATTTGCAATACCTGTCATGAACGGATACAATAGTTTCTAGCAAATGTACAAGGAGAGATGGCGAACATGACCTGCAACGTTCACCGGTAAGCAAAAATACATTGATTCTTTGCATATGTATATCTACGCGTTTTGTATAGACTTTAATCTTCTTGTGTTGGTATTTTCTGACGATATTGTAGGAAACTACGTATCCGGCGTACGACGGCCACTGTAGGAGATGGACGCGCAATTCAGCACTGCATTGATGCAGACGGCAATGTTTTACATCGCACATCACAATGCGATAATCTTGAGGTTCTGCGCGGCTGGCGCAGGGAGGTTTACGCGTTCAAATTCTGCGAAAATTGTTTGGCGCTAAGCTTTTATATACTCTGTATCTTATGGTGAATTTCTTTCTTTATTGATGATCGTAACACTTTAATCGCAAATATGTAGTTAATTGAACGCGACTTTAACGCAGCGACCAACATAGGCAGAATCATCGAAGGGAATTTATACGGGCACGACAAGCTCTAATAATAAATATAATATGTTACACAGAGCAGCATAATAGCTGACACTCTTATGTTAGTTATAACAGATGGGTGGTGTCGTGCCCGTAAGAAGCACAGCGCGTATGTATTATGTAAGAAGACAATTCGATGACTTATGTAGGTGGGACGCGTTGTGCTCGTAAAAAGCATTGATTTCTTGTGCTTATTTATAAGTCTTTTGTTCAAACTTGCTCATAGATCACAACCAGATTTTAATAAATCAAAGAATTCTGCAGTACAGTGTAAAATTACTTGATATAGGATATTCCATACTATTTCTACATAGAATATGAAAAGGTTTCATAGATATTTGCCCAGCAAACGTTTATACTATATAAATATGTATGTCAAGAAGAAGTATGTTATCAAGCTGACAGCTGCATTTGGTATAAATTAGAACCATTGAGAGACAAAAGAAATCTATGTAGAGGAAAATTAGAGAAGATATTTATGATGGTTCAAAATGTAAAAAAGAGAAATACAAAGAGAGAAACCTTTCTATGTAGCGCTGTGAATGTGTGAAATATTAAGTATAGTGGAAGCGCTCCTGTACAAAAACGTGCTAAAGAATAAAACAAGGCAAGTTTCTACCAATACGTCTTCAAAATTTCCTCCTTACGGGCACGACGCGTCCCACCTACATATGTCATTCTTACATAATACATACGCGCTGTGCTTCTTACGGGCACGACACCACCCATCTGCTATAATTAACATAAGAGTGTCAGCTATTATGCTGCTTTGTGTAACATATCATATATATTATTAGAGCTTGTCGTGCCCCGAACAAATAAGGAAATAACTTGTCGTGCCCGTATCAATTCCCATCATCGAAGCATGAATGTTGTCTGCCGACCCCTTGAAATCCCGGCCAGTTGAGTTGCGTCGCGGGCAAAATTTACAACAGCAGCTGGCGCCCATCGACAACGCTGACCAGGAAGAAGAACTGGACGACCAACTGGACGACGACTTCGAGAGTGAAGAAGAAGTCATAGGCCTCTGAGGATGAAGAGGCCAACCTCTGTACATGTTGGGGTGAAGTATGTGACTCTTTCCTTTCTTTTTGACAATTTATTTTATGGAGAGAGTTACTAACTTTTCTTTATCCCTTTAATTAAACTTCCACATATTCCTGTTATCTTGTTATGACGTATTTTTTTTGGTTGAATAAAGAAACCCCAGTGCAGCAGATTGCATTAAACAAGTCCATAATTTTAACATAACTGATATCATTGGTAGATCGGTAGATCTCAAAGCGGCTGGGTGTAATTTTACATAAGCAAACGCAATCTTGCAAAACGCCTATTGGCTTTCATCAATTACCGAAAATAGACTGTGGAGAGATTAGAGAAAGACGGAAAGCTGACCAGTTTCTTTCTTAGTGACTCATAGAGACCATTTGTGTTGACTGATCTTGACGACCAAGCTATATTTGACACACCCACTCTTACTGGACATGTACAAAACGTATGCTACTGCTGAGGGTCTTCCTCCGGCACTCGCACAGAATAAGCTTGTCAACCTTATTGCCGAGCAGAATATATCTATTGTTCCGGAATTCACTTTGGAATCAGGTGTCAAACTTCATAACGTCCCAGTAGCTTGGAAATCATTCGGCAAACTCAATGAGCGAGGCAACAACTGCATGGTTATTTGTCACGCTTTAACAGGCAGTACCGATGTTGAAGACTGGTAACAAAAATTTAAAGTTTCCTTTCTGTGGCCACAAGGAAAAAGTGAAGAAAACTTAACAAGGTGGTTAAAAAATGATATAGGTGGGGTGCCCTGATGGGACCACGACGAGCCTTTGATCCGACCAAATTCTTCATCGTCTGCTGCAATGTACTTGGTTCGCCGTACGGATCGGCCTCACCATTGACGATCAATCCAGAGACAGGCGAGCGCTATGGTCCTGAATTCCCGCTCGTGAGTGTGCGAGACGACGTCAAGTTGCACCGTTTAATATTGGATCAGCTCGGCGTGAAACAGATTGCGATATGTGTGGGAGGATCTATGGGTGGAATGCAAGTGTTGGAATGGTCGCTTATGGGCAAGGATTACGTAAAAACAATTGTGCCAATTGCTACTTCTGGACGGCATTCAGCGTGGGGTATCAGCTGGGGTGAAGCACAGCGCCAATCGATCTATAGTGATCCGAGCTATGGTAAGCATGGATATATAGTTCAGAACAAGAGAGGAGGCAAGAGCTAAACACAGAACTGTAGACGACGGCTACTATCCCGATGACAAGCCTCCGAACGTTGGTTTATCTGCTGCTCGCATGTCGGCCTTGCTTACTTACAGATCACGCAACTCGTTCGAGTCTCGATTTGGCCGCAAAGCTGCCGATACGAACCGCATGGCTCCTCCCAAGCGCCCCAACTCACCTCGCGAGGCTAATTTGTTTATCCACAACGACGGACATAAGAATGCCGGCACATCAACGTCATCTCCTCGCTCGTCTATCGACAGCAACGCTGAGCGCGCACAACACACCACCATCAACGATCCACCCATGCCCACCGCACGCGTCTTTTCAGCACAGTCTTATCTGCGCTACCAAGGTGAAAAGTTCATTGGCCGTTTCGATGCCAACTGTTATATTGCTCTGACAAGAAAGATGGACTCGCACGATGTGTCGCGAGACCGTGGCGACTACGAACAGATCCTGCAATCGATTGAACAGCCCGCGCTCGTCATTGGTATTGAGTCCGACGGCCTTTTCACCATCTCGGAACAGTACGAGCTTGCCGAGACGATACCGAATGCGGAAATGGTCACCATCCAGTCCCCGGATGGCCACGATGGGTTCTTGCTCGAGTTTGACCAGCTCAATCGACATCTGCTGGCATTCATCCAACGCGTTGCGCCGGATATCTATGAAACATCCATGGTCAGTGAAGAAGAGGCAGAACGACAGGAAATTCTAAAGGCAACCAAGGCAAGCTTGTTCGGCGAAGCGGAAGACATTACCCAATGGTAGACGACTGTAGAAATTGGGCCTTGAAACCCTAGTGCCTATTTTTTTTTTGGTATTGTACTATAGCCATCCTTGCTCCTATTACTTTGTTATGATAGAGAATTATATACACGTTATTATCGTTACTTCAAGTTGCTGTGTGTGTCATCTTTTTTTTCAATGCAAAAAGTGCAGGTGTGGGGTATAAACCAAAAAGAAGGGAAAAAACATGCGTCATGCAGGTGCAACCATGGACTACTGCAGCGCTCCGTGATCTCTTAGTGTGGAAGAATAGTGATTAGTGGTGAGGGTTGCTATGGGAATCTTCTCACTTTCTCACAGCATGGCCAAATCAATATGAATAACGCTATTCAGCATTTCACATGTGATTCAAATAGGCGTTTAAAACACGTGAAAGTACAAGAAATACTTAAATACGACCAAGTCGGTGCGCCCTTCTCCTTTCTTCTTTTGTTTCTCTCTTACTTTACCAACCAGCCCCACACATAACAAATTTCATCATGTCCGATATCGTCGTCCCCGGTTTTGCTTCCTCTGAGCTCATTGCTGGTAAGAAACGCATCATTCTTTGTCCCTTCTGAGCTAGTATACTCATCCATACGCCTGGTGATTCTCTTACGTGTAGAGCTCGCCAAAGTCTTCGAGTCCATGGGCGCCGATGAGAAGGCCAAGCTCATCAAGCAGGTAACAAGAAAGGAAAACCGAGTCCACATTGGTCTTATACATGTCTTTTGGCTAACTCCGTACAACTGTTACAGGTCAATGGCGTCTTCCAGTTCGTCATCAAAAATTCTGAGGGCAAGGAAGAGATTTTCACTATCGATGCTAAGAAGGAGGGCAAGGTTTCCCGTGGTAAGGGTGCCGTTAAGGCCGACGCTATCTTGTCCTTGAAGGATCAGGACTTTGTTGACCTTGCCACTGGCAAGTTGAACGGTAAGCATTTTTATCACAAAAAAGGCAATTTGCGGGGCACACGAAATGTGGGGCGGTGTAAGAAACGATCATTAATCACGGGACTTCTCTCCGTTCTTTTCTTTGTGCGCTTACAGGCCAAAAGGCTTACATGAGTGGCAAGCTCAAGGTCAAGGGCCAAATCATGCTCGCCATGAAACTCGACAACGTCTTCAAGTCCATCAAGCCTGCTGCTAAACTGTAAATTAAATAAAGAAGGCGAAATTTGAGATTACTTTTTCATTTGGCTAGGATAGACCGGGAAGGAAAGACGTTCATTGTAGCTACAAGGTAGTGGCCATTTGATGCTGGGACATGGTAGTTAGCTGCAACTCTGAGATGATATGGTCGTATTCGATGAAAATTAAAATAAATACCCATTTTTTGTTTCAAATCTGACGTTTCTTGTCATCTTTGTTAACGTACACATTCCATTAGATTTTATTGTGTTCGCTTGTCTTGAAGTAATCACCTTATCATGGTAGCCTACTGCTCACCATGATACCAGTATCGTTTGGGATTTGTCACAGGCGCAACCTTTTTTGTATCGTGTTTCTAAGGATTGCTGTCCTTAGCACCTTATACGTCTAGGACTTCTGTTTAATTAAGGGGCGGATGGTTTGAAAAGTGCACTGCATAGGAATATGTCTGCTGTCTGGTGCTTTGCCACTCTAACGTGATGTTTATCAAAAAGTACACATAAAATAAAAAGTTTTGAGAAGCTCCATCATGCACGGATAAAATTATTGCCATTTCATCATATGCCATAGACTGTATAATACATGCTGCCTTTGACGTTGTCGGAACTTATACCTATATCAAATCTACAAGCATACATATTCATTCTCCTTTGTTCTTTAAGCTTGACTATAATGGGTACATCTGATCCGAAAATTAGACTTGGTAGTAGTGAAGAGTGATGTGAGATGCATTGAATCGATGACCAAACATGCTGCAAAAAATCTGACAACTTTCAAAAATCAACAATTAAAAATTCTTCCTTTTTGAGTATCGCTGTCGACGGTGCTTTCCTCGCGACAACAATAACTGTTTCTTTTGTCACTCTTTGCACGAACGGCATAATCGATAAAAAAGTTGTATGCATTACAGAGCGCGGTAGTGTTTTTAAAAGGCACACAATGGGTCAATTGCATGTTAGTGCCTACTTTCCTTCCTCGGGAATTGGCTTCTCTGCAGGTATCATACCTGTTGTACTACCTTTAAAGAAAGGTTATGAGCAACAAGGAATAAAGGATACTCGCATCAGCTACGGTATCCGAAAACTTTTTTTCCGAGCTATAAACTAAGTGCATTATCCTAACGTTCCTCGTAGCATACGTGTTAGGGCTTAAGGGCGATCAACATGAGATATTGCATCAAGCTTTTCAAGCAATCTTTTTAAACGCTTAATATATACTTCCTTCTTTCGGATACTAATTAATGATAGGGCATTGTAAGATGCCCTCACTGTTCTAGCTCGCAGCTCTTTCGACATGTCAATACACTTACATATTCGTCTTGTTTTTAGTGCCTGCAGTTAAGCTACTAATATGCTCTCACGTTTGCATAAGAATCTCGTTTCTTTGATGATGTATTTCGCTTGGAGATATGATGTATAAGTTTCGATAGAGACACATTATATCTTGACAGTAAAGACATAAGAAGAATTGTAGGTCTCACGGGTACCGATACATCTTACCTACTATATGATATCCTCCTGAATAGCACAGTTGAGCCATAAATTATCAAAAGAATCTACAGATTATTGCTTCGAAGCAATGGCCATGCCATTTTAGCTCATCTGTATAGATACGATATTCTATACTACATAACTACTCTTCTTCAAAGGCCAAAGAGCCACAGCTATTGTTTAAATTGGAAAACGAAGAGTTTGGAGACCAGATGGCATATTCAACTGTAATGTCATAAGCGATAGAACAGAGACCACAATAGGTAAAAGTAAGATTGATACAATGAGTATAGCATGCAGCCCTGTATTGACTATTACACCACAGTGACTCAATCTAGTTTGTAGGGCTATCTGCTGCTTGCATGAGCCAAATTGAAAACACCATCATTGCTCATTGTTCCAACGGTGCTGTATCAAAATTTAAATGAAATATGGTGCAGAAAAAGTTACGTGGAACCACTGCAGAATTATATAAGCGTTTTTATAGATCTAATAACCTCAGCATGCGACTGATAGAAATACGTATTGACAATTACTGATTTGACTAGTTTTCATCACAACAATAAGCCTCTGCGACTCTCTGAGACGACGCTCGCAGGGATTGACACGAAGCGAAGCGGGGGGTCTCAATCCCAAGATGCGAAGGCGAGAAAGGCTCTTAGCACATGATACGTCTATGAACCGTTGGGAGTACAGAACGCATTGAATATATACGTATTGAACAGTACTTATGAATAATGCTACGAAAGATAGCAGCTGTCGTGTTGATTATATACAGAGTAATGAATAGAGAGAACTAATGGCAGTCGAGTGTATTGTAGCTCTCGAAGCTCCTTTTCTGATTGATTCGTGATTGACGAAATAGGCTACATAAAGTTGAATGTTGTTTGATAGTAATGTTAGAAAAAAGCATTGATACAAAAGTAAGAGAGAGTACATGATTTGTCGTTCTGGACAACTGCATTTTGTAGAGAATTGCTGTAAAATTGTCTATAACGAACGTACGCTCATCGATCATATAGTAGTATAGAGCCACAATAACGAGGAAATGGTATTTTCCGAGTGCTTCTTCTTTTTCATAAGGAATGTGAGCTGATTGTTCTGAGGGATTGAAATACAAAATGAAGTTGATATGTTGTGCAATGAAGTCGTTACAGAAATCCGCCATTCATGACGGCGGCAGGAACAGTAGCGGGACTGTCAAACAACAGCCACAGGAGCAACAGCACAATTTTGATTTTATATGTGTTATCACGATGGATATTTTCATGGGTTCATACTTCACACCATATTATAAAGTGGCTACTGGCTAGTGGCTATCAAAAAGCCAAAGCAAGGAGGTGATTATTATCTTGAATGTCTTGGCTCCCTAGCTTCCAGTCACAGGCCAACTTACTGTTCAGCGCTCGCAACCAATGCAGGCAATCCACTTCGCTAAACAAGTTTTGTACTCGAAGTAGCAGCCGTCCTATTCAGCAAGACTCCAATGTATCCTATGCTAGGGCATTACAAGTCCAAAGTAACAGTATAGTTTTCGGGATGGCATTTTATCTGTGGGCGAAAGAAATAGTGACAGCGATGAATAGTATTCTACGGCTATTTTCCTCTTTCTTTACATTTCATTCTGATATCTTGTTCGACGAGGGCAGTTTTTTATTTTTTTTTGATTTTTTACCCTCATTCGCTTATCGCTTTCTTTCCACATGGTATTCTTTCTTGCGACAATCGGTTACTTCATCTTTTAAATTTTTGTTCACCCAATCCTGAGTTTTAGATGTATTTCTCTCAGTACAAAAGTAATCGTCGTTTTAGTAAGTCCTGGCTGAAAGCTCCAAGAAGTATAGCTTAAATACAATACATAATAATGGAGGTGGATTTTATGTGTGTTCCTGGCAAAAGACTATACATACTGCACGACGGCGGTGGCGAAAATGGGGTCTCTACTAAAAAGACAAAATTTTTGAGTCGCGTGTAGTAATTCTATACTCATAAATATGTCCCCTACATCTCTACAGCTCTTTCACACATTCTCTTTTTTTTATATTCATACATCACTTGCGCAAAGTGCCTCTGTAATTTATGTCTTTAATCCTATTAAAAACCTCAACAACAGTGAGCAATTGGTATATCCTCTAATGTAGTAGTATCGTAAATCCACGTACTATACCACCAACATATGTTTGAAAGGACAGCAGTTTGCAGCACTGTATACATAAAAATTTGTCAACTTTAGAAAGAAGAGACGATGCAACAATATGTATCATTTTCGGTCTTCTCCAGCAGTATCTTGTTGCTTCTGCTACTGTCAGTGTAATCGACTACTGTAGTTAAAAAATAGTATTGAAACAAAAACTGGACAGCAGGATCTCTACGAAGAAATCATATAAAACCGATATTTTATAGAAAAGAAAATATCATTGACAAAAATTAAAAGGTTCATCTTCTCATTTTGAGAAGATGCTTTTTTAGGAGCTGACGTGATTCGAACACGTGACCAGAGGATCTGCAATCCTCCACTCTGCCACTGAGTTACAACTCCCTTGTTGTTTTGACACAAAGGGTGTAAGGCTTTTCAGCCTTATTTATTTCCGACGAACGAATTCTGGCTTCAACCAATCATGCGCGATTTCGGTGGCGGATCTTTCTGCTGGCGATGGTCATCCGATCCATAGGTTTCCCCCCCAACTCCCCACAATTCTTCTCGCACCCCCCATCTTAGGATTATCATACTTCTTTTTCCCATTCTGTCAGTTCCCTTTATTTTTCTTATTTCCCTTAGCTCTTTTTCTGTAAATAATTCTGTCATTTCCTCTCGCGTCATTTTACGTTCCTTCAACTCTAAATCGTGCCGGCAATAGGCACTGAATATTATTTCTTCTTTATGCTTCATTTAACGGGACCCATCCCTTATATTTCTATCCGTCCTTATTTTCTATATAATACTCTCTCACGTATTCATGCTACCTGCCCTGTGCAGTTTATATTATTCTCCATTGTCCTTTTCCCTCGTTACCCTCACCTTGTTACCATGACCCTGTAATTTCATGGCCCCTCTTATTCTCTGTCGTACTCCCTCTCTTATGTTTCCATCCATCGTATAGACATTGCTATATCCATTTCCCTATTTTTCCGTCTTCTACTCCATCCAAACTACCCAATAGAGATCGTTTTCCTCTGTGCCTGGCGTCGTTCTCAGCTGAGCACGCCCAGTTGACAAGGTGTATAAAAGGGGTTTAGCCCCATGATAAAATAAAGATTAAGCGTTTTCAGATATATATTCGTGGATTGACAAATTGACACCGGAAGTGGAACTTGCTGTTATTGTAATCGTGTTTCTGTGTATTTGTATTTCGCGTTCATCATACCCCTGATTCCTTTTTATTTTCTGAATTCTGTCTATTTGTATTTTACTGTATATCAACCCTATTCTTCTGAACCCTTTCTACCTTTTCCCTTTTTATATACTACCTTTTGTCCTTTTCCAAACACTACACGTGTCAGTTTATCAATTTACTATAAATAATTATAGCAGCTAAAAAAATGTTTGAGGAGGATCTAGATCAGAGGAGGAGGCAGGAGGAGGTAGGAGGCAGGCAGGATGGGCGAGGCAGGACTAGGAGTAGTAGTAGTAGTAGTAATAGAAGAGATATGATAGAATCTTTATATATTTTGATAAATAGTTGAAGTGGGCTCTTAGTTTTATTAATTAAATAATGAATATTTACTTTCTTACTTAGAGCATCCCTAGCAGTAGGGGTTGCAACTAGATGGGTCAGGTTAAGAAAACACTGACCCGACCTAACCTATTCAACCCGATGGGTCAAACTCAGGATAACAGGTCAAGAGTGATTTTGATGTAGTGATGAAGGAAGTGTCAATAATCTGAAATTGAGCACTGGAAGTGCAAGACTCCATATATATATAAACAGCTCTCCAAGATAATGGCACACAAATTCCTAGCAGTACTAGTAATATCTATATTCTGTGTGATTAAACTTAAAGACAAAGGGTTTTGTGCCATCATAAGAACTTGCTTGGGCTCACATGCTTTTAAGAAAGCATAATGGTTAAAGTGTGGTTGAAAATCGACTTCCCTATATGCCCCTACTAATTGTTTTCCTTTTCCCTTTGCTTATCACTTCTTCCTTCTTCCTTCATTTTTCTTTTCTCAATTCCTTTTCAGTCTTTTATCAAATCTCGTCTCTTACTGCCGCCCTCTATTATCCATCTTCATTGTACTATTGTTACCTCTTTACTCCTATATATATATATATTGCTTATAGTTGACTTATCTTAAGCTCTTACATATAAAATATAATCCTACAATAAAAAGAGATATGTACATTATAATATATCTATATCTATATCTATATCTATATCTATATCTATATCTATATCTAAATCTATATCTATATCTATATCTATATCTATATCTATATCTATATCTATATCTATATCTATATCTATATCTATATCAGACATATTGAACAACCATACTTTCGATATAATGATGGTTTTCAACAAAAAGATTGACTAGTAGTTAAATACCAGTACCTCATATATACTATATATATACACAGGTTACGATGGGTCAACGGGTCGGGGCAAGGGTTAGACGGGTTGGCCCACGGGTCAGATAAGTACCAACCCAACCTGTCAACTGGTAACCCTGAGATCACGGGCCAATCCGACCCGCGGGTTAGATTGCGATCCCTAGCTGGGAAGAGATGTCAAGAAGAAGGCGTATGTGATCTGCGTGTATTGGTTGCCCTACGAAATATGTTTCACTGGTATCATGCAGGGCATGTCCCGACAGTATCGCCGCTTGATTTGGAAGGTATGTGCACCTGTCAGGCCACAACGCGCACAGACAAGGTTTACAGGGTTTCAGCAACAAGACCCCGAAGAAAAAGTAAACAGCAGGTGCCGGGAATGGTTGATATTGTGAAGAAGATAAAGTAAAAAGAGCCACTGGTACTTTAACGTAGGAAGAACGAATCGCTACCGACACCATCTCCACACTGTGCGAAAATAGCAACATTGGACCCAGGCAAATGAACCGCCTATCAAACAAAACAATGATACAGATCGCATCATGAACTAAAGACTGGTACGAACGCTGAGAAGATGGGCAGTGATGTTTGTGCCATTAAAGAAACACAAAGGGATAACAGCAAGAGATTTTAGGCCAAACTTAGGCTTGTAACCATTCCTAAGGAGTTGCGTATAAAATGTTTTTGAGTACCAGGTCAAATATTCTTGAAAAAGTCCTATATTAAAAGCTAATAAGAAAACTATTTGGGACCCCTCTATCTCTCATATCAGAATTTAACCATTTAAGACTCTCACAAATATCTCGCTTCCGCTTACCTAAAAACCGATTCCTCGACATCACAGACACGGCTGGTCGATGTCCTCAAGAACCACCATTCGCGGTTTAATTTTCCCCGTCGTGGTGTGCTATAAGGGTCGATGTTGAGCCCTCTCTTGTATACTGTGCTTATCAGCCCATTACCAAAACGGCTACGGCACGCTAATCCCGTGCTGACTCGTCCATTGATCGCCCATACACCTCCGCTGCAAGGTCATACTGAGGCATCCGCTCAAAAAATTCACTACACTTCGGCTATCAGTGGATGTGCCGATCCAAACCATCTTGACCTCGAATTCACGATAATATCATCCGTGCTGTATGCTGATAATATAGCCGTACTGGGAGCGCCAGAAAACATGGTGATATTCTCAAGGCTGCAGAGGATCACTCCGGCGAGCTAGGGTACCAACGGCATCCAGCCAACTGTACAGTCGTTGGACCACTACCCCCACCACCGCAAGGCCTAGACTTAATCAATGCAAGATTAACCGAGTTGAAAGCAAATGCGCCAGCACAACGCTTCTACGCGCTATACAGCTTTCCGCTCTCCTACATCATCACTCTAAAATATTTTAGCACACCATTCACCCACGCTCTTTAAGCAGCGCCAGCAAAAGGCCCACGCCAGCATGAATATCTTACGGGGATGCGCGTCCACCAGTAAGCGATGGGGTTACGGCCGACCCTGTAGGAATATCGTACTTTTGTGCGGCCCGTGCGAGAATTAGGTCATCGCCATCATTACGTAGCATTGAATACACAAATAAACACGACGCATAAAAGCTGTGTCAAGTTGGCAATGAACAACACCCCGACGCGCCAATTACCTACGATTGTAGAAATGGTTTTGTCTAACCTGCCGTCTATGCGTCTCCAACTGCTTACTCTACAACACATGTTTGCTGCCAGGCTTTACCAGTTGCCAATGTCGACATTGCTGCTTGTGTAGAATTACCAATATTGTGTCGCGTGCACACAGATCACAATTAGCGTAGTTTGTCTCAGCTCACCCCACTACACAGTCAGTAAAAAAAATTGAAAATATGAAAGAAACGCAACGACGACGGACCCTGTTTGCCAAGCGGTTAAAAAAGCGTACGACTCCGAGTTCCTTTGGTCCACTCGGATAATCTCCCCGATTCGATCCTTTCCCGTGTTTGGTACGATCGACATTGATTTGTCGGAAGGCGCATGTTCTGGCTGCCATCATTTGCAGAACCCAGCTGTCGCTGTGGCGATACTACAGTTCAGCGACAATTACACCAGCTGTACGTTTATCCGACCACAGCTTCAAGAGCCAAATACGCGTTTGGTGAAATACGAATTGGCCGATGATGTGCACATTGTGGGTCATATCATCAAGTCATTGCCCCAATCTGAAGCCAAGATTCACACCGGTCGTTGGAAAAAGGCATGGTCTGCCTTGCTTTATTTTATACGGGAAGCTGACTATCTAAAGTCATTCGGAAAGAGACTTGATGTGATTGAGCTACCAGCCGAAGAAGCTCTCACAATAGTCCGTATAGCGGTAGTCGCAACTCCCCCTACCGCAGCCACAGCCACCAATACCGAAGAAGGCACATAGTGTCTTCACATACATACCACACACACCTTTTTCTTTTACAAATTCCTGGTATCCTACCCTTCGTTTCTCACTCTCCCCCCACCATTCAGTATCTTTCTCTCTTTTACTTATTACCACGTTACACATACATTAAGATCCTTGAACTCCCTCTATTGTACCTCTCTTTCCCCAGCCGCACTGACCATGCTCTTTTTCTCGTTGGTTTTTTAAGCTTGTGTTATCCGCTTGGAGATTCTAATTCAAGTTCTCAAAGCAGCGCAATATCCCAAAAGGTGAGGGTCATCGGTCCCTCATAAGAATACATTTTCAACTGATTACAACTCCTTATCATTTGTGGTCTCACATTAGATGTAGAAACGCAAGAAAAATGCTTTTCAAATATATACTAATCTTGTATTTTACCAGTGCCTGCACAGTGTGATAAATGTGATGGGTTGTTGATAGTTAAAAAGAAACAGATCGAATCAAAGCGAAAATAATGGACAATATGAAATACAGCAAGAGTCAATTCAGGATGTTTTGAGGAGTAAGCTCATAAACATTTATGTATTGTTTGAGATGCTGTTGTCTAGACTTCCGTTAAATGAGCCAACGCGGACACGCCGGATATTGGATTTTTCCAAGATGAGGAAGGTAGAGTTGTGAATGCCATGATGATGGATGTTGTCTTCGGAGCGTAAGCGGCTATCTTGCCTTGATCAATGTGTTCCTTGATGTAGTGTCACCTTCGTCTATGTTGGAGTTGCCCCATGCTCTTTGACAGGTGACATCTCTAACAACTCACATATGTGGATACGAGAATAGAGCATGGTAAATACATTGTTTGGTGCTAGTTATTCAATGGTGCTGATTGTTCATGATCTTGATAGGTTCCATCATGTGTGATGATCTCTCTACTGTAACATAATAGCTACAAAGACGGCGGAGTGCGTTGAGTTGTCCGGATCGACATCAGAGTAGTGTGGATTACCACACACAGTTTAGGATTTTTTAAGTGTATTTATACACTTTACTCCTGCTTTTATTGAATATAGCGCAGGGTTCAAAGCAGGATTGTAGAATTATATGTAGCTCACACTAATAAACGCCGCACCAAGTACGCATCTGGTTCATATTTGGAACGGTTAAGCTGTTTTCGTATTTTCAAATTGGTGATCGTCATGATGTCCCAATAATCAATCATATGCGCGTTTCTGATATAAAGCAATTTTTTTTCTTGTGGTTAATTATAGAGGCGCTCATCTCATTGAAAATGGCCAGCATACTTTTTTATTCTTCTTAAGGGGCTTACAGTTGCTGGGGTATGGCTGTCATATTGCGCATCGATGCCAGCAAGAAAAAAGCTCACTTGGTGCAATGGTGTGTTGGTTTCTACATTTAATTTCGAACTTGCAAGAGATGTGTAGAGATCTTTGATGCCGTATAGTTCCTTCATTCCATGGATGATAGCGTGAGCTTCTTTCCGTGTTAAACCCGCCATATTGCTGACGTTCAATGACACGGGGCACAAAGTTTGCTAAACTACTTGTGCTTGTCGTCGTTTTGGTAACGTTGATCGGATGTGGAACGAAACTCAAAGAGCGACATGCTCGACAGCCCTTGTCAACGTATCGTTCGGATTCCAGGGACCGTGGCTTAGTTTACTATAGCTTACCCTAATGCCTTAAGGTCCGTTATGAGCAAAGTGCTTGAATGATTTTGCAGGAACAAGGTTCGACAACCCACTATGTACAGCCAGGTCTGTAACTGGTAGCGAAATGGTAAGTAAATAGGTTTCTTGGGCGACTGTAAGATTTTAAGGATGGTCGATACGTATCACCAGCGTGTCCCATCTATTTGCGAAGTTACTGTTGTCGTAAATGATGAAGCCGTATGGATAGGTGATGGCGTGTAATCAAGATCACGAGTGCAGTCGTCAATTGGGTCTCCATACTGTGTGAATATAATGCGAGGAAAAGATATACGAGCCGTCATTATACTCAATCGCTTCGATGACCGATTTTTCCCCCAATTGTTTGCTTAGACAAGGTGTTGTGGGGAATAGTCTTCTAGCGCGTTTCCGTAGACTGATATTCTTTCTGTTAATGCCAGTGCGGTTCTTGAAAAGTCTCCGGTAATGTACATTAATTTCTCCTTTGCATTGGCAAAGAGAGAAATTCATATATTTATAATTAAACCTATAATGTAGCCACTCTATCTCTACTTATCCGTATCAGTTTAGAGCTTTTTATGAAAAGCTCAATTTGACTTGTCTTTATTTTACGCTAGGAAGGGTGTTAACATTGCTCGCAGCTGAGGTGGTCGAGAATTAAAGCTTTTGCTTCAAGTGGCAAGAGTTGAAGCTGAGACATGAGCCTCCATAAAGAAAGAAGGAAAGAAAGTGCGGAAGCAAGAACGACCAGAAGATGATGACATCCGCGAAGCGCGCCATGCGAGAATGAACAAAAAAAGAAGAAGTAAAGGGTATGTCGCAGCCAAATAGACAGTGATTCTTTACTCACTCTACGTTCTTCCAATCTTCCAAAGTTAAAAATCTTAGTATCAGGAGGTCTCGTCGATTGCTAGTTGAAGGCTGTGTAGAGTTACTGAGTTCGAGTGCAGGCAGGGTGTCCATTCTCGAATCAGATGACACAATAAGTTCCTATGGTTGATCATGTTAATCAAACCCCTGATGTCTTGAAACCAAATTCGAGTATTGCAGAATTGATTGTTTGCGATACGGCTTTAGTTGTTAATCTTTTGTACACTAGTGTAGATGCTTGTAACTATACTTTCGATTCTAAGTTACCTTTATGATTTCGTTGCTCCAATAAAATTCGCGGTAAGAACTTATCATCCTTCCGATTTACTATCTACAAGGTTATCGCACGCTAGCTCATTTCAGGTACTTTAGTATTCAGAAAACAGGAGCAGCATCAGGTACTGTTTGAAAACACATAAGTTTGTTAATGCACAAATTTGAGCAGGCTATTGTGGTACACGAAGCTAAGAATGCCCCACGCCTGTTAAAAGACATGCGTAATCGCTTTATCGTGGTTGAAGGATTGCAATGATGTGCATGCTGTTGTAAGATTCACTACTAGTGTGCGTTTGGTTAGATATGAACAAGCTAGATCTATAAATGTCAGTCTGTTTTCCGGTGGGTGAGGATGCTCCTTTTATGGTTTATTATTTTGATCGGAGTGCATACAAGATGCCAGCCATTAACGACATATTCAATAACAACCCTAAACAATATAGAAGTTCAAGCTTCGTTGAGATTTAAAGTTACATATTGTTCCCTTTTTACAAAATGAGAAGTTTACAGAATGACGAACAGCAGCAATACATATGTAACTGCGAAGGAGAAGAGCTCTGCTGCATAAATTTTATTTCGTGAAAACAGCGAAATAGGCATGTGCATTCAAGCAACATCACCTCTTTAACTGCTGCGCTTGGCCACAAACAACAGGGAGAATATGGCTCCTGCTGCTTCACCTTTGTTTCTTCTCATAGGTGCGCGCCGCGGTAAGGCAGCTGCTTTGGCTGCTTGGTCACCTTTATACACTCGCATCCTCGCCGTCGCACGGAATGCTGACTTGCTCAACGGGCTTCAATCCGTAGATGCCAAACTTTACAAAGCGAATTCGCTAGCTGTTGTTGCTGGCGATGCTACCGAGAATCAGAGTAATGGAATCTCATTTAGCCAATGGCTTCAGTGGTCAATGTTTTCGTAGAAAAGTGCAAGCGGTAAACTTATTGGATTGAAAGGAAAGAGTTCAGAAGAGAGGAGAGGTTTTATTGGGATATAGTAATAAAGCAACCTGTTCATACTAAAGTGTGTTCTTTCTTGATCTCATAGTTCATTTAATATCAGCTTTTCTTTATCGTTTCGCTTGCCCAAAAAGCGCCACCCTACCTGTGCAAGTAAAAGAGCTCAATTGTAATAGTGCCGTTCGGCGCTGAGCTTCGTAAATTTCGCAGAGAATGGGCTGCTCATGGATCGTAAGTTATTGTATCAAATGGTCTTTTTCTTCTCGCTTTAGACCATTATAACAAAGTATGTATATGAGTGTACGATAAATATAAGGCTGCCATAAGCCATTTAGCTTCAACCTTGACAGTCGATGAAACCTGAAGTAACTAGCATTGCTATCCGACCTAGTGCTGTGTATACTGACACGGCAGGTGCAACTCGTGCTGAAGAACTTTGAACTACTTTCTACTACTGCACATAATACATTCGTTTTTTTCCTGTTCATTTGTTAAGTAGCGGTTTTCCAGAGGGAGGATCGATGCAGGATGACCATCATCAAAAACGTTGACATGTACCGCGCTGGTGAGCTAATGCCATGAGAAAGCTGGTCGAGAATTAGCCGTCCCCGTGCTCTGTCTGGCTCTTTCTGCATTTGGAATGAGGAGAAGCTTAAGAAACTATCGCCTATAGATAAGCACATAAACCATCTTCGGATACATTCTATTACTTTAAATGGATTTAAACAGTGAGCTCTGGGAAGAGCTTAATAACAACTGTATCTATTGTGATTTTCTATCACGCGAAAACTATAGTTCATGTCAAGTGCTCCTCTATCTCAATTAAATGCAGTGATGATTTGAGTTCATAATAAAAACTATAAAATTCTTCACCACCACCACTGCTGCTATCTCTGGACATCGGTCGTATATCATCTACTAAATATAAATTAACGTATCACCTCTAGTTACTGCCTTACGTCGAAAAGATTGTGTATAAATGTCAATGAGAGTAATAAAATTAATATTATTTAAAATTTAGATACAAAATTTGATAAGTAATAAAAAGTGCATCTACTACTATTTAAACACACTGTATTTGAGTAGATAGGCATTGTATGGGAAGAATGGGTAGAAATATAAGACTTGTAGAATGAAAAGGACATGAACAGACGAGTGAAGCTTTAGAAGGAAGAAGATGGAGGAAGAAAGAGGTGCTTGTAGTACAAACAAATGTAAATTCATGCTTTTTTACACGGAGGTGAATTCATGGAACTTCGCCATACTCGACGAGCGCCGCGCGCAGTTATTTTTTGGTTGAAGTACATGAGTGCACTGTCATCAACGGCGTGGCCAATGCCAACTAATTCAGACAGTGGATATCCGTTATACGGGTCGACAATGAAAGCATCAGCACCATTCTGGAACAAAAATTCAGCCATCACAAAATCGGGGAGCTGCTTGTTCTTATTCTCTTGCTGTCTTTTCAAAAGTGAGAAATGTAGAGGGTAACGAACAGCAAAAGGTTCAGGGACGGGGAAAGTAAGAAACTTGTCGGGCACTTGTTCACCATCAGCGTCCAGGACAGGCAGTGAGATGTATTTAGGCTCGTGGTTGCTGTTATCGTCGCTGTTGCCTTCGTAATCACCGCTGCTGTTATCTTTATTAGTGATTAATGACAGTGTGGATGCGGTATGAGGTACGTTTGGATCCGCGCCAAGTGCAATTGAATGACCAGCCAAAACTAGGTCATCCTTTTCAATTGCTTCGAGTAGCAGCATCTGCGGATTGTCGAGATTCTTGTTTTTGGCTGGTCGTGCGAATGGTCGGACATAGGTCCTTTCACGGTACTTTGCAAAGATATAATCAACCTTGTCACTTCTAGGACTGTTGCTAGTTGGTATATGAGAGCTGTTGTCAGAAGAGGTTGTCGATATTCGTGGATCCCAAATGGCATTCGAGCGTGCATTGCCGAGCGCGAGCAAGATATCAATCACTTCAGGAGTATACGAAGTGCTGTCAAGCATGAGTGATCTGACCTTGGACAGGTGTGAGCCTAAACTTCGGTGAATGCCGGAGCATTCTAGGCAAAACAGGGTTCGTTAGCATAATGCAGGAAGTAGATTCAATTATGCACGTCATTTTGTCATTCAGCATATCTTTTTTCCTCCAGTACCTATGCATAATAGGATTCCCAAGTTTAAAGAGCACCATTCGGGGTTCTCAGAGCCGCAGTCCGCACATTTTGTGTTTGACACATCCGCTTCGTACAACCTTTGCAACAGCCGCGGTATGGTACCTTCTTTCTTGGCATGTGTTGTTGTTATTGTTGTTGTTGTTGTGGATGCTTTCGTACCATCGTCAGCCATAGGTGGCGCAAGAGGAGGAAAAGCAGCAGCTGACGTTGCCAAGGACGGTATACTCGGTAAGCTGCTATCAGTTGTTGATTCAGATTCCTTGTTGGAGAATGTTGTTGGTAAGTAGAGCGATCCGGGTAATAATTCAGCGAAGTTCATGTCCATGAAACCTGACGATGCTCGCTTAACAGGCCCGATAGAGTGACGGTAAAACTTTCGTTTGGCCTCAGACGTGATATGACCGACGAATGCACCTCCAATCGAGTTGCGCCGCGGAGCAGTGTTATCTTGATAGTTTATATCAGCTGTGCTTCCAGCGCCGTTCAGGACGCTTTCGATGGCGTTGTTGATCGTCGAAACCCAATCGTTCATATCTTCCTTGGACATGGCCTGATATAGGCGTCGAAATTGTGGGGTAATCACCTCAAAGCAGAACTTTCGATCCGTGTTACGGGCTACTCTGACAGTTGCAAAACGTAGGTTTAAAGGTTCCCGATGTGCTGCAGGACTTCGCTTCCAGTTACTGTACTCACAGAGCTGTCCTGTACGGAGGATGCACCAGTATCTAACACAGTGGCCCCTCGTTTTAGTATTAAAATGGAAAGCAAAACACACATACCAATATATACACATTCCCAAGTTTTTTTTATATCCCCTTAAAAATTCCTCATTGTCATCGTCATCATTACTTATGCCAAGTGACACCGTGTGCAGGCCTGTCAGATCCATTCACTTTGAGCGGTCTTGATGTGGCAAAGAGAACACCTTCTTTTCGTCGTCCAGCTGATGCGCGGTTACCAGGTGATTGCAGATCGCGGATACCGTGAAACTTTCCTTCTTTGTCCTTATCCTTTATTGATGATGGCGAGGAAGCGGCTGATGCTGATAAGCCGTCGCCGCTATGCTGTCGCTGTTGCTTTTTTTGTGTTGCAACCTGATCCACTGCAGCTTGCAGAGCTTTACGAGTAGAGGATCTTTCTTTGTTGACAATAGCCTGCTCTCGTGAAGCGTCGGCAATTAGTCCAGCAATATGTTCCAACCCAGTCTTTTGCCGCTCCAAATTCTGTGCAGTCGTCGTATAGTAGGCATGTTGTCGTTCTTGTAGACTAAACAAGTGGTACAAGAGCTCGGTCTCCTTTTTGCCACGATGTAGATCTGTTAGAAATGCGTGATAATCGAACCGTATCATATCGTAGCGAGATTTCTTGGCGAGATATTTAGTTTCGTTCTTCTTGCCTCCGAGATACTTTGACAGACTGGCATAGTACTTTTTGCTCTCTTCTTCGAACTGTCGCCGTTTGTGCTCAGCTTGTTTAATGTCACAATCGTACAGTTTCTGTAATGGACCGATGAGGAGTGTTTGCATTGAGTTTTGTAGCCGTTCTCGCTCATTGTGAATGTCGTCCCAGGCGGAATTGAGGTAGTGCGTAAAGAGAGGTTCGGTGCACGGAGTCTCACGCAAGGCGGCGGTAAACTGCTGGTCAGCCTGTAGTAGGACTTGCTGTGCTTGAAGGCACGCTGTTGCTGTCTTGAGGATCCGTTTGACGCTTTGTTTGAGAGTGCTGGTTTTGGCCTCGAGTTGGCTGATATTTGCGCGAAAGGCGGGACCATCCCCCCAGTCGCGTTCAACAGTGGCAGCTCCAGCCCCTCGCCCACAAGGTGTGATATGAGCAGCGGTAGTACTCACTGCTGCTGTCGCTGCTGATGCGAGCGGTTGGTGTAGCATCGATGATGTTAAGAGAAAGAAGAGTAGAAAAAGAAAGAGGCGGGAAACTGGTATCAGGCACCAGAACCAGGTTCATGAAAATAAAAAAATGCCGCATTTATGGACAACCGAGCGTGTAACTCAGATTCAACACTTGGCGCTTTTTTCGGCCCGGGTAGTATGTATTGGCCCAGGGGCTTTGATCTTTTTAAGGAAACCGTTACTTACAGACAGGATTTTGATTATTTTTCCAAGTTTTGTTTTTGTTGGTGCTGTTTTGGTATGCAACTTGGGGGCAAATCTTCTGTTCTATCATTGACACTGCTGCCTATGCTGCTAGGATCAGGTGCTCTAGAGATTGTTTGCCGAGGACGGATTGAATTGGTTTAATGTTGCTGCAGCTGCTGCAGCTGCTGGGCATACAATGAATGCTGCTGCATTACTGCGAGCTGCTGTTGTTGTAAAGCATGTGATGGAGGCTGCGGTATGGTAGTGAGGCTTCTCTGAGCAGTCATTATAGTTTGTAAAATAAGGTGTGTTTGATGCAAAGGAACATGGATTGTTGTCCTGGAGCAAAGTAGAGACTACTGACAGAAACTGCTTTAGTGGTACCAGTTGTTTAAAATTTGCAAATTTCGCTTTAGCATGCCTATACGAGCCAAAACAGTATAGCGCTTATTATATATCGCTGATTTGCATCAAAGAAAACTTGTGGCTGGTTGTAACCGTACAAGTGTGTGCATCCAGCATGGCATCAAATCATATTGTAGATGTGATAGAATCTTAAATGGAACAAGGAACTGTAATCTCACCTCTTCGTACTCTTTAAGTACGTGTAAGCGTCTGCAAATACAACTTGTCCGCTGACCTTATTCATAAACTTAATTATGTTAAATGTATGGCCACCTTTTAAATATATCTCATCGACGGCCCGCAATTGCTAATCAGAGAGTCGTCGTACCTCGCCGGTGAAAGCAGTGCACAAGTATTGGGCAATGGAATGGGCCTGTGTATTGTGTGCGAATGTTGAAGTTCGAGAAAGTTATGCCATTATTGCTACTGCTGCTGTCTAATATATGGAAGGATGCTTGCATCGAAATTAGATAGTTTGGTGGTATTGCACTTCTGTCGAGCATGTCGTAACTTCTGCATTTCAAGAAGGATTTTATGGAAGCGCTTTGGTCCAACGGTTTTCGTACGACGCATGGTATACACAAATTGCCAACAGTCTTTGCCAGACCACCTGGATGCGTCGTCGTACATCACCCAGAATATTCGCATTGCAACATCTTGAGCCAGCAGTTGTAGAACTTAATGGGAGTCGTAACTGATAAACGCATTGCTGCATGTACCGCCAGTGCATCCTCATAATCCAAAGACAGCTATCAATATGTGTTAACGTCAAACTATGCATTAAAAGAGGGGAACTTGGCAAAAACGCTTCAACAACTTGGCGAGCATAAGGAGTATTTGTGTAGATTTTGACCTTGAGAGACTTTCTATAGGAGCATTTGAGCAGCATTATATTTTTGACCAGTTTGTGGACACCAGAAGTAAACACGCGGATAGTAAGGAGCTCACTGTATGATGTGATGTGTGCTTTTAAAAATAATCGTTGGTAATTAATCAGTATACGGCTATCACCATGGATACTCAATCTCGAACGCCACACCGGATATCATGAGTGTAGAACGCCTTCCGAGCACGATACAGACGTGTTTCCCACAAAGTACCTTAAAATTATGGACTGTAAACCGATTGCTTATGGATAGATGGCCGTCTATCATATGTTCCTTAAGAGCGCCTTGGTATGGACTGGCAGCCATTGGCCAAGAGTATTCAATCGCTTTCATATACCTGCTTGAATGGCTGAGCTTCTTTGCTATTTAAACAGAATCGGTTCGTACGATAATCAATATAAATTTCTGCAGAACAATGTTATTAGGATGCGCTAATAAATTAAGCCAGTGCAGATATCCCAATCCACCATTTTATAGAATTCACTTCCGTAAATAAGCTCGTGTATTTTCCTGCCACCATCACCACAGTCGACGTCACTCATGTACCATTGTCGAAGATCAAGGAAGGCTCGATGACGAAAGAATACACTCGTCGGCAGCTTGTCGAACATCAGCTATGTTTTTATAATTATTGTTGTGTCGTGTGTATGTCGACGTGAAATAGATAAACTTATTCCCTTAACACCCGGTCCTATAATGTAGGCTGCGTCGGGGCAAGTGTTCGTGAAAAGGCAGAACCATGACCTTGCAAAAAAGGTTTTGGAACAAATCAACGACACGGACAGGGTCACGAAACAGGCGGCTTTTAATTTTACGGGAGGGATCAACGAAAGGATTGCGTGAGTTCAGCACCGCTGTCAATCACAACGAAGGCCTCCGTGTGCTGACGACGGTGTTAACTCGGTTGATGTTGGGCACCCAGCCGCGTCAACATATAGCTTATCAGTACACCACGCTCTGTGGTATTAAGACATGTTTCCTATCCAATTTGTGTGGGTCTCGCTCAGCATTATCAAGTGAGTGCAGCAATGCTATTCCTGCGATGTACTGACCATGCAGCCACACTTGTCAAAGGGCTAACAATTTTGAAAGAAGCGAGTAGCAGCTGATCATCGTCAGATATGCAATTTGTAGAGAGAAGATTCTTTTCTGTGGCCCACAGGCACATACTTATATGAATAGTTATATGGTTTAAAAAAATAACATAAATTTAAGTCACGTATATCATAGGTATAGCATAGAATGCAATCATTTGCTAGGATATGAGATTCTATTATGACCATGTCTCCATGTGGAAAGCCATCATCTCTGTCAACCATGCAAAAAGCAGTGCTTCTTATTGGAGCATATTGTCCAATCACTGAAAGTATCTGTGCTTTGTAGATTTCATACCCTCCCCCCCCTCCCTACTGTATGTCATCCCCAGCCATTAGAGATCAAACACATGAGAGTGTGGCCCCACAAATGTAAGCCACGACAGATCAATTCACACATATTTTTGACGCAGCATGTCATGTCCCACATGCAAGCCATCCTCGCTTACCACCGGCTGATCATCCCTTCCTTTCGCCACTGCCCCTTCCTTTGCACTTGTCTGTCCATCGTCTCCGATATGTTTCGCCTCTGTCGATTCATTCTTTAAGAGAACAAAAAGTCGGCATTCAAAAATTACACATCGTCCGTTGCACCAATGCCTATATTTCCCTCTTTTTTTTTGCCTGGCTCTTCTTTTCTTTTCTCTTTACATACACATCTCCCCTGCCTACACCTCCCTCAACCCCTCCCTTCATCCCTCTCTCTTTCTCTCTCTTCATCTTCCTTTCGTAAACCTCTTTCTCTCTTATTCGATAGACTTTAGACTTATAGACTATAATGGATACAACCGATGCCCAAAAGGAACTAGAAACATTTAGACGGCAATGGCGCCAGGAGGTGGAGAACCGGAAGCACCAGCAGCAGCAACAGCGACTGCAACTGCAGCAGAAACAAGATCCTGTTGCCATGGCACCACCCGAACAGCCGATCCAGCAAGATCCGCCACCATTGCCTGAGGAAATGCAATCATTGTCAGTGGAAAATGACCAACAGCAGCTAAACGAACCGCAATCGGCCATGGACCACTACATTGTCGCTGTTGATAACGAAAGACAAGGGAAATTGGGCCAAGGTAATAGGCTACTAAAATTTTTTGAAAACACCAATAACAACAAATATAAACCATAAACATGTATGCACTAGCATTGGCATCCTATCGACGTGCATTCAAAATGGATCCTGATGTGGATCGCCACTACAAACGGCACTATCAAAAGCATGGTGTTGAGCCATCGTTGACATCGTCAGCAGCGCCGGCTACAGCAACAAAAGAGAAGGGTGAAGCACAAGAGTTTCGTCACATTGTGCCTGTGGGCAACGAATATATTGCACCTTCGGCTACTGGCAAAGACCCGCTCGAGGACTTGATCAGGGAGTTTACAAGTGAACCAGTGCCTTATCTTGCTGCGGTCGATTACAAGCCGGTGCATGTCGCCAGAATACCCAGCGAACTGCTGCTGCATGTCTTGCGGCATCTCATTTTACGCTCCGTCTCGTCGGTCGCCCAATTCGCGCTTGTATGCAAGAACTTCTTCTTGCTCACTCGCGCACCGTCATTGTGGCGCTTTGCATCCGAGCATGCCTTCAAATCGCCCTACATGACCTTGGAAACCTCACGTGTGTTCCAGGCTGATTATGTGGAAAAGGTCTATCATGGGCATTGGCTGCGCATGTTCATTGAACGTCCGCGCATCCGCTATGATGGCGTTTATATATCAATTTGTCATTATGTTAGGTACATTAAACCCTATTCCTTCCCCCAACCACTTCCGTGCATACTCTTTTGTTTTTCTCTCCATGGCGTAACTCATATAATGGATTTATGACTAGAATGGGTAATAACGATGAATCATATAACCAACCTGTTCACTTGGTCACATACTACCGGTACCTACGGTTCTTCCCAGATGGCACCATCTTGAAATACCTTTCGACGGACGAACCGGCGCGTGTTGTCCGGTTGCTCACACCAGGATTCAACCAACGCCAAGTATTCAGGGGTCACTTTGAACAGAATGAAGGACGCATCTACATTGAAATGAAGGACCGACTACGGCCGCGTGAAGATTTCAGAATGGTCTTGGATATCAAGAGCACGCATCGTGGCAGACATAACAAATTGACATGGACTGAGTATGCCAGCGTTACCGAAGGACGCGAGGATGAGGATGACACATACTACGACTTGAAAAAGATGAAACCCTACTTTTTCAGTCCTGTCAAAAGCTATGCTGTTGATCATCCGTTAGAACCACCGTTGCTGGAAGGACCTTTATCTCGACGAAGCGTTCCATTAGACCAGTTAGATCAGGAACAATAATGAAAAGTATAATTTATTGTGTGTAATTTTGCTCCTCACTTTTTCTCTTTTCTCAATTTTGTGTGGTTGGATTGCGCGTAGATGGGGTTTCTCGTTTTCAGACAATGGCTGTATTAATGGAGTTGAGTCGTTCAATGTGTTGGATGTCTTTGGAGGTATCGCTTGCATCGCTATCATGCCTTGTTGATAAATTGTTGTGTGGAGAGTCATTGTTACCCGACCAGCGGACGACCCAGCAGATAATTATGGCAATACTGTCGATTGCTATTATGGCCATGTTCCTGTATTATCAAAACAAAGCGTGAATAAAGTTATCCTATTATTATCATCTGACAGTAATAGTAATAGTGACAGAGACACTACTTTAGCTCTTTACCAGTAAAAACTCAAGATATCAGAAGTGCAGCCGATTTCGGGTGCGCCTGGTTGTGCCGACCGCAATGCTGGCATAGCAAACAGCATGGAGACACCGACCATACACGCATGAGCATCCACCTTCCTTCGTTGTATAATCACTTGGTATGCAAACAAGGTCAACACCAGCGACAAAGCCCACATCAATACACATGTGAATATGCTGAATCCCACCGTTGTTGGTGATCTTCCAGTTTCAATCTGTAAGCTGACTCGATCTGATTCATTAGGTTCTGGATCCACCAGTGTAGGCTTGAATGCAAATGATGTCAAACTAGCTTTGAGATGGAACGTGATAGGGATGGTATGTGCTGTATCGTTGGCGTAGCTGGCGTATACTTCAAATGTGCCGGAATAATGATCAAACGGGTAGTCGATGTTGTCGCCTAGATGATAGCTGAACATGGCATTGATAGGATTGTTGGCATCGCCAGCGCCAATATGATAGGACGCTAGTGTTGAAAATGAGATATAGATAGGTCGACTGTTTTTGAAATACAAGTAAAGGATGGATTAGTTACGGGAAAACGAGTATGTAGTCAAAAAATAGATGGATGCTATTATTACTTGAGTTGTCCATATTCGTTCGCAAGGGTGCCGTTAGGCTTTATTAAACAGTGCAACCGGTATGTCTTGAGGGCAAAGTCGACATCAAGGACAGTTGCTGAAATATACAATGATTCGCCGTGTATATTTGGTGCATTGTAAGCTATCAGCGTAGTCTCTTGTCCATCTTTAGAGTATATCTTCCACGTGGGTACTAGAACCATCACATTTACGATGCACAATAATAGGAGACATGAAAAGGTTAGTAAAACATGGAATCTTGACAGAATGATGCATCGCAACCGACTTCATTATAATATTGATATCTGATGTGTATCTGTGACCGCAACAAAAACAGGATATGCATATGTGCAATGATATCTTACTGATGATGGCTATGAGAGAAGCTAATAAGAAAAAGGTGACCAGCACCTTTCGGAAAGCTCTATTGCAAATCATGCGCTTAAATTTCGAGAAATATATACTGCACTTGTACTTTACGAATGTAACTTTCAAAAGAAAGAGAGCGGCAGTAAAAGAAAGACAGAATGATTCATAGAAAGTAGTTTTCATTGCCCAGGGTTTAAAAGGGTGAATAGGGGGGGGGGCGTGTTGCAGGAGGCTATATTACTTTTTCTGTACTTTAATGACTTTTAACTCACTGCTTTTATCTGACTTGATCAGCTCACTTCATCTCTCCTTCTTTTCTTGGTGTATTACACTTTTTATTCCTGTGAAGAACAAAGTATCAGTATGCTCAATTATGCAGTTGAAACCGGACGAGAGAACAGACGTTTGTAGTCAAATTTTACAAGCCTCTAGATCGTAATGAGGTGATAGCCATCATATTAGCTGTAGCGTTCTTTTTGCAGATAAAGATAAGCATGGCACTCAATGCCTTCTACATAAGCCAGTCTTAACTATTAACTGAACTGACGATTGGCTTTACAAAGGTGGATTAATGCCCTACTGTTGTAGATAGCATCCAAGTGCTCAACCTTGTGATACATACTCATAAACAGCTACTGTATTTGGACCTTGTTGAAATAACCCAAAAGGTATTGTTGTGCGCAGAGATTATGCTTTCTGTTTCTAATTTCAGTGGCTGAAAGGGTAGAGCCTGACAGTTTTTGCGGCTTCTCGCTATACACATTTATCAGCCTTTCTTTGCTTCATTTTGGCTATAGTTTGGTTGTTAGCCGTTGACAACATACGATCACGGTCTTTTTGCTACCAAAAATGTATTGGAGCGTCTTGAGATATGCCTACGAATATGTACAATGTCCCTCATTGCAGGGTTTCTAAAATGAGAGAGCAACAAGCTATACGACCACTTCATAGTACCTCTGTTTTTGTATGCGCCGGAAGTATAGCACTATATATCGTTGGATTTTTCTCAATGTCAATAGGTTGTAGAGTCGCTCATATCGTTTGTAATTTTGTTCGGCTTGCTATATGCTGCCAAGTTCTGCAAGATGTTTTTGTATGGATCATAGTATTAAAACCACGTTTATGTCATGGGTGGCGCATCTATTTGGTTGCATTGCTGTTACGTCCATTCTATTCTCTTATGCTGAAAGATGTCGGGTAAAGGGCCACCCTATTTAGAAAGTCTCGACCCTAAACTGTGAGGCGGCAGTGTCAAACGTGCCATAGCTTTCAATAAGCGGGAGATCGCATATCCAAATGCAGTAACTGGTTGTTGATTGTTGCACGGAGATGGTAAGAATTTGAAGGGTCCAGACAAGCTGGTAGCCGGAGGTCCTACCTTTTCTTCAGGAAATCTGTGTGCATACCATGTTTAAGCAGTACAAGAGATAGTAGCTACATGGTCTACATCAAGCAAAACTGGCTGCGTAATAGTATTTGAAGGCTGTTCGGTACTCTTTACCCCGAGTAACCAAGTTCCTTCTGCCTCCCCCCCCCCCCAAAAAAAAACAAAAAACTATCACCTATCGGGACATCACCGTGCCATATTGATATGAACTTTTCATCCACATGTGGGAAATGATACCGAGGGAAACCTACTCGAGTCCACAGGGTCGACTGACGACGGCATCTTCGGTAAAGACAGCCACAATGCTGCCAATTGGGTGGTTGCGATGAAATGGAAATAAGTTTCTCAGAGATGCATGAAAAAAAAAACTTTTTTTCTTGTGTGACACCCACCCTCTAGTTCGTGCATTGCGCTTTCTCTTTACTCTCTGCTCTCATCCCAACCCCCCCCAACAAAGATGTGTGATCCTCCGTGCTTCATTAGCTGGGCAAGAAGAAACGCACACTCTATCAAACCACCACATTTAAAAAAAGAACTATTTTTATGCAAAGCCATGTAATCGCATGTTATTTCACGGGCTCATGATCAAAACGGTCATTACTCCGAGTAAAAATGAGGCACTTCCTTGTGAGTCTACATGGCAGCAGCAGCAGTAGCAGTAGCAGTAGCAGTAGCAGTAGCAGCAGCAGCAGTAGTAGTAGTAGTAGATGCGCGTCCACTGTTGCTGCTGTAGTAGTAAAGCAATGCTCCTTGCATCTGCAGTGCTCTTCATGCCTAAAAAAAAAATACTGGGCTCCCTTTCCGGGCAACTGGCTTTTTTTTTTAGAGTAACACACTCCCTCTCTTTCTCTTTCTTCCTTTCTACTTTCCACTTGTCCTTGCTCTTGCTCTCTTCCTTCTCTAAACCCGCTTTCTTTGTTTCTCTTTCTTTGTTTTCCTCAACTCCCTCCTTCCCGTTCGTACAGTCCGCGCGTCCTTTTTGGGTTCTTCTTTTATTTTCTTTATAGGTTGTCATGACGGAGAACTTGTTTGAGTTTCCTCAGGTACGACACACTATACCCAGTATTAAGAGCACAAAAGAAAGGAATCCTTAATGAAGAAGCGGGAGGGATCACGTCACGAGAAAAAGACATTCATCTCATGTTCTCATTTGTCAATTGACCAGATTAAGAGTAATCCGAGCGGTGCCAATCTGGGTCGACGCTACTTGCCCATACGAAAGGTACTGCATACGCACTGTCCTATCCATATATAGGTCGAGAATACACACATGGATATATACGTGTTTAACTCACCCACTCACTCATTTACTCATAACAATTATCTTTCTTTTTGCGCCACAAAAACAACAACAACAACAACAACAAAAACAGAATGCATGTATCGTATGCAGTATCTGTTTTACCTGTTCCAAAGTAAGTAAGCTACACACTTTACACATATACACGCACAAACCAGAGAAGAAACGTAGAAACCCTCTTTGGGTCGAGCATGCAAAGTATTGACGTCGACTCTCAAAGTACTATGCAGAGGACTGTACCTGCAACGAAAGTCAACCACGAAGAGGGAAGAACCTACCAGATGGCACGTTGGATTCACGAGCCAAAAAGCTTCAACCCCAAGACAACGATTACGAGTTCTCAATCAAGTGGCTGACCGAACATGCGCACGCGATTCACCGCGATGAACATGGCCAAGTAGTGGGATTGCGGCAATTACCCGAGGTGTCGTTATGCAAAGCGCACAGCAGCACACTCTATCGGGCACAGAAAAAACATGAGCGTGTTAAACAGCTTCCACCACCTCCACAGTTCGCTTCAAGTTCGTCCACGTCCTCCACTCACAACAACAACAACAACAACAACGGTCCTGCTGCTGCTGCTGCTGCTCCTACAACAACAACGACTGCAACAACATTTTCACCATCACCCGATTACATGATGGATATTGATATACATCGTCATCCTCCTCCTCCACATCCACATCCACACCCAGCTTCTATGGATCAACAACAACAACAACAACCTCCTTATTATCACCATCATCACCATCATCATCAACAGCCACCGTCACAAGGAACGCAGCAACAGCAACCACCTCCACCCCAACCGTACATGAGCAACCTGGCTGCCAAAGTACGCAACATCAACCACACGCCTTTTCAGGGTGAAATGCCCGACTTTTCAACCATGTCCAGCTCCACTTCGCTCAAACGTAAAAGGACCGAGAGTATGGCTCGGTCCAGTGCATCCACGCCGCTTCTGGCACATCCTTACCACTCGCCATCCTCGCCAATACCCCACGTTGATTTCAACCAGCAGTTACCGCCACTGCATCAGCAACAGCAACAGCCGCAACCACAAGCATCTCCCAGGACAACACATACTGCTTCGTTGTCATCGTTGCCGCTGCGAAGGGTCCAACCACCACCACCCTCCTCATCCTCCTCCTCATCCAACGATCCCGGTAGTAGTAGCGGTGCTACGCCAGGTACCAATAGACGCATGTCGTTTCCTCATTATTCCCAGCAGCAACAGTCACCCTTACATCAGCAGCAACAACAACAACAACAACAACAACAGCAAGCACCTTTCCCTCCATCGACCTATTCGTCACCATCACCGTCTTTGGAACCGATCAATGCATTGATTGTGGATACCGTGTCGCTAAAAACGCAAAACAACAACAGCAACAGTCCAGAATACCTGATCAAGAACTTGGCCATCACGGACACGTTTACGTTTCGAGAACTGTTGGTCGAGGCAGACATCACCGGGTCGCCCCCGCCAGGCAAGAGGATTGTGATTTCGGATGACAGGCAGGAACGTATTTTCCCATTGGATCAGGCGATCCGTAGTGTGATTCGACGGCCCGTGGGACCGCATGTCGAGCTTTGGCTCAGTTTAAATGATAAGCCGTCGATCGACTGGAGTTCGTATCATTCATAGCATTCTTTCTTTGTCTGTAACCTCCCCTCTCTTAACCCCCACCCCACCTCTCTCTCTCTCGCATTCTTTAGTTAGAACTCTTTTTTTTTTCTTTTCGTTCCAACACAAGAAAAAAAAAGTTTCGATACAAGCATCCTCACGCAACACAACACACTCTTTTCGTTTCTTTTCATACTCAACAAAAAAAACATCACATATAAAGCATATAAAAAGTGTAAAGAAATTATGCCATCAGACTCATCATCAGCATCATCACAAGAGAAACAACTAGGCGTCCCTCGAATGGCATTACTCGATCCTTCAAGTATGTTCTCTTGAACTCATCTCGAGGGGTTGAGGGGAAAGAACAAAAACAATCATTAAACAACGACTGTGTTGTTGGTTTTTTTTTTTTTTTTTTTTTTTTTTGCACATTGTACAGATCGTTCACTCAATGTGCCCGAATTTCCAGCACGTAATGGGCCACAACGACTTGCAGCCGCAGCGACAAAGCAACCTCGAGGACGACAGAAAGTAATGCTCGAACCAGGACACTCGCCGCTGGACTGGGCACGATTGAAAAGCTCGGGCAAAGATCTTCGAGGAGTCAGTCAGCTGGGCAAATACACACTGGAGGATCTGAAACAGCACAATACGATGGAGGACGCTTGGACGGCTATCCAAGGCAAAGTTTACAATATGACGCCGTACATGAAGTTCCATCCCGGCGGTGTCAAGGATTTGATGCGTGTGGCTGGTCGTGATGGCACCAAACTGTTTAGTAAGCTCTCTTTCTCCTTTCTATTGCGGGGGCGGGGCATAGGAGTGTGTAAAGTAAAGCTAATGAAATGAAATGAAATGGTTGCACAGTGCTGACGCATTCGTGGGTCAATGCCGAGTTTATGCTGGATGCATGTTTTGTGGGCTTCCTCGTACAGTCCTCCTAAAAGCAGCCAAGTGTTTTTCCATCTTCCATATTTGTCCGCACCCTTCCATCATCCACACACACACACACACACATTTACTAGATTCTACTTTTAAAAGCCAACAACGCATACCAACTTTTTCATATATAAAATACACACACGCTCTTCTCTTTTGTTTTTACATCTCAAACATCACCATGCCCTCATCAGGTTTTTGGAACCCACGTTCTCCACCCCCACAACCTGGATCCGTCTACAGCGACGCGAAACAAAAAGAGCCATCCTTCTGGTACCCTAGGTCATACTTTGTGTCTTGTTGTTGTTGTTGTGTGAAAGGGAACCAAGTAGTATTAGTAGTGGTGATAGTGTTACTGAGAACCATTGTTCTTTTAGACAGTTCGACATGTCTTCTGTAGCCTGGGGAACAGCGGAACTGTGGTCGCAGAAGGATCCATCTCAAGAAATCCGATATACATACTGGAAGAAGCCGGAGGAGAAAAAAAAGTAGATGCTGTACTCTTTTAGTTCCCCTCCTCTCGATCACTTTGTAGTACCAGTATAATATCTATTTGATCAAATAAAAAAGATAAGCATTTACTCTGCACAGACAGGCAAAGCAGCTGTTGCTGCTACTAGGAGTCATGAAATTAGACTATCGTGCTTCAATTGGGTAGCTCAAGCAGTATACGGATTAACGGTCATTACTACAAAAAGAAAATAGCACAGTGGCTGCATGAAAATTATGTAAAAAAGAGAGGGGACCGGTACCTCAAATATTAAATTCTAATTTTGGTAGTTTGGGCAATTTCGAAAATTTTGCAACACTCCACTTTTGATTTTTACTTCAAACCCTCCACTTGGACTCTAGCATATTATATATCATGGCTGCCGAAGCTGTCAACAAAGCGTCCAAAAAGGATAAGAAAGAAAAGAAAGAAAAAAAGGTAATTGGTCTTTGCATTCCTTGCATGGCTTTTTTTTTTTTTTTTTTTTGCATGGGAGGGATCTGTCAAATCAAAGGATTTGTATTGATTGACATTGAATGCACGCAGGAAAAGAAAGAGAAAAAGGATAAAGAGGCGGTAGCTGGCAGTACTAGCACGGAAGAAGAGACGGTAAAGCAGGAGGAAGAATCCAAAAGGAAAAAGCCAAAGAAAGAGAAAAAGCGGAAAGCGGAAGCAGCAACGCACGATGACGACGAGGAGAAGCCTAGCAAGAAGAAGCAAGCTGTCTTTGTACCAGGTTTGTCTACAACTTTACGGACGAACGGTCCTTTTTTGCAGTGATCAATACGTGTGGTGATTGATTGATTGATTGATATTTGTATCCCCTCCCCCCCCCATGCCAACCTATAAGACGGGATCCAGTACCTGCGCACCTTCCACTCGGACAAGGACGCATGGAAGTTTAAAAAGATCAGTCAAGTCTGGTGTTTGCACCACATGTATGACGAGAATGTGGTAAGCTTTTTCTTTGTTGTTGCTACTCATAGCAAGCGGGGCCGCATGTACTCCACGCTTGCTTAGCACCAGGTGGGATGAGGGTGGTAGGACAAATGAGGGCTATTATTAATAACAATCGTCTGCTTGTAGATGAGCGACAGCGTTTTTGACATCATGCTGGAATACTTGAAGAATATGAAAGGACAGGCGCGCACGGTAAATCAAAATGAAAGGATTCGGGGGGGGGGTGGTGTTTTGGTTTGGGGGAGGGGGGGGGGGAAAGAAGAGAGAGAGAGAGAGAGAGAGAGGGGGAGGGGTGGTTGTGTTTGTGGCGTTCATGGCCAATGATTCCTTTTTTATAGACAACGCTACGCGAAGCACAAGAAAAGATACCTCCACCGGCCACAGAGGTCGACCAGGAGATCTTTGATGCAGAGGCGGCATTGAATGCACTGCCGGCGGCACCATCGGACGCAGCAGCAGCAGCAGCAGCAGAAGAAGAGCAGGAGGGTGACACACCGGCGATCAGACGAGCGCGAGCCATTGCCAAAGTGCTAGCATCATAAAGCAGAAAAATAAAATAAAAAAGATATGGGGCCTTTTTTGATACTATGATTAGCAGAGAATGCATGGGGGCCACTTGTTAATTAACGGAAACATCGGACCGATAAGCGGAGCCAAGCAGGTGCCAAGTAGTAGTAGTAGTACTAAGTGTTTCTTCCCACTGAGCACGGATTGACCGGCAGTGGTGACGCTTTTGGAGTTGGCTTGGGTTGACTTGGCTTGGGGGTGTGTGCAGTGTGCGTGTAGTTGCAGCACACTTGTATACGATAAGAGCCTCCTTTTCGAGGTGCCAAACCCCCATTTGCCTCCTTTAAACACGTAGCGTCTCTTTATTTTTTTTCTACTTTGCCTTTTGTTTTTACTTCCTTCCTCTCTCTCTCTCTCTTTCTCTCTTTCTCTCTTTTTCTTTTGCACACCACCACCACCACCACCACCACAAGCAACCAGCTCTTCTACACCAGTCCCCACCCTTCTCTTTCTCTCTCCCCCTCTCTCCTGACGACCGACGAACCATGAGTACCACCAGCACCACTACTGTGAGATCAACAGCCGTAACGCCGACTGCCGACACCACGCTTCTGGATGCTGCTACCCCACTGCTGCTCCACACAGATCCAGCACTCGCCCTCTCAGCACTCGGCATAGCCACCACTGCCGACACCAGCTCTGAACCCTGTCTGCCTAAGCCTAAAGCAGCATCAGCAGATGCGCGTCACGAGTCCACCAGTGCCTTGTTACCAATAACAACAACAACAACAACAACAACACAAAGCCCTCATTTGGGCATAGTAGCCTCAAGTCCGACAATGGCCACCTGGCAACTTTTGCTTTACTATCAGCAATTGCTCTTCCCGCCGCTCGTCAAAGACGATGTTTTCCTTGGCCCGGCAGACAACGAGTCTGTCATCACCGTCAACAGCTCAACCGACTCCAGCAGCAGCAGCAACAGCAGCACCACCACCACTACCGCTCCCTCCGTTGGGAACTGGGCCCCTACCCCTTGCTTGTCCCCCGTAACGTCCCCGTCGGACTTTCTGTGCAACCACGAGCCGCTTTTTGACGGGATAGACGATCTGCAGCACCACCAGCAGCAGCAGCAAAAGACGTTATCAGACCAAGACGAACAAGTCAAAGTGAATCTGAACGACGACGACGACAACGACGACGACAACGACGACGACAGCAACCACAATGGCCAACAAGTAGTAGACCAAGTCCTTGTAGAACACGAGAGTGGCTATGCGACACAAGTAAAGCACCACCACTCTGCTTCGCCCAATCTTGATTGGTACGAGTTTACTAAAGAGGACGATGGTCATACAACATCATCTGTCTTGGCTGGTTTGCCAACTCCGTCACCTACAGCTTCCGAGAATGAAGCCAGTTTATTCGACGAAGAAGACGACGACGACGAGGACGACGAGGACGACCAAGACAACAAGAACAGCAGGAATACCAACGAAGCCTTTGATAACGAGCCGCAGATACCATTCGAGTTCTTTAGCAGCGATGACGAAGACGAAGACGACGACGAAGATGATGATGAACTGTTGGGATTATCCTACTGCGCTCCTGTTGCCCCGCTTCTCTTACCACCTCCTGCCACATTTACTTCTGCTGCTACGCGTTCCCTAAAAAGGAAGCGATCCCAATCAATCGATAGCATCACGAGTTGTGAAAGCGAACAAGAGGAGGAAGAAAACGACGTCCCTGTGTTACAACGTTTGCACCGCCTTCGACTGTCCGAGCCAAAGCAGCAACGACGGCAACAACAACAACAACAACAACAGCAACAGCAACGAAAGAACAAGTCAAAGCCAGTTGCCAAGCGACGCGCCAAGCGCCATCCCGCCAGAGGTCGTGGCGTACGGCCCAAGACGATCGCCTGTGCTGCATATGATGTCCAACAACAACAGCAAGACGACAACGACGATGGAGTGCATCGAACCATCTTTGAACGCCTGACACATGCTGGCATCGACTGGTGTCGTTATTGTGGTACGACCGAAGGCGTCAATTGGCGACCGGGACCATGGGGCAAACGCACTCTTTGCAAGTAAGCATCATTATTCTTTGTTTTATTAATTCTCTCTCTCTCAATAAACATAAACGAATATGTATACTGATCAACGTATGTTTAGTAAACATGGATGTGACTACAAGGGGTATGGTATTGCCAGCCGATTGCCTCGCTTGGACCTGTCAGCCTTCATCCATGAGCGTCTCGAAGATCGAAGACGGCCGGTAGTGCAACAATCCTGCGTCGTCTGTCAAGGACCCGAATCCAGCGTCGATAATAAATTGGTGCCGTGTGAAGGGGGTTGCTCGCTTGCATACCACTAATTATGTCGCATGCCTGCAATCACCTCGTACCAGGATCAGCAGTGGTGCTGCAGCACCGTGTGCCGCGAGAATCGGAAACGCAATAAAGTTGGTCCATATGATTCGTAGTAATAACAACAACAACAACAACAACAACAAACCCTACTATATGCATCTCACACACACACACACATCTCTTACATACATTCCTCTCTGTTATACCATACTTCTTCCACCAAATCCGCTCTTCAGTTTTACATACACAGCATCATTCTCATATATAGCAGCAGCATCATCAACATCAACATTTCTTTCTTCTAGTACTTATATAGCATTCTTTTTCTGTTTTATTTTCAAGTGCATATATTTTTCTTTTAGCATCTTCCATTTTATTTACAATACAATATCTAGCATCCCAGAAACACACGTAACACGCAAAAAAAGAAAAACCCCTTATTCCTTCTGTAATCTTTAGAAATAAACAAAAAAGCATGTCCGCCCTTCGATCACGAAAAGAAATGCCGTCTGCCAAATTGGATCCCCCAATTTGACGTTGTAGCTGCTGCAATTGAAAGAATATCTCCTGTTACAGCTTTGATCTGCCATCTAGTAGTAGCTATCTACTCAATGTAGTAGTAGCAGTAGTAGTAGAATTGGGCTCTTTTTGAAGTACTATGTGCTTTTTAAGGAGCAAAAGGTGCATATCCACAGTTATATGGTCCGATAGATATCATATGCTGTGCGTGGCATGATGCTAATGTGCGTGCTGACGAGTGTTAACTGTAATTCACTTTTTAAGCAGCATATATATAAATGTATATAAACACTAAGGGGTGCGCGCAACACAGGAGAGAGTGCAAGGAAAACACGGGGATCGGCTGCTTTGTTGTATGTGTAACACTCATGCTTGCATATTATTTACTGGAAACAGATTAGCACAGTCGCTCATTCCGATCCCAATAATCACAGACATGGCAAGTGCCACAAAAGAAAAAACTTCCTTCTCCTGGCCCACCATTTGTCATTATTCAAACTCCCTGTCCTCGCCTAACATTACCGGTACCATACCATCATGGGAAAAAAAAGAAACCAAGGCGGTTATTATAGAAAGTCTATGTACCAAGAATTAAGCCAACAAGACCATAAAGTTCCGACAGTTTAGATAATGATGAGCAACCAAGATTTGTTAGCAGAACGACAGTCAAAGAAGGAGGCTAAAGCAAGCTTTTTGTTGGAATGCAACGTGGCTGTACAAACACGCAGCAGCAGTACGCCCATGATCCTGCAGTTTCCTGTTTTTTCTTTGCCCGCAAGAATAAGAACAACAACAACAACAACAACGGTCAGCAAGAACATGACGACGACGCTGACGATGAGGCGAAGAGAGCAGCAGCAGCAGCAGCAGCAGCAGCGGCGGCGGTACCTCACCTGATTACAAGTAGGCACAACAACAACAACAACGACATGTATACGTACATGAACTTCGAATCATTCTTGTTTTATTGGTGAAGAACAACAGTCAATATATTCAATCATGACGACATTACCAGAAGAAACCCGATTAGACGGTACTCTGTCATACACTGGTCCCAAACCAGTAAATCATTACTCATTTCGACAAAGTACAACAAAAGACGCTTGATTGATACGTAGGCTTGGTAGCACAACCTTTTCTTCTTCATCTTCTCCTGCTCCATCCGCAGCATCGCATCACATCATACCCAGTTGGGGAATACGTCCGTTTACGCATTGTTGTGTGCGCTCGCAAATGCAGACGCGTACATACATATCTTTTGGGACTCAGCATCTAATGCGACAACAAGCACCGAACAACAGCAAGAACGAAATTAATACAACACATTATCAGCAACAAAACGAAGGACTAAAGAAAGGTTCGATCGATACAGAGAGAACGGGTATTACCTACTGTCGCTGTGTCATCAACGTCAACACCCCTCCATTCCCCCACTTCATGCAAACAGCCCGTGCTGTACAGGTTTACTAAAAAAGCATAATATACCGACTACACTATTACCGAGACGGCGCAAAGCAGGTACTGTAGTTTTATTACCAAAAACATTTCCTTGCCGATTATCACAGGTATGGCTAACTTCACAACCCTATAAAAGGTCAATAAAGAAGTAGGCTGTACATGCCCGTGTAGCCTATGCTTCTGCACATCGTAATAGGAATTTGCTTAGCTGCCTATGCAACCTATATAGTCTCATCTACTTCTATCTAAAGTTATATAGCCTTTGCGATCAGCACCCGTACAGTTGATGCCTTCAACGTGAAATTCATTCAGCCGTTTTATCATTGCAAACCTCAAAAAGTAAATTATCGATTAACACCTTTTCATTCAGTAATTTCCATAACTGGGATATACTCCTGATGGTCGTAACCATTTGCCCGCTCGTTTGCAAGCGGTCTATCTGAGAGAACTGGATCCCAGATTGTCCAGTTCCTGGCGGGGGCACCGATACAGGAAGTGGTGGGGCATCGTCTCATTGTCGTCATTGCATATTGGGAAGGTACTGTTGTTTACTTCGTAAGCTAGTAGAGTAGCCAGTGTGAAGCGGCAAGATCGTTTTCCGTGCAACGTGCGAAACCATACGTTCCTGACTGTCTTTGACAGATCAAAGTTCCAAAAGGTTCGCCATTGTTGATAATTCAAAGTACGGCGGTTCTTCACTGTAAACTGCTCGATAATGGCCTGACGAAGATCTTTGGTGTTAATGGTGTTCAGCCCGAAATTATTGTGAATTAAACCATTTGACAACCTCAGATATAATATGCGTTCTTGATGTCGGATCAAAATGCTTGGTAACAAACTTGCTCTGGTCAGTGAACTTAAAGCGAAAGTGCGTATGCCGATGTCATCGAAATCCATACAACGACTGACTGTTGATACTAATCGAAGGGAAGGAGTGATTTTCGTTCCTTTTCCAACGGCATAAACATCCAAGTGAGTCGTTCAGGGATAAAAAGAGCATCCACCAAAATAAATGTCCTTTTCAAAAAACAAATTCAGCTCTGCAGTCATTGATCTTGGTAGCGGAGCGCCATGATGTGTAATTGAAGGAGGGTAGCGATAGATCGTTGTGTATCCATGTTGAAGTGATCCAAAACATCACAGATCAATTTGACGATGAACTCTTTGCTGGCGTAGGAGTAAATGAAGTTCCCAAGAATTATTGTGTTGTTGAGCTGTGCTGGCTCGCAGGATGTTGAACATACAGATTTGCAGTATTCGAAACGCTTATGTCCAGTCGTGCCGGATAATGCGTAGATAATAGAGATGTTGAAAGGCACGGATTCGTTGTTACAATTTTGAATGTGTATCATATTTCATCGACCATCTCTGGTGATCAAAAGGGGTTCGACATTAAGCGCTGCTGAGAAGTTGATAATGCCGCAGCACCGACTCCATACACATACACGGGTCTCTGGGGTCTTCAAACTGTTTATCCTCTGACCATTCCAAGGTATTTGTTCTGTTCGGCTAATCGACGAGACCGTTGGGGTGGTGTCTTTAGTTCCTTTCCATGTTCGACGATCTCCACGGTTTTCTGTGTTTAGGAACCTTCACCATAAGCCGGAGATCCTTTCGAGTTTCAAGTAACTTGTTTTTGGTTTGAGCTCGTGTTGTTGCCTTATGATCGGAATGGTTCGAGCCACCCTGGACTTTCTTCTCGCGCGAAGATGATGATGCAGTTGGATGGTTCGTCTTGGGTGCTTTGCGGGGATAGCTGTTTAGTGGTTGTGGACATGCAATGGGGATATGGCCTTTCGACCCACTGTTGAAGCATTCGGGATCAGGCGATCGGATGCGATCTTGAGCGTGGCAATATCTGCAATAATCACTCATCGATTGTCAGGTAGCATACAAAACGCGATTACGATTATGGAGGACGCCGAAATCGATACAACGCGTATCGTTCTAGGTGGATATCTTTGTTGGGCATCTTGAGCACAGCCTTGGAACCAGTCGCCTTCCACGGACCACCGGTGCAGGCTCAAGCGCAATACGCGTCCAAATTTAGACGGCGACGCTCTCCATTTGAGCTCAAGGTCACCAGATTTCAAACCGGTTGGTAGGTGTGACAGTTCCAACTTTGTGAGTTGTTGTTCAGTAGGTAGAGAACGAACAGCCCGATAGTGATGCCCTGCAGCATCAATGTCTTTTTCGTCGATGAATGTCATTCTATAAAGAGATTGCTTTTTATCATGGTGGGGCAGAAGCCCTACGCCAACATCTTAGTCTGGAAAGAGATCTCTGGTTGCGCGAAAGAACTCAGAATTTTTGACCGGATGCTCGGTAGTAACAAAGAAAACGCTGGACTCTTCAGATCCGCGTCGAAGAATATGAGAGTCGATATTTCCGTTATCGGCCGTCAATTGTCCTAGCGTGTTCTTAACGGCTGATGAAGCATCTTTTGTCAAAGTCGTGACCATTACGTCCACGGGGAATTCGAGACTGATTTTTGAAGCATTGCTTGAGCATACGTCAGGTTCGACTTGTTGGCTGTTATATCGTCGACAGCTGTGTTGTTAATGTTTTTTGAGCTTTCGACAATGTTTTGGGGGCTACTGTTATTGGCCCTTTAGGGTTGAGTAGTAGACACAAGTATTATAAGGTGGACGCAAGGTGGACGCAAGGTGGACGCAAGGTGGACGGAAGGTGGACGGAAGGTGGACGGAAGGTGGACGCAAGGTGGACAAGTCGGTATTTAAAATCAAAGGTGGACGCAAGGTGGACGCAAGGTGGACGCAAGGTGGACGCAAGGTGGACGGAAGGTGGACGCAAGGTGGACGCAAGGTGGACGCAAGGTGGTATTCGGCACAACATTCTGCCGTAGCATCGCAGCCAATCACAGGCCTCTGAATTGTTTTTTTTGGACATGAATTCACCATTTCCCTGCCAACTCAGTTTTCGGCCTTCTCTTTCCTCTTCTCCACGCTTTTTAAAAACCCCCACAATTCCTTTGCACACGTCATGTCACCTCATCGACCATTTTCTTATTGTTGTCTCAATCATTAGTTACTGACTGATTACTCTTTTCTCTTTTTATTTCTTTAGTACAACTGTTGGAACCGGTCAACGACAGCACACGGTTGATGGCGACGTTTCCAAGCGTCTAGTCCCATTCCCGACTACCAGTTCTAGCGACCTGTAGAATGCGTGCATTCATGAGGAGGTTGAACCTGGAAGTAGCGCTGCACAGGGCCTATTCAACTATGTGTGTGCAAGAGGCTTGTGAGGTCTACACCAACAAAAAGCCGAGTGAAACCGTCCCGCTTACTTGCATTGAGAATGGAGTTTAGCTTCTACCGGCTCCTTTTCAACCTGGAGCCGACGCGTCAGCGAAGATGAAGTTCTCAATCATGGACCTGTGAATGCACGCCTTTTTACCACTATAACGACTACGAACACGACTACGCATACCCCACGACTACGGCCACGACCACGACCACGACCACGTATACGAACACGAATACGAATACGAACACGACTGCGACTGCGACTACGACTGCGACTACGACTACGAACGGTACAACGAATACAACTCAACCAAAGGGAAAGAACAAGAATAGGAGATGAAGAGAAGCAAAACTTGCAAGTGAAGTGCAGGTTGACTGTTGGTTATAAACTCTGTATCGTTCCTGCTTTAGCTTTTGCTTTGGCTTTGGATTCATTCTCGAATGAACAATATTTTTGGAAGCTAAAGTAGTGCCACCTCCTCGTGGTAGCTTCTGGAAACATTGCTATCAAGCAGTGGCTAAGAGCACTACAAATATCATAGTAAAGATAATGAACCTAATAAAATGACTTTTGAGCATATAATTTCTATGGCCTTTGATAAATCTTCTGCTTAGCTTCTTATACGTCTTCTTGGTCGCATGCGATCTCGAATCATTACTAAAAGCAACATTGAATAGTTTATTTGGCGTCATTAGAGCTATCATTGTTGAGCGTTATGTTGCATCCACCTGTGAATCCCGCCTGGTCTGTCAAAGGTGAGGCATTTGTGACGACGTGGACCATCCGTTGGGGGACACCTTTGTGTCAGTTATTGCCTGGTATGTAGTTTGCACGGATAATCCTATTAACTTATTCCATCACCTTATATTAGGCGAATGCCCATCAACAACGGCGACTGCATACACGCGCAAAATGTCATAGAATTTCGATTATGTTATTAAACCTCTCCCTCTCTCTTCCTTTCTCTGCTTGTGTGTGTGGATATCCTTGCAGAGGGCGCTGTCTATGGAAATATTTGGGATGGCAGGTTCAATTGCTCGCTAAAATGGCGACATATAAACCTCAGTGACTGATTCTTGGTTTCGCCATGGCTCTTTCCGCTTCTCCACCGAACCTGAAGGGGGCTACTTCTAGTAGCACTTAGATCAACTTATGCTGACGCCTTACATCAAAATCATTCCACAGTTCATCGTGGTCGGATGATAAGGTCCTTGACCGAGCATGCTTCATCAACCGTCGGGGATACTTTTGGACAGCTAACAGCTGATGATGTAAACAATGAATCTCACCTACTTCGTCGCGGAACCGAAGAGTTCAGCGTTTCTTTGACACTACGGTCAAGGAAGTCGAGTTCTTTCGCGCTGCCAGAGAACTCTTCCCGAACTGGGATGTTGAAGTCGGCCTATTGCCCACCGTGACAAGAAGCAGGTACTTTACGAAATGACGTTCACAGACGAACAGACATGCCAAATTGCTATTGAAAAGGGCATTGACGTCGCTGGCCATCACTACCATGCTATGCGATCATCACCCCCTGCACAACAACTTACGAACTTGGAGCTTTCGCAATTACCAACCGGTTTGGAAACAGGTGACCTTAAGCCCAAGGCCTGTACGGATCTGTGGAGGGTGGCTGGTTCCAAGGCAAGGGTTTTCGCCGTCCTCATGATTCGAAACAATGACGAGTTACATGAAATGCTCACTCATTGTATCGGCCTTGGTGCTCTGCACAGCCGCAACCGTGTCTTCTATGCCACCTTGCAATCCATCGGAGATTATTGCCAATATTGCCACTCACAAGATCACGCGTTATCAAAGATCGTCCAGACGCTGAGTGTTTCAACTGTGGTCGCAAAGGACACATTTCAGTTACATGTGATCAACCTCGGAACAGCTAATCACCGAAGACTGTCCATTCCAGCGATTTCACTACAGCTGCCAAGAAGGAAGATCGAGGCAGCTCCAAACGCAGCAAGTCAACTCGTCAAGTCGAAAGAATCTGAACAGCTTCTAAAAGGAACAAGAAGCTCTCGACGAACCATCAGTTGTAACTGAGAAGGTTCGACTTTTGGTTCATGAACCATTCGAAGAAAAGTCCCATGAATACTAACAACGGCAGTGCAGCCTAGACGATCAGCGAGATAGTTAAGAAAGGCAAATCTGCGGATCACCAAAGAAACTAGCAAGCAGCTCGCACTGCTCAATGGTCGGAAGAAACGATTTATGGCTTGCTCTCGAGATGGTGTGGAGCCGATGGACGAAGACGATGAGGTTACATTGCTTCGAAAAGAAGTCAAGATGCCGATCGAAACCATCCTCAAGGATCTCCAGAAGTCGTTTCCAACGGGAACAGTGGTATCTAGCCACAATCCGCAAAACAAAAATCCTGTTGTGAACGGCAACAATGTTTTCTCAAGCCGGTTTATCCTCTCCTCCCAATTCCACAACGAGGCTAAATGATTTGGAGGGTGAGACGAGAGATCAACCTTACCTGTTACCTAGAGTATGATACAATTCCCAAAATAAGTTGACAGGTTTCTGCAATAACATTACGTAAGATGTTCGGAGGTCCGAACGATTCATTGCTGCATGGGATCTACTGGGGAATGACGGGATTATTCTTAATAGTTCGTGTACTAGCGTGTAAGCGGAATATGTAGTACATCATCCAGTTTCTGTACAACACTTTTCTTTTCAGTTCTTTTATTTCTTACTCTAACTTTTACGGTAATGTCAACCAATCAGCAACCTATCCGCGTCGGTATTATTGGCACTGGTATCTTTGCCTACCGTCATTTACGCGCTTATAATGCTGTCGGTCAAGATAAATTCCAGATTGTCGCGTGTGCCAACCGTTCTCGGGACAAGGCTGAGAAGTTTGCCAAAGAAGTAGGAAAAGGAGGGGGGGGGGTGGAGAGAGACAGTTCACTCACTTTTTCTTTTTCATTGACGTACATGCAAAATAGGCTGGTATTCCTGAATCGGCCATTTACGCTGACCCTAAAGAATTGATCAACGATCCCAACGTAGAGCTCGTAGATGCGCTTTTGCCCGTTCAATACAACCTGGAGGTAACCACGGCAGCATATGCATGCGCTATCATGGGGTTTGTAATAAATATATGCAATTAATAGATCGTAGAAGCAGCTATTGCTGCCAAGAAGCACATCTTATTTGAGAAGCCGATTGGTAAATGAAAAGAAAAGAGTTTACAGAAAGGAGGGATTTCTTTTTTCTTAGTGATGGGATGAAGAAAAGCTTACTCTCTTGAACTTTGTGGGCACATATCATAGCACACAATCTGGATGATGCTCGCAAAATCGTTTCAGCAGCCCAAAAGGCTGAGAGTGTGGTCGCCGTGGCCGAGAACTGGTCATATCATTCGTTGCCTCGTGCTGTGGCCAAGTATGTACAAGCAGGCCATATTGGTGAGGTACGCCGGTAGAATACATTCTCTTTAGTTTGTCCTCGGCATCAGTGAAAGGCTAATTATACAAATCACCTTGCCTATTCAGATTGTCAACTTTTCATATGACTCTGCACGACCTTATAACCCGTCATCGCCCTATCATACAACCGCATGGCGTCAGTCGCCACAGCATCCAGGGTGAGTATAACAAGTGATTAAAAAAAAGTAAGGGGATTGATCTGGATAATTCTAAATCTAAACTCTAAACTCTTCACTATGCACAAATGTAGAGGTTATTTGAGTGACGGAGGAGTTCATGACATGGCTCATTTGCTTCCCATTCTTGGACGATTTGACCAAGTCAGCGCTTTTGCTACTAAACGGCACAGCATCCATGTCACCGAAGACACTTTATCCACCACCATCAAGCTGGTCAATGGTGCTGTCGGTGTGGCCAATTTCACTTTTGTAAGTGAGCTTTTTCTTTGCTGATGCTTATACGATAAAACGGTACATATTGGAAAAAGGCGTTTTTATGTAATATTTCTATTTGTACAAAAGTGCTCGGCTGGATTAAAGTCAATGCGTCTTGAGGTACACGGCACCAAGGGCACTGTTCGCTTGACGAACGACACCACTGTAGAGTTGCTGGATGAAACTGGCCAGTCAACAGACGCAAGTGCGATTCAGGCTTTGGTTGATAAAAGCACAGCAGGTTTCGAAGATGTCGAGGGCGAGTTATACAACTTGCACGATGTTGTACGTAACAAGGCATCTTTGGGTGTATCGGCTGATGAGGCGTTCCATCATTTGGCGTTCATTGTTGCTGCTCTGGAAGCTGCAGAAACTCAAAAGGTGGCCCGAGTTCAAACGGCTGCTTGATTTTGATCATCCATAATAAAAGCGTCATATTCTTCGACATGACTATCATCTTGAGGAGGCGCATGATATCTCCAATGTCGAGAACGGATAAAGCGTGCCGGTATGATGCTGTGTAAAAGATTACGCCCCACTATTTTTCATGATATGTAATCCATAGTTACTAGCGCTGGCCAAAAAGTACACCTATTCAATTTTTATTTGTCGGGCAACTGCCCCAGTTACTACGGCAGAAAGACAAACTAACCACATGTTCCACAACAAAAGCACCAAAAAAGACCAGCCAAGAAGATGGATGCGGTAATAGCAATGAAAATCCACAAGTTTATGACGCTAATCTCCATCAAAAAGCAAGTATGAGTCAGGAACGAAGGTCGAGCAAAAAGAAAGGGTGGCTGAGCTCGGATTTTGCAACACCCCGTATCTCGAATTGATATACCACCAACTTTGGATATTCCGCCTTTCCTGTCATTCGAAATTATGGCTAGTACTGAAGAATTGCAAACCTTGGTCTTGACGACCTTGGACCGCGAGAATGTCATTGTCGACTCCAAGGACCTGAAGACTGTTTCGGGTGGAGACCTTGACCAACTTGCAGTGCTTGGTGTTTTGAACAGCTTAAAGTCAAAGGAGGCAAGTCAATGAAGCAATATAAATATACAATTTTACTTTAAACCGTAACTTGGTCGAAGAATAAGCGCAATTGACTTGTGTATTCGTTTAAATGGTTTCTGGGGCGAATTAGATGGTTGATTATTCTTCAATTGGTCGTGAAGTGTGGACTTTGAGCAAAGAAGGTGAACAAGTTGCCGAGCAAGGAAGCCACGAAGCACGCGTGTTCGAAGCCATTCCTGCTGGTGCTGAGGGTATCCCCATGAGCGAAGTTCAGGTAAAAAGAAAGGACATGAATAAAAGCAAACTACGCATATTTTAGAAGCAAGTAACGAATTTGCATGATTGATTGTAGGCTATCTTGGGCAAAGCAGCAAACATTGGTCAAGGCAAAGCTATCAAGAACGGTTGGATCAGAAAGGAGGGTGACAACCTGGTGCGTGCCAAGGATTCGATTGTGGATCAAACAAAGAGCGACTTGCAGGAAATCAAAAAGACGGCAACGCATAGCAACGCAAAGACCTTGACCGATTTGAAGAAGCGAAAGCTTGTCGAGAAGCAGTACGTAGTCCTTCGATTCAGCCAAAGAAACGTGTATAGATGTGGATGTGAGATATGAACACGAAAAAAAAAGACCTGCACAAGGCTCATGGAATGTTGGATCTATATAGGAAGGTGACGACTTACAAGGTGACCAAAGGTCCCCAATTCTCGCTTGAAATCAAGAAGGAGGCTACGGATATCACTGCTGAAATGTTGCAGAGGTACATGGACATTGATTTTACGAGAATACACGACGGCTTGTGTAGTGAAAGGAGCCTAATCGAGCTTGTGACATGACTTTTTATATAGTGGAGAATGGAAGAATGCCACCTTCAAAAAGTACAACTTTGACGCAGCTGGTGTCGCACCCAGCGGTGGCCATCTTCATCCGCTTATGAAGGTGCGACAAGAGTTCCGTGAAATCTTCTTTGAAATGGGTTTCGAAGAAATGCCCACCAACTGCTTCGCCGAATCGAGTTTCTGGAACTTTGACGCCTTGTTCCAACCTCAACAACATCCTGCCCGTGACGCACACGACACCTTCTTCTTAAAAGATCCCGCATCGACTGACCGTTTCCCCCGTGACTTGATGGAAAAGATCAAGGTTACCCACGAAAACGGCGGCGATACTGGCTCAACGGGTTACAACTACGTGTGGAAGGAGGAAGATGCCGGCAAATTGCTGCTACGTACGCACACCACGGCTGTTTCCTCCAACATGCTCTACAAGTTGGCCGAAAAGACCAAAAAGGAAGGCGTTTTCCGTCCTGCCAAGTACTTCTCGATCGATCGTGTTTTCCGTAACGAGTCTGTCGACGCTACCCATTTGGCAGAATTCCACCAAATCGAAGGTGTCATTGCTGATAAAAACTTGACCTTGGGTGATCTCATTGGTTTCATGGATGTCTTTTTCAAAAAGATGGGTACGATATACGTGATACGACGTGGCAGGGACATGATGGGGAGTTTTGAGGGGCTGCGCTAATGTAGTTCGATGCTGATAGGTATGGAAAAGATCCGTTTCAAGCCTACATACAACCCCTACACCGAGCCTAGTATGGAGATTTTCTCTTACCACGATGGTTTGAAGAAGTGGGTCGAGATCGGTAACTCGGGCATGTTCCGACCAGAAATGTTGTTGCCTCTGGGTCTTCCTCCAGATGTGCGTGTGATTGCCTGGGGTCTTGGTTTGGAGCGACCTACGATGATCAAGTACAACATCTCAAACATCCGTGACCTCCTTGGTCACAAAGTCAAGATCGATATGATCAAGGAATACCCCATTTGCCGTCTGGATAAGAAGATGGGTAAGGAGCTGGTGGGCGTCAGCGAACAATAGATTTTCGTCAAGAAAAACAAAACACATAAAGCGAGACATATATAATATATTATAAAAATGAAGATTATACAACTCGTATATGTATATATAAACATAAAAAAATCTATCAAAGCTGTAATGTTCGTGCAAACTCTGTCACTACTTGATCCAACTGCCAGATCGTCCAGCGATCGCTGTCTCGTGTGATCTCGATGCCTTTACCGAGTACCTGGGTGAAGGGCTTATATTTTTTGTCCGCCCGCATTAGTTCGATCCGCTTGACCCAATCTGCTGATGCTGGTGCAGGACTGAGCACGCCGCGTGCTATTAGTCGTGAAGCAAGAAATCCATCCAACAATGTTACAAACACATGCCATTCGTTGCCCAGATCGGGTTTGGGAGAATGCTGGTGCGCGTTGACCCATCGACTTGCCGTCCGTGATAGTGATACAATGCTTGCTATTAACCTTGCTTCTTGTTGTCGCGAGCGACAGAACAGGATGGCAAAGAACTTGACTAGATGAACAGCGGACTTGCGGTCGACCTTGGCAATAGAAATAATGGCCGCCACCTCTTCCGCTAGATTGGCTAGCTTGACCGAGTCTTGGCGTGCACATTCTTGCTGTAGTTTGGCTTCTCCATAGACACGCATTGTCAGGAAGGCAGAGTGATCCAAACAGTACTGTAAAAAAAGACTATAGTCGGGATTGGATCGCGAAAGTAGCTCGCCTAACCGGCACCAGTTTGGAGACGATGCACTGATAATAACGTTTTGTTCCAGTGTGTTCTCCATCAACTCAATGATAGCCGGGGTTGCAGCAGGACGTGCAAGCGCGCCGAAAACAGCAGAAAGCATGCAAGCGTTTCCTCCGGGGGGTATCTCGTACACAATAGGTAACATATTGGAGAATAGCGTAACCGTTTCTTCGAATTCCGGGCCTTCAGTTTCTCGTGGTGCGTGTTCGTTGACAACTTGATACATGTGTTGAGTCCATGCTCGCTGCATGTCGGTATCATCAGGCAGAAGCTTGAGTATAAAGTCTGAGAAAAGTCGACGTCGTTTCATCGAAACTTGGGTCTCGTTGAAGCATGTTAGCCGGCGCACCCAGTCGATAAGGATGGACAGAAACGAGTCATTTGATGCGGCCGATGGTAATGGTAACGGGGTATCCCAGTGGCGGCGTAGCGAATTGACAATACTGCTTACTTGTTCCACAGAGAGACTGGTATGATTGTGGCAAAAAGTGTTCCACAGCTGATCGAGAGCACGCTTACGTTCCTTTTTGTCCTCAGGCCACACACTTTCTCCGTCTTGAACAAACATAAACGCAACTTGTACATACTCGCAGCGTTGTTGTGGATCGATACTTGGTTGCGGGTGTGCTATTATCCACGATAAAAGAACTTTCCATATAAACCTTACGTAGATTGGTCGCCGATGCTGGTGTAAATCTTGTTGTCGCAAAGAAGACCAGGTTTGATGTATCCGTCGTAGATGGCCTGGTGATAGATCCAAACAGCCCCAGTTCAAACCCGCTATGGTATTCCCAAAATGCTCCATCCATGCGTCTTCCTCAGATCCAGGTAGCTGCAGTAACCTTTCGTGATAGTAACCAAATATCCAGTTTAACAACCTAGCGCGTCCGGGCGGGTCGAAATAGCCGAGAGCGTTTCGGAGGACTTGAGAATATTGTTGCGCAAACACGTTTGTATACTGATTTTGCTGGGAACGGTCATCAGCGTTTCGCCACCACGCGTGGAAACATAGACCCAAATGACGCCATATCAACGCGGGCCCATCCTTCTGTGTTTCTGCGAGCCGTGTACCATCAAAGATGTTTTGCAACAGTCGACAGAGAGCAGGAACAGCATTCGCATATGTCGCAAAGAGATGATTGGCTTTGCTGAAAGTGTTGCCAAGCAGCGTCACCATCACAACCAGGGCATCGCCATTGATCTTTTCGGATCCTTTAGTTTTTGCTGCAAACGCGTCAACTACAGCAGGACGGCCCTGTGCTGAGCTGTATTGGGCTGTATCGGCCAGAAGCTTTAACACATATTCGAGCACCTTGGCTTGTTCTGGCTTCTTGCTCTTGGCGCCTCCTGAGTCCATCAGCGATAGCACAAGGTTGCAGTATTGTGTATACAGCGTTTCATCACTCTTGATGATGGCTGTTTTGAGATGAGTAAATAGCAGGTTGTATACGGTAGTGCGCGCCGAGTCGCTGGCATAGGAGCTCTTGGCCCAAAGCGCCATATCAAAAAGCGGTAAAAGGTGCAGCTGCGAATCAGAACTGTATCGAAGAACGCGTTCAATTGTTGATGGCAGGTGCTTGTTGTCACTGTGCGGCTTAAGCATTGGATAGAGCAGCTGGATCCGCTGTTCACCATTGTCGCCCGTATCCTCAGCTATCAGATTGAAAAATTTGTCGACGTATTGCGCATCATCTGCTATTGCCTTGCCCAATACCTGGCTCATGTGGAGAACTACAATGCGCGAGGGTGGAAAGTTTTTGGTGTCGTAGGATAGGTGCTTCAAGACGTACTGTAAACATAGCCACCCCAGCTGAACCAATGCTGTATTCTGCCTCTTCCCTTGGCTAGCTTGATCTACAATCGCATCAAATTTGCGGAAGGCAAGCAGGGCCTGGATACAGATCCTTGCATCTACTGAGCGGAATACAAAACGCGCAGCCTCTTTGCGGTTGTCCTCCAGCTTGCTTGCAACAGCATCGTCCTTTTGAGTATAGCTGGCGATTATGTCCCACTCGGCCGGTTTCTTACAGCGCTTGGAGCACGGTGCCTCCACATGTTTGCTGCCGGACTTGTTCACATAGAGGGTAGCCAGCTTTTCAATATATGCCACATCAAGCTTTCGTTGCTGCTCCAAGTGTTCATAGAATCGCTTGGCATGCTGGGAGAGCGTCTCAACGGTCGAACCCATCAACAGCTCGGGCGATGAAGACAGTAGCTCGGTGCTTGATAAAATCTGTGCTGGTTTCATTAGCTGGAGATCAGGCGCGAGCAGCGTTTGGGGTTTGTGCACTGTATACTGCTTGATTGATTGCTCGGATGCGGCATACTCCTTGGCGATGGGGCGGAACTTGTCTGAACCAATCCAGGGAAACTCGCTAAACATATCGCTTAACTGGTCGTATTGTACCAGATCGAGCCAAAGCAGCTGGATTTCTTGCCATGGCTTGGACTTTTCGTCTGTATTGCTTGGACTTCTACAGGACAACAGTAGCTCTGGGCAGTAATGTTTGGGCAGGCCAGCAATATCAAAGGTCGGGTCCAAGAGGTCGCTTTTATCGAGCCAGAGCCACATTGCATAATACACACGGCGCAGTTCTTCGTGATAGACTGATTGACACTTGTCTTCATCGCCACTTGTTATCGATGCCTTGCTGCTTGAAACTTTGCTATCCGCTTGTTGCTGCCCATGGTAGGTTTGTAGATAGGCAACCCTGTCGCGCAGTTTTTCGATCATGTCTTGTTTCTTTGTGAAGAAAAGACGTCCGTAAAAGGTGCGTCGACCGTCTTTTTCAATGTTCGCATAGTAGAGGCTGAAGAACATTTGCAGAAACAGTGGCATCATTGGATGGTCTGCTGGGCAAATAAGCACGTGTTGCAGCCAGCGATAAATTGAAAAGAAATCGACGGGTTTCTCAACATGGACTTCTTGCGACTTTAGTACAGTTGCAATGTCCATATCGGCCAAATCGCTCGTCGTGTTCGCACAGGCCTCGGCGACGATCGCTCGATCACTTTCTTCTTCAACCGTCTCCAACGTTAGAACATCGTATGCAAACCATAGCGAATTTTGCTCCACACCAGGTGTCCGAAACAGGTTGTTTGCTGTGACCGATGCCAGAGACCATTCGCCGGCCAATAAGCTGGTGTATGCAGCGTCGGGAAGCATGTTCTTGATCAGTCGAAGCGGGTTACGCTGATGGTTATGCTGTTGTTGACCAGCTGCTGGACCGAGTTTGGGAGATGCTTGCTGATTTCGATTATTCTGAAGCTTTTTCTGTTCTTCTCCGAGCATAGAGCGGACCAGGCCGTGGCGCCGTAGGCAGAACGCAAACTTACAGATACAATCCATGACAGATACGTAGTGATCACTCCACATCCAGTCCTTCTTTCTGAACACAGTCTTAGTCCATGAGTGCAAAACCAGATCGCGATAAGAGAATCCGCCACTTTCTCCTGCCACCTGGTCAACTGAGTCGATAAACATTCCGTGCCAGATATGCGATCCAATTACCATAGCAACGCCATCCATATCCATCGTAAACAGAGTCTTACTGCCAGGCATCCACCCGGAAACAGCGTGCGCCAGCATCGGATCAGCCTTGAAATCCACCATCTGCCGGAGAAAGTTGAGCACATTTTCGTCGTTGAAGAAGTCGTCACCGTGCATATAAACAAATGTTGGGATGATATCCGCCAAGATCTGCACCACCGCTTCCGGTCGCCCGCGACGTAGAATCAACAGGAGCTTATCCCAGCCATTTGCACTTTCAAATCGGAGAAAATGGCGGCTTGTAGGAGACAACAAGAACGAAATGTACACCAGAAGCGCTCCATGTGAGGCTGTAGGATCTGGATGGCCGTGTAGCATATCCTTGAGAAAGGCTCCAGTTATCGAGTTTTCGATTTCGGGCGCGCGTTCGGATAGTGCACAGTCGTAGAGCTTTAGTTGGAGCGCAATTTTCCATGACCACTCAGTGACGACATTCTGTGCTTCTGTCACCTTCGTTCCTGGTGATGCCACACGTGCTGCAGCCGAGGAAAGAAGCTGTTGTGTTTTTGTTGGCAAATAGGCCGAAACAGATGCCCCGACAGCCCGGATAAGATGTGCGTTTTTGTCAGCGTCGGGTAACGGGTTGTGTAACTGCAAAACATCCAGCAGCATAAACGCTAGCTCTTCATGGACTCCGTATGGCAAGAATGGCAGTTTCCGTGAATGCCAAGGTTGCGAGATGGATACTGCCGGGTCTTCTTTTTCGTCGTACCCGTAATTCAAATGTTCAATCACGTACCGCGCGAACCCGGTTTTGGCACTTCCAGGTACAGTGGCCCCTTCAGCAAGCAGCTCGTGTAAGAGAATCAGATCACTCTGGAGCACTTTCCATCGAGACAAGGGTAGCGAGCGAAACAAGTACACAGCCATTCCCTCCATAGTGTCAAAGTTTGACACGGTCCAACGTAGCAGCAGCGATATTGTAAACGGCTGTGAAGTACAAATTGAGCCAAAGCTGTCCCTGACGTCTTTGTAGTATATTTCGCGAAGGTTGTCGTCCACAAAAGCGGTGGTGAATAGGGTATTTGCAACAACTGCGATCAGACATGATGCGATCTCTCGATTTTCTGTGTCCTCGGCGTCCGGGTCTGCAGAAGGGATGGGTATACTTGTGATGACATTTGACAGGCAGCCTAGCAAGAAAACACCTTGGATCTGACTTTGCTCCAGAAAAGCAAGGATCTTTGTAATATCCGGAAGGTTATCCAGCGTGTGCTGCAGATCTTGTGGCTCGATGTAGCTGTCAATATCAAGCAACGACAGTGCGATTTTCCATAGAGCGCGGATGGATACTGCACGGAACGGTAATGCCGGAAGAAAGTGCCACACCTTGGCTTCCTGGATTTGCAAATACCCATCAATCACCTTGATTAAGAAGTCGTCGAGATACTGCTTCTCTTGCTCTTTGCGCTCATCGTTTGCAGACATCCGATCTGCCAGCACCTGTGCGATCTGGCATATCACTTGGGCCAGTCGCTTCATCGCGTTAGTGTATTGCTGATCCGCAAAAGTTTTGATGCCGATGTTGAGAACCGCAACCAACTGATCCGCAAAAATAAAAAGTGATTGATTGCTGTCACGTTGTCCGAGTACTGCGGCTGATAGAGTGTCGAAATCGTGGACAATAGCAAGCTGATCCAGGGCAACCAGATAATCGTCTTCGTTCCATTGCGGTTTCAAGTGTTTGTGGAGAGAGCTGTCAAATAGGATGCAGAGCATGACAATGTACTCGTTCATAAAGACAGACCAGTGATGCTCGTCTGGTCGATATGTGTACTGAATCAGCGGCGCGGCCCACTGTGTCGTTCCAGGAGATCCCAACAAATGCAGCAACAACACTATACGACCATGCAATGGGGCGAGTCGAAGGTATGCCGCAGAAACATGCAGTATCCATGTCCGCACGTCCTTGACAAATGCTGACACTTCTTCAGTCTCTATATCCTCTGCTGTTCCTTTCGTATGTTGCAATGTTGTTTCATGACTGTAGCGTCGCTCTGCCGCAAAGAGGGAATAGAGGAGTCGTCGTATAACCACCAAATCCTGTTGTTGCTGCTGTTCGGGTTGGATTTGCCCTGCATTCATTCGCAGCTGAGGTCGGCTCTGCAGGGACCATAAAGTGTCATCAATGAGTGCCTGCGTGGTGATCCGTGCCATCTTTGCTTCAAACAGGTACCGGTACAATGCGGGGTTGATATCGCCTCGATGTTTATCCAGGATCTGCTTTAATCGGGCGCTCTCTGAGCTCTGAAACAGCGCTTGCTGACCTTTGTATTCATGCGTTACCTCGTTGCCGTCGCCGCATTTGCCGTGAAGCGTCGTGCACACAGGGTTGAATGCCCAAGGATTTTCGTCATGGATCGCGTGCATCTGAAGCAAAATCTCGTGTACCTTGTTCAGGTGAGCCTGGTATTGGGACAGCACATGAGTAAGGTTGACATCGCTTTCGGCATCAGCAAAGTTGGCAAGTACATTGCGCGATTTGGATAAAGCGTCCATGTTTTGTTCTTCGGTATTAATGTCGCTGTTGCCGTCAATGTCGTCATTTTCATCCTTGATTGCGGAGGAGGACAGGGAGGAGGATGTACTTCTGGCATATTTTGAGGCGAAGAAGCGCACTTGAGGGAAAACTTAGAGTTATGGTTTCTTTTTCTTTTTGCGATCGTCTTTTTTTTAGTAGGTTGGTGGGGTAAAGGGTACCTCGTTTAGATTGTAAAAAAGAACGTCTGTTGGCTGCAGCAGTTGTATAAATGAGTAAACGCAACTGGAACGGACAAGTGGGAAACTTGCAAACATACCTTGCATATCATCCGGGAAGGGGGCAAGCTTGTCGGGAACGAGGAACGAGAGAAGCAACACAAAGAGAGAGAGAGAGAGAGAGGAAGAGAGAAAGCAAGGCAGGTTATGGTCCTCCTGCGCTCAATTGTTCGTCACGGGGTTTGGTTTAATAATGGCTTTTGCAGTTCTGAAGAGGGTTCAAGTGAAAAGGAAAAAAGTCCCGCCAATAACTTTTAGGGGTGCTGGGTCGTACACAAAAAAGAAGTGGGTTAAAAAAAACAATAACGGCTGAGCCTGCCAGCACATCTTTTTCTTGTTCCTTTCTCTCTCTCTCTTTCTCTTTCCGGCCTTCTGTTACGGAAAATACCCAACTCCTCTTCCTCCCCTTCCTCCACCCAATACCCCACCCCATACCCGCCGTTTACTGCCTTGTTCACGTGGAACCATGGCTGCTTATATGGCCTATTCGCTATGTCTAGCCGTTCCCGAAGGCCAGACAAGCGTAAGCGATCCGACATCGATTGCTTCACTACGAGATCGCTTCATGTCGCGCCATTCGCACCTATACGATGCCCAATTCACTAGCACAGGCCTTGCCCATATACCCAGTAAGCTATTTTTGAATGTAGTCGTCAGTGGACCACCCACGGCGGTGCTGGCTGCACGAGGCGAGCTGTTGCGACAGAGTCCAGTTGAGGTAAGTCTCTTTCTCTCTCCCTCTGTGTGCTTCCGTTATTGCGGCTTTGTTTCTAAATGAAACGCTTCGTCCTCGGAACAATAATGACAATTTAGAACTAAACTGAAAGCAACCCTTGTAGTCCAAGCTGACGATCACGTCGTTTAATCCTGAATGTATCCATGGCAAGCGGCGGCAGAGGCTCGTGCAGGGCCTGGGCGAGATAGCCAGCGAAACAAAGTGCAAAATCGTCATTAGTAATGCGTCGGAACCTGATATTCATCTCTACGGAGCGTTTGACTCCACCGAAACCGCACGCGTACGCTCCCTCGTGTTGCTAGATCAAATGGTAAACAAAGACCTGTTTTTTCTTAAAAAAAAAAGAGTCGGCTTTTTTGGGGGGGATAGAAATGTCGTGTAACCACCGTCCTTTCTTTCGTTGCCCTTTTCCATTCGGGACATATTCCACCATGGGGGCCCCCTTATTCTAGATGGGCTTGTGCACGGACACGCTGGACATACCCTACTACCTCCACAACCTCATCGCCGGACGCAAGCACAACTACCTCCAGTCGATCATGGAGGAGACCGCAACCAACATCTATCTTCAGTCCGCGTTTACAAAGATCGGGTGCACTCAGCACATGGCCACACCCGTGGGCGAGCGATCCGGTACGATCCACCTGACTGGCGAGCTGAATGGGATTGCCCGCGCAAAGGAAATGATCAACAAGCTCCTGATACGCAAGGTAAAGTAATAATAGCACATACTCTTTGCTCGCAACCGGTGTGCCCTCTTTGTGCTAAATCGCCTTTGTTTTTCATGTTTACCAAAAGAGCAAATCCATGTATCACAAGCAATCGACAATGCATCCTCGGAAATTGGACTGGATTCTTTTACATCGGCAGGAGCACGTATGCAAAATCTCGAGAGACAATGGTAATGTCACCTCCACAGCAACGTAGCGTCAAATAAAAGACAGGAGAGAGGGTGAGAAAGAGGAGGAGAGGGGGGGGGCACCCCATGAAAATTTAATAATAACCTTCTGAATGCCTCACGCAGGCTCATTTATTGCTTTTCCTGCATTGGGCTCTGGCAGCAACACTGTGACGGTATACGCTGAAAATAGAATCAACGCTGAACGGACCCTGCGATCCCTTAACCATCTGGTACGACTCTCTTCTTCCTCTTTTGAAACATAGCAACTGCAACTGCAACTGCAGCAGCAACAGCAACAACAACAACTCATTGGTTACTGCTGGTATTGCTACTAGGCTTACAAAATATACGAAGTGTCGTTCAATGCAAAGTCCAAAGGCGAAGGCGCTCCAAATGCTGAAGACTATGTCCAATTATCCACTTCCCCCGAAGCTTTAGCGCAGCTTGTCGGTAAAATTTCGCAAACATCAGGTGCTGAGCTGAGTTACCGAAACGATACTGGTCGATTCGAAGCATTCGGGACCGAACAAGCGGTCCAAAGCGCATACCGCATTCTAGCGACTATCCCTGTTCTCAAGGTAATATCCATCCGTCCTAACACACACATCACATGCGTTTATTAACAGGGAGGGCCTGAAAATCACACCACATCGAAATATTAGCTGCATCATAGCTTAAGCGTGTTCGCAGTAGAGCTTGCAGCCGACCAACGGGAGTTTCTAAGCGGCAAAAAGAACGGCAAAGTCAACAAGATCATGAAAACCTGCGGTGTACGCATCAAGTTCCTGGCCTTTAACGAGTACAATTTTGTGATAACTATCGAAAGTGAAGACACTGACAAGGCATTAGAAGGGCTTGCAATGCTACAGGACGAGCTTCCGGCAGAGACATCGTTCTTCGTACCCGAAATATACCATCGTCGCATCATCGGGGTCGCAGGCAAGAACATACAGCGTGTGATGAAGCGGTTTGGCGTCTATGTCAAGTTCTCGGGTGCGGAAGAATTCACGTCCCTGGGCGGCTATTTTGAAAACGAACACAACGTGGTAGCACGAACGCCCACCAAAAACCGGGCGAATCTCGATAATTTAAAGGCGGCAGTGATGGAGTTTGTAACGTTTCAAAAGGACCGCGACTTCATCACAAACACTATTCAAATACCCTCGCATCTGCATCGCGACATTTCAACACACCATGGGTCAGAAATTCGAGAGACCGGTCGTTTACATAATACACGTGTTTGGTGGCCCGAGCGCGTGGGTACCGACGAGGTGCTGGTGGTCGGACCCGCATCGCATATTGCCACGACGCTGCAGCTCATCAACTCAATCATTACGCGCGAAGCATACATTGTAATTCCATCGACGGATGCCTCACGAGACTTACTAGCAAGCAGAGTCGGCGTTGTTAAGAGGCTTGCGGATAAAATACACCGGGAACTGGAAGTGCATGTGCTTATACCCAATACGAACGACGATGAAGATGTTGCCATGTCAAACAACGTCTACTGGATGCACAACCACAGCAGCATGCACGTCGTTCGTCTTCGATACCAGCAATCGCACGAGCAACATCTCGCAACTGCCAAGGAAATGCTTCTAGCCTTTTTCAAAGAGCACGGAGTCCCGGTCAAAGCGAATTTCTGGAAGCCTGAAGATCTTTCGCCCGGTCTCACCTCACCCGCGTCCGGTGATTCGTGCTTGAACATTGACCAGGAGGCACTCGCATCAATACCGTCGCCAACACCTGTTACAGTCGATGACATGAGCAAGCAACGCGACTACAGCATGTTTGATGCACCACCAACTTCTTTCTCGGCCTTTGACGGTGCCTCTTGGTCAGTTTTCCCAGAAGGGAAGAGGAGTAACGCGGGTGAGCCACCACTGTCGCTCAAAGATGATCCGCTTCGAGCGATTTTTGAAAAAATGCCAAGCTCACCACTGCACGGCACCAGAGAAAATGGGAATGTGCATCCGCTTGACAGGTCGATCTCTGAGAACCCCGCCCGACGACAATCGTCTGCAGCGGTGATTTCTGCATCCATGCCAGGCAAGAACATTTGGGCTTCGCCAAGACTGCAGGCCAGTATTGTAAGTTGTTTGACTCGTATACCACACCGTCGCAACTCTTCCTTTATGATTTGTCATACTAACAAGGGCACACATTCAATCAGTCCTATTCCCCACGGAGCCATCAAGGTCCTAAATATACCTCCTTGAGCGGCGGTATCACTACTAGTACTACTACTACCTCCACCTCCACCTCCACCACACGTGACACCTATGGGGCAGATACCAGACGCTTTATGGCGCCACCCAGACCATATACCTCATTCTCAGCGACGACTCTGTCAGGACAGAATCAGCGCTCAGGCTACCATCAATCTATGCCTGACATTCTTTTTGGAAGAGAGCTCTTTACAAATCCGTATTTGGCTAATCTCCCTACACCTCCACACTCTACGGGTGACCACATGTTTAACAGCAGCAACAGCAACAGCAACAACAATGGTGGCGGTGGCCCGCCTGCTTCCTCCAGCTGGTCCCATCACCAACTACCCACCCCACCACCATCTTCTACCCTGCCTTACGGTCCCAATAGCCATCTGCATTATCGAAAGATCGAGAAAACTGCCAATACTGGTAAATTTCCCATTCAGGATCGGTCCACGACCACCACCGTTTGCATGATCTGACCCAATCGCCCTACGTTTGTCTTGTTCTTCTTCCTCCTCCTCTATAGATACCAAAAAACCTGCTATTCCCAATCCTTCCGAAAGTTCTCCATTCCCTTGCACAACAGAAACATTGAACTCATCCCAACGCCATCAGCATGGCGAGCGCTCTCCTGGCTTCAACATTTAATAATAACAATAATATTAATAATAATAATCATTTCTTATTTCCCTCCTTCACATTTTGTTATTTACTAGTGCATTACGTTTTTTTGTTTCTAATAAAAGAAAGGCTATTGTTGAAAATCTGCAAGGAAAAACTATCTGTACCCTGCCTTGTCTTTGTTCGCTTTCTTTGTCCTATTCTAGTTGCTGTGCTACTACGCCTGCTATGATACACCATTGCACCCTTATGCTCTCTGGATGACGTATCATGTAGCTCTGCTAACACGGGCTGCAAGTGTGGGCTTAGCACCTTGCAGGAATGCGTGATTAACTCGGTTATGTAGCCTCAGCGTGGTTGTGACATAATAAGCATGACAACAATAAGGTTTGAAGCTATGAACGCTTGAAATGTGACACTTCAGAAAAGGAGATCAACTTATGCAGATCATTGATGGGTTTGGGGCTGTAACGATAAATGTCTGTTCCCTGCATTGTATGTGTACATTACATGCAAAGGCAAGACATCGTGATAGGGATTGCCTGAAACCTTAATTCTATCTTCTTTTTCAAACCGTTCATCATCTATATCATATAGAAAGTGGCTGCTCCTGTAGAAAAAGAATGTAAAAAGAATGACAATTTTTCCTAGTAGTGTGGCAGCTGTACAAATATTGTACTACTAGGTACTAATACTACTACTATTACTCGTTTATATAGATAGGAATTAGAATGGTATAAAAAGAGAACGCTTTTCATGCAGTTACTAGATAAAAGGGCTAATGTTTATAGGAGCCCAGCTCGATGGGTGAGTATGGTGAATCTGAATCACGGGGTTTTTTTTGCATATAAGAGGGCGGGTTTAAGGAATTTGGACCTTGCCACTGACGCTCCTGAACAGTCCATTGCTTGCTGACTGAATCACTTTTTAAGGAGCCCATCCCTGTGTCGCTATCCTCATAGAACGTGTTGTTGGTTGTCGCTCCCAGAGTCGAGCCATTGTTCGTTCGTTCAAGGGTGCAGCTGTTTTCTTCATCATTGCTGTTTCCAGTGGATTTGGATCTGAGAGCAGCGTTGGAAGTGATTTTTGGACTAGACATATCGATAGATGGAATGAAAAGCTCGATAAATAATAATATTACAGTAAGATGGGGATATTCCTTCATGTATATACATACCTCATCACAACCACTAACTGAGCAAAAATAATGGTGACTCCTGCTAGGTTCCACCATGCTGCACCCATAAACAGACTTCCGATCGTATTGTTGATGATTTCTTCGCGTAATGCAAAGTAGAACAAGCAGATCACCGCAAAGCCCCAGACAGCGATAACAAATGCTGCGACGATGAGCTGGATCTTGAGAATACCAGTCTGGACGGCGGCAAAGTGTCCACGCCGTCTAAAGTTATTGTGATGCCCCTTCAAGATTCGAACGAGGCGAACACCTGCATAGAGCACTGCTGCACCCAAGCCACCACATTCAAGAGTCCAGCATGCGTAGTGCACTCGTGCAAGTGCTCTTGCGGTTTGAACGGAGGTCTCAGCCAAAATACCTGCAGAAACCGAGAACCAAGTGTTTACAAAGAAGGGCGAGAACAGGAATATGCCGCCCACAATATCGACAATTAACGGAGACGGAAGCCAGCCAGATACGTTGCGACTCTATAATCATTTTGAAAAAAACACAGCAAAAATAAAACGCATCAATTAGAGAATGTTTGAATGCAAATAGAAGGAACAATAGAAAGAAGATTGGTTTAAAGCGTACTTGAGAGATCGTCTGTGCAATGCCGATCAAATAAAGGGTGACACCGCCGTAAGCAAACTCAAACCCTAACTCAAAGAAAACTAAAATATGAAAGAAATCAGTAAAGTTGAGATCGGGAGGGGAACGATGATCTATAAGGGAAAGGTTGGTCGATGATTTACATGATCGGAAGGCATAATTGCGGGCTATGTCGAGCATAAGAAATACGCTTTGCAATAAGTGAACTATGAATCAAGCAAACGTTAGATAGAGTGCACAGAGCCAATTAATTTCTGTTGTCCCGACATCACGGAATATTAAAAATCAATTTATTACTTACGAATGCTATGGATTACGAAGAACAATAGCATGCTATCCACAGGTTTGGGCTTGAGAAATGCTCCATTCATGGATCCGTGGTTCCAGATAGTATGACCTTGTATGCATAGTCGGTATATAAGCAGCACAAAACCTATTATGTGTCATTTCGTTGAGAATGAAGCGACATGAAGGCCGCGACAAAATGACAAAAGAAAGTTTGATTATATTGGAGGGAATTACAAACAAGACGAGGTAGAATAAGAGCGAGACACTAAAAGTGCATACCAATAAGACCGCCAAGACCGGCAATTGCAATGTTGATTATACTAATGTAATGAAGACCGACATGTTCTTCACAGTTTTGTATTTCGAGCCGCCAGTCGCAATGACAGACACCGTTCGAGCATTGCCGTGCTAATGAGTCCATAACGAATAGCAGAAAGAGCAAGTAAAGATAGGAGTGGATATGTGTCGAGATAGAACATCCTTTTCGGATCAATCAAAGCTTGGGTGACACCAAATGCCTTTGTGCTGCTTACAAGCACGTTCGCTCTATGCTCCTAACTCAGCAGTGGGAACAAATGAATTGACACAGAAATAGCTGTCACTCCCACTTCTTTACAGTAAAACATTTATACGTTAATATGCACCCCAAAATTCTTACCGGTTTGTGCATAGCTAAAAGTACGGTTGTTTAATACCGGCACCTATTACACTAAAAGATACATATTCGCAAGTCATGATTAGGTCACACAAGAATAGAACTGTCACGCATTATCATACACGGACGGCGGCTCGGTTCACATGTATGGTCTGGGCGCACAAACGGTGCACAAAATGATTACAGCGCCTTGGTGACTCTGCTAAAATAAATTATTAGCGCACTGATGGTATGCAATGAGCAACGGTTGAAGAATTTACCCCAGAATTGGTCCCTCAATGATTTAAGGAGGTCGTTACAAACTATCGCCGCCGCCGTCGCCCATCCGTAAAGGGCCTGGAAGCCAAATGGGGTTATCTAGAAAAAGTGCATTGGGAGAAAGGGGATCGTCGTATGACATAAGAAAGAGGAAGTATCTCGTCGGTAGTAAGACTTTACCTCCTAACCGGAAAAAAACACCGTTCCTGATCCTCAGTCAAATATTAGTGCCAGACGCGGCATAGCACGGAGAAGAACCCTGCTTTGCTCATACAGTAATCTGTATGCTCTTCCTTCCTTTCCTCCTTAATTGCTTTTTCGGCGTTTAAGCTGAAATTAGGCGCATTGAAGTAACTTGGACAAATTATAGATAGTGTAAGAATTTCCCTTTATGTCAAGCTAGCTCTACTAATGATTCTACCGACAACACTGGGGTTGCAAATACAAGTAAGCAATAAGCTTTTCTTTTGCCTTTAAAATCAAAGGACAGATTATGTTTCTACATGGTTCAGTAGCATGAACGCATGCTTATTTTTTCAAAGTCTATACATTTTCGACGTTCTAATTTACTAAAGACCCGATCTCATTTTTTTTAGAGACGAAGATTATTTGATTAATAGAAGATCCAAGAAGCAAGCTGCAACCACGCGCATCATTGTGTGCAACATTAAAGTGGAGTTTAATACATGTAACATGAACTCGATAAGAAATTAATGGCAACCCGAGCTTGCAAACCCGTCAACTACATGGCAAGTGTCACCAGTAGCGGGAATTGAGCAAAGAGAGCAATCAATACTTACTGTCTCGGCTCTAAATCGACTAAAAAAAGGCATCAGTGTAACTACCTTTGAGCGAAACTATGGGTGAAAACAGCTGTGTATATTACTACCACGTATTACACGATGATTTACAACAGCCTCATTAATATCCTTTCAATAACAGAAACATAGTACGCTAAAAAGATAATTTTACAAGTGCTAAAAACGCTAAGAGAGCTTACCACCTTGGAACTTGAGGAACATCGTTGCAACATGAGGCAAAAAAAAGCGGTGTAGTGGGAATGCTCGGGTAGCATAAAAATAGTGATGGGGAAACGCTCAATAGCCTAAATACTGTATAGTACCACAATGACAGAGATGTTGCTTTTAAATACTGTAATCGGGCAAGTTCATTATCTACTATATAGAGGCTAGTGGAGAAGTAATGTAAAATTCTGTTACTCGAGTTGTCAGGTCGAAATGACTTAAGCTAAATATATGTACAATGCATTGATAAAACAACATTAGAGAGCAAAAAGTTACAGAAAATAAGGGTTTTACATTAAGAGCGTAATGCTTATCTATCTATAATGTGGCAAAGCTTCCACTTGATCCTGCTCGTACGATGTTAGCTCCAGCTGTGAGGATGCGTTTGACCCACGTCGACTTGGTGTACTGGCGCTCAGAAAATTATTCCATGGCTTTTTGCTTTTGTTCAATTGTCCTTGCTGTGAATTCCACTGTTCCTCTCTGCCATTTGCTTCAATAGCATACAATATTGCCTCGGTATCGTCCTGAGAAGTAGCAGTCATGGCACCGATAGTTGAGTCACCATATCCGCGTGGATCAGGATGCGTGCTTGTTGTGTAATTGCTGGTGCCATTCGTTAAGTTATTTGATCTTAGTGCAGGATTATTCCTCATGTTAGGACTACGTAATGATACACAAGCGAACAAAAATAGTATAAGTATTCATGTTCACATGTGCAGGGACGTAGAAATAAGTCTACGGCCATCTTTTGATGTAGCTCAAACTTGCCTAACAAGTACTGATATCAATGCTATCAGTGTAGTGAAACTTCCGAGAATTGACCAAGTTGCACCAATGAAGATGCTACCTACAATGTTTGCCATAATTTGGTCTCGAAGTGCACAGTACAGCAATAAGATTGCAGCAAAAGTCCATAGACAAATGATGAACGAAGCAGCCATCAATTGGATTCTGTAGATCCCGGAAATTACAGTCGCAAAACTGCCCCCTTGTCGAAACTTTCGGTGATGGCTTTCTAATACACGAACAAGTCGAATACTTGCATAAAGAACAGCGCCACCAATGGACGCGACCCAAACAAACCACAGCATGTAGGATACACGAATTAGAGTCTCGGCTGTACCGATAAGGTTGTTTTCAGCTGCAGCACCAGCACCAATAGCAAAAGATACGCCACAAATTAACGGACCAAACAGAGCAATAAAGCCTGTGATGTCGACAATAAGCGGTGATGGCAGCCATCCAGCGGCTGAACTACTCTGTTGTAGTCCTTAATGTTACTTCTCAATTGATATGATGGTTTTATATACAACAAAATCATGCACGTACCTGGGATATAGTTTGTGCAATACCAACCAGATATACCGTAATACCTCCGAGCCCAAACGACCATGGTATCTCCCAAAATACTATAATATCAGATCAGTTTCGTAGTTCAGCCCCCACATCCATCCCCACACTCAAAGCACACATGTCAGAAAACTTTACAGGACCGGGCGATCCAATTATCGGGAACCGCATCTGTCATCAAAATTGCACTTGAAATGACTCGAACTGGCCGCAAATTTATGAGTTACTTGTTTTTCTTCTCCCCGTTTCCCAACCCCCTTCTCTTTTTTTTTGTTCAACTATCTTCTTACGGGCATTAAACGCTATGAAAAGGACAAGCATGCTATCCACCGGTCGTGGCCGTAAGCATCCCTGCGTAACCGCAGGAGAATTCCAAAGGCTATGCCCTTTAACAAGCACTCGATGAACAAACATAGCGGCCCCTAGTTTTAATGGTCAGTGGGGGTTTGCCTTTTTCTTGGTACTCCTAAGCAGCATGGCAAATAACTCACCGACTACTACAGTCAACGATGAAACAGCAGTGCTAATGGCGTTTATATGCCACATGGCCACACTTTCTTGACAATCATGGATGCTAATGCGCCAGTCGCAATGGCATTCGTTGCCACCTTTATAGCAATGTCGATCTAGTGCCCGATTGGACAGGGAATTATCTGCCATGAAGCTTCTATCCAGGCTCAGAAAACAGTAGTAGATAATAAGATAAAGTTGGGCCTTTCACACCAGTGACGACGCAAAACCGGGCTGTGCACCTGCAGCTAAATACGTTCAATGTGTGTTCATTTTTGATTCGCAGTAATTATCTTTGAGTGACACTAGAAGGTTGCAAAAGTACAAATAGGCCAGTCGCGTATTATTTTAGTTAAGACTTAAAGGCGCTTAAAGTTGGTGCATCATTCTCATGCTAGTGAAATTTGTCTCAACAGCGTAACTTCCATGCGACGGCCGGTTCTCAAAACACCGATCCATCAATACGTTCAAGCATGGCTATACCGGTATTACAGGTTGCGTGAATGGCAGTCTCTAGAGCGCCATGCCGAAAAATACATAGCACAGTAGCAAAATCTTAGACATGTTGTACAGTATACAGAATTATCCCCATGATTAACAGTTCATCATGTCTGCAAGGGCTATTGCAGCGCTATTATGTAAGTATGCATATTTTACCATGTAAAAAAAATCTATGTTATAAGCCAGAGATACCACAGTGCTGCGAGCAAATGTTTTAGTGTAACAACTTGTTTCAGGTACGGTTGCTAGAGAAACACAGTAAGAGGACTGCATGTACGGTATCAGGCACGGTTGTCACCGTAACAAACATATCAGTACGCACTGTTGCTAGAGAACCTGACAGGTGAAGAGATCCCTAGCAACAACGTCAGCAAACAGTCTACGGTTTTAAGTTAATATTAATTCAAAGATGAACAGCAGCTCCTTCAGTAATTTCAATCCTTCAGAAATCATGCCATCATGCCTGGATCAAAGTAAGCATTCTATTATGGTGTTCTTGATAATAGATTGTACATCAGCAACAATGCTAATGATAGCACGAAGTTTGTTTTTGATAGATGACGAGACGCAAGATACCGTGCTGCTGTATTTAAAGCAAAATATTTAGCTACTTCGGCATACACAAATGAACTAATTGATGTTTCGTTGGTAGACAGGAATTTAAAGTTATTAGCATTGCAGGCAGTATATGATCATCCCTTCTTTTGTGAGTAAACTAAGATTAAAAGAAGCAGATCAACATAACAGTATATATATGTAGTTTGTCATGATATACTGTATTATTGAAACTATTGTTGGAGCGATATGGATGTATATAAAGGAAGTATAGTGATTGAATCAATAATGGTGATCTATTTGGCATCTATCATATTAGAGGTATACGGATGGTTTGTGTCTAAGTTGGAAGGATATATATGAAATGCAGTGTGTGTATAAAAAATAAGCGATCAGTGATGCTCATAAGATGTCAATTCCATTTGCGAGGATGCTTCAGATTGTCGCCGCTTTGTTGGGTTTCTGCTGAAGAAACTTGTTTTGTTGATTTTTGGCGGTTCGTTTTGATGATACTGTTGTTGATTATAATGAACGTCACCATTATTTGTCTTGAGAGCATGCAGAATAGCCTCATTGTCGCCTTGAATCGTAGCAGACATGGCACCAATTGTGGATTGACCTCCAACACGCCGATCAGGCTGCGTGGTACTTGTTGCTGTATTGTCACTGCCGCTTCCATCCGTGGATTTCTTAGATCTTAGCGCCGCGTTTTTGCCCGTTTTGAAGCTGTTATGCGCAGTATATAATATCAAAAAGGAGGGTTTAAAACATAATGAGTATGCGCTTTAAGGACTTATGAATACATAATATGTTAGCCTACTAGCTTACCTGGCCATAATTGATATCTCAACTATCAAGATAGTAACTCCTGCAAATTGATTCCATGCGGTACCAAGGAAAATACTACCGATAGTATTTTCCATGATTTGATTTCGCAGAATCCCATACAGGAGTAAGACTAAGGCAAAGCTCCATAAACATATAGAAAATGCGGCCACCGCCACTTGTATTTTCAAAATACCAGCCTTCACAGCAGTGTCATCTGAACCTTGACGTAGCTTTTTGTGATGGGATCTTAATATACGGACAAGGCGATCACCTGCAAAGAGGACTGCAGTTCCCAAACCTCCTGTCCATATAAACCAGATGCAGTAGCTTACGCGGATTAATAGCTCAGCTGTTTGTTGATCATCGTGCACTATTGAACCTGCTGCTAAGGTTAACGGTATACCGATCAGTGGTGAAAGCAGCGCGATAATGCCCACGATATCGACAACTGTCGGTGACGGCAGCCAGCCGGAGGCGGAGTTACTCTGTGGTTATCTTAGTTTAAAGTGGTAAATCTGGGTACGATAGCTGTTTATGGGGTACCTGAGAAATTGTTTGGGCAATGCCAAGCAAGTACATAGTAATGCCCGCCATTCCAAAGGACCACGGAAGCTCGTAAAGAACTAAGTAGATTATATGTATGTCAATGAAAAATCACGTAGAAACAGTTTCCCGTGCGTAGTCATATATATTCTACAACATACTTGAGCGAGCCAGTAAATTCCCAGCCCCAGCGTCTGTAACGAGCACCACACTAGTTGCCAGTCGAGCTAAAAGATTGAGTGTTACTGCTGTGTTAAAAAAATTTAATAAATTAAACGAAAAGTAATAGATACCTCCATCAAATAGTACAAAAAACGAAAGCATACAATCAACGGGTTTGGGGCGTAAAAGCCCTCGACCCGATCCTCTATGGCTCCATAGAGTATGACCTTTAAGACCGATTCTGTGAATCAAGAGTGCGATTCCTGTGAAAAACAGAGTTAGAGTTGTAAAGCGATAGATTGCTTTACCATTCAACATGATGCATACCTATGAGACATCCTAATCCAGAAATTGCAACGTTTAGAATGTTTATATACCACATTGCTGTAGTCTCCTCACAGTCTTGTAGGGTGAGTCGCCAGTCGCAGTGGCAAACTGCACCAAAACAGTGGCGGTCGAAGGCACGGATAGTGAGAGTCGGGTCGTCAGCCATGGTTCGTCAGTAGTTGAGTTAAAATTGCAGCGACCGAGGAAAGACAAAGGTCGCACCATGGATCTGATGTATAACATCGTTCAAGTAAAAAAGGGTGACACACAGACGTTCAAAAGACCCAATAAACTAGGTTCATCGAGACTGTCTTCGTTTCCGAAAAAAAAAGCTTTTAGCGCGCGCAGCGACTTGGACTACACTGACTTTTCTGAAAGAAGATGGCATTGTAACTTTGACATGTAGTATCACAACAACATAGGTCATGGGGATGATGCGTGTCAAACAGCTGTCAACAAACGATCTTGTCAAACGCGATCTTGGATACAAGATCACAGATCTGAGATGCATTCTGCATAGGCGGTCTCTTGAACAAATCAACAATCAACGAAACCAGGAATATCATTGGAGGAACGGAAGAAATTTAAATAAGATTCTTTGATCTGGCTGATGCATATGCAAAAAAACAATAATTACGAGAAATAAATAAATAAAATTCTGGAAAGATGGAAAACACGAGCTAAACAAAAAGAAAGAGTAATAGTGGATGTATGATTGCGCGATGTAATTAGGTGAAGCCAAAGAAGGATAAACGACAATGGGGTATGTAAAAAAAAGAAAAAGCGGGAATGGCGGCCACTACTTAGAGCCGGCGGTGTTGACTGGTGGTGTTCTCCTATTATTATAAGCGCCTGGCTCCATATGTATAGTAAGGAGGACCAGAGGCACCTTAATGATGATGATGTTCATACGATGTCAGTTCCAGCTGGGATTCGTTGTCCGATGTACGTCTTTTGGGTATTTTGTTACCGAGGCCATTTTCCGCCAATGCGTTGTTGTTGAGCTGCTCTCGTCGTGCAAGCCATTCTTCGTCTTTTGCTCTAAGAGCATTCATGATGGCTTTATTATCAAAGGTGTCCGTTGCTCCCGATTCGTACGCTGATGCATGATTAAAATCAGCACGTGAGCTGTTGGATGCGTTATTGGTTCCTGTTTTGTTATCTGATGACGACCTGGTACGCAGAGCAGCATTCTCCTTTTTGCTGGGACTATATTAGCAGCCATGGTAAGTTAGTTCACATTTGCATTAAAAGCATAAATCATAAGGATGGTATTACCTGATAAGTACTGCCAGTTCTACAAGAAGCGTTGTAGCACCGGCGAGCAACGACCATACGACGCCGAGAAAGATGCTACCTTTGGTGTTTTCCATGATGTAGTTGCGCAGGATGCCATATAGAAGGAGGACAGTGGCAAAGGAATACAGACAGATCACGTACGAGAAAGCCGTCAACTGGATTTTGTAGATGCCAGCTTTGACAGCTTCGTAATTCTTCGACTGACGGAACTTTTTATGGTGGTTCCTCAAGATGCGAATAAGTCGAATGCCCGCAAACATGACGGAGGTTCCTACTCCACCGGTCCAGATGAACCAGAGCGAATAGTTTATGCGGATCAACGTCTCGGCCAAGTGCAGATTTTTGGTTGCCATTGCGCCTGCTGCAATAGTAAATGATTCGCCGACAACTAAAGGGGCAATTATAAAAATGAGACCAAAGGCATCGATGGCTCCCGTTGAAGGTAGCCACCCTGAAGCTGAATTGCTCTAGTGAGAATAAAAAAAAACCCAAGAAAAAGTAATAAATGAGTTTCGACCATTGGGAATAGTGCTCCTTTTTTCTTTACCTGAGCGATGGTTTGGGCAATACCAATCAGATACAAGGTAATGCCCGATAGGCCGATGGACCATGGAATCTCGTAAAGAACTGGGGCAAACATATTAGATCAGCATTGCTTTTCGGACGGAACGTTAAAAAATGGAAATAAAGTTACATGATCGAGCAATCCAGTTTTCGTGAGCAATGTCCGTGATCAGCACCACGCTCGTCAAAAGTCGGACTACGGCAAACGAGTCAACATCAACTTCTATCGAAACAAATCGAGTTCGCTGAACTTACGAGCATTGAAGATAATAAACAGTAACAGCATATTATCCACCGGTTTGGGTCGTAGAATACCAGCACCTGGCCCTTTAGGGTTCCAGATAGTGTGTCCTTTAACAATGCCTCTGTGGAGCAACAACCCCGTAGCTATTTGGGAAGGAGATGTAAACTTTCGAAGCTGACGCATATCTTTATTCACACGGTCTGAAACGCTTGCATACCAAGCAAAATGGACAAAGCCGACACTGCAATGTTTACCACATTGACGATCCACATTGCTTTGCTTTCTTCACATTCGTGCAGAGTAATTCGCCAGTCGCAATGACAAACTCCATCGATACAGTGGCGCCCAAAGGTCCGGAGGTTGGAAACCGGTCCGTCAGCCATTTTTCGTCTTTATGAATGACGCGCAAAATAGCCGGTGAAAAAGTGGTTTTAAAAGAATGGAAGAGAAGGAAAGAAAGAAGGTGGTTCTAATGGAATATCCCGGATAATGCGCTGTCGATTAGTTCGTCTCGACTCGTACAAGCCAATTTAGGTTTCACAGGACTAATAAAGCAATCGGACAGCCATTTTAGGGTCGTACCTGGATTACAACCCTTACTGCGTTATCCAGCTCCGCTTTTGCATGTCAAACCCCTTATATGCGTCTTCAGCCACATGCTGTTCGTCTGCACAGGTCCCTTTTAGCAAAACGGTAGGATGCACCGAAAATTTATCGCAAGCTTGCATGAAATGCATCAGTGGTATATACATATCAAACAAAGATTTCAAAGCATCACCTGTTTGAATGTCGTGTCAGCTCACCACACAATCAATATCCGCGGCTACCGAGTTTTTGTGCAATCAAGATTGTGTCAGCGCGATGGTTCTTTTTCTGTTTTCGAGCCAGTCACATGCCATATGTTGCGTGGTTATTATTCCCTCCCGGCGATTATGTCCTCGCGAATATGTAGAGGCAGTTATCTTTCGCTTATTAACGTGGCTGTTTTAAAGACCAATGTATTATAAAATGGTTGAAGGGCTATATTTCAATGAAAAGAGACGTGGCTACAAGTTGCTTTATAACGTTCGGCAGTATAAGATAAACAATGAAGCCTACTCCGATGGTAATAAAAAAAAGAAAAAAAGGAACAAGTTTGCAAGAGTGGTAAAGTCGGGTCATTGTTTTTAAGAACGTGAACGTGAACGTCAATGGTGTGTTTGGACTGTCTGTCACTATCGACGTACAGCTGCGAGAGCCTCTATCAGGATACGCTAATATATTCGATCATTTTGTATATAGTGTTAAAGTTTTACCCTCATTAAAAAAACCATTTTAATTTTCTTGGGCTCACTGTGGAACTTGCCTCGGCTGAAAACGTGGAGAGTCTATTATTAACACCACCAATGTTAATACAACGATGTGCAAAATAAAAAATCGACAGGCGATGATTTTTTCCGCTTTTTCATTTCCAGAGTACATGACGATGAGCACTAATCGTGGTACATATATAATTTAAGACAACCCTAAGTAGCCAGTGACAGAAAATAGACAGTAGTACTCCATCGAACCATTTCATAAACGAATGACTTTGGATTACCAGTACTTTGGTATAGTCAGTCTCCTTCTAAGCGCGGAGTGGGGTACGCCGTAGCACCAATATTAACAAATCAACTTGCCCACTTTTTAATATCTTCTGAGATTTGTGCGACACGAACTTGATGCCAATGAAATATACAAGGACAGCGTGTAATGCTATACTATCCAGTCTTAATCCTCGCCTACACCTCCGACGTGTAGTCACTAAAAATATGTACCCATCTCTGAATGCCTTTTTTTCCGTCATTAGATAAGAAGTCGTAATATGGTTGATCGCTTTAATGTCGTATTTTTTCCCAGGAAAACGAGGTAATAAATAGTGATTCATTAAGCTTATGTCATGATGATGTAGGTGAATGTCGCTAGTAAAACTACTATATGTACTAAGACTTTTAATAAGTATGAACTGTTGGGATAACAGCAAATGAACGTAGTGTAAATGAATGAGAGGGAAGTTAGCGAATAATGTAGATGTTGAATATACAATTAACGATAGGAAAGGGGCTTTATGTTAACATGGTAAAAGAAAGTGAGACGAGATATAGTTTGAAAGATTCATGGATCGTTACAAATACTTGTGACAGATGTCAACGGTCGTCGTAGGATGTTAGTTCTAACTGGGAGGAGGCATCGGATGCACGTCTTATGGGTACTTTGTTAATGAAAAAATGAGTGCTGAACTTTTTGTTGGCCCATGATAGCTCATACGGTGACGACTGCTGCTTATGTTTGCTATCACTGGCTTTAATAGCGTTCAAAATGGCCTCGTTGTCGTCCTGGAACATAGTAGTCACTGCACCGATAGTAGACCCACCGACATTTTCTTGATCTGGTGCTGTGCTTACACCAGTTTCTGATGTAGCATTGTTGGTTTCACCAGACGAAGATTTTGATTTAAGCGCAGGATTGCTTTTCGATTTAGGACTGAATGATTGCATTGTTCTTCGTTTAATGTTTTGTCATCCGCATATACACTTATACAAGGAACCCAGCCTTTAGTGACCGATTATACATACCTAACCATCACTGATATCTGAACGACCAGCGTCGTAATGCCGCCCAAGAAGTGCCAGGGAATGCTGAGAAAGATATTAGCAGCCGTATTCGTCATGATCTGATCTCGCAGAATACTATACAGCAGCAGGAACGTAGCGAAACCCCAAAGACATACAACAAACGATGCCACCATCATTTGTATTCTGTAAATACCGCTTTTGACTGCTGTATACTTTGGACCATACCGAGCCTTCTTGTGGTAGCTTCGCAATATCCGCACGAGACGAACTCCAGCATAAAACACAGAGCACCCGATAATGCCTGTCCACAAAAACCAGGCGATATAGGTCAAGCGGACAAAGATCTCTGCAGTTGGTAGATCACTCTCGGCCAACGCGCCTGCTGTAACTGCTACTGCAACGCTGCAAACAAAAGGGAGAAACAAAGCTGTAGATCCAAAAATATCAACTACTAGGGGCGATGGTAGCCAGCTAGACACAGAATGACTCTATGGGGATTTTCTTGGTATCATCAGCATATACGCATCAAATGAGAATTGAATCAACATCTGCTAACCTGCGAGATGGTTTGGGCAATCCCAATGAGGTACAACGTTATGCCTCCTAATCCGAAATCCCAAGGAATCTCGAAAAGGTCTAAAAATATGCTTATGAGATAATCATACAATTTTTTCTTTCGTTCTTTGGGAAAGAGTTAATCGTGCATTACAAGATCGAGCGATCCAATTGCCTGGTAGTGCGTCCGTTATGATGATCACACTGCTTAGCAACCGCACTAAATTAGTCGTGAATTAATAACGCCTTTCTTCTCATTATGTTTGATATTTCACCATTGTTCTTACATACAGGAATTAAACATGATAAAGAATATGATCATACTATCCACAGGCTTCGGTCGCAACCAGCCACGAGTTCCGGTACCGCCATTCCAGATTGTGTGTCCCTTGAAGAAAATTCTGTTGATCAACAGAACAATCCCTAGCCCCTCAAATCAGTTGTCAGTTTTTTAAACAAGATTCAACTCATGAAAGAAGGAAGGTACGAAATTTACCAATAACAGCTGTTATTGCCGAGATCGCAATGTTTACGATGTTTATATACCACATGACATAGCCTTCCTCGCAATCCTGTATGCTTAATCGCCAATCGCAGTGACATACTCCGATGGATCTGCAATGACGATCTATTGCCCGTATGATTGGGCTTGAATTGTCTGCCATTTGGGTATTTTATTTGGCCAAAGAAAGCCGTCGTGAGTAGCAAGAGATATGTAGCACTGGATTTAACAAAGGTGGTACATCTCGACATATTTATCGAGTTCCTGGATGGATTAAGCTACTGGTGACACAGAACGTCCAGGTACTGCGATTGAACAAGCTTCACATCCTTGCCGATCCTTTCGATTTGACCGTTTACTCGCACATTATGATATTCAAATATAGAAAAATTGCCTCAGTATCATAGGTGAATTGATTCTCAAAACTGATTGCACTTGAGTTAATAATCTTTACTCCAAACACTTTATGGTCTCGGGGCTTTTGCTTTTATCGACCAACACGACGACAAGTAAAATGTAATTTTTGACCCGGACTGGTGTGATTTGAAGACGATGAATAGGGATCGATAAAAAGTTCGGATGTGATCAATAAGTGAAGTATCGTATAATAAGCTTAAATTATAATCAACAAATCGATGACAACGATAAAGCCGCATAATCTTTTAGTACAGCGATTAAAGTGGATGCTTCAGATCGTCGTAGATCGCTTAGTAGTATGTTTAGCAGAGGAAAATGAACCGTACAATAAATTATGCAAGTAAAGAGATAAAATCAAACAACAAGAGATGATCTCTAATACGTGGTGCATCCACACCTTAAACCCAATTTGCAACCAACGGTTCAGTAGTCAACAATATATATATAATCTCGCACATCAATTCTTTTTTTAATGATATCTTTTCTTTTGCATAACGAGAGATATGTTGCTTTTTGACCCACATTCTCACGTACGTATTAGAGTATCAAGAGATTCAACCGACTTGAATCGAAGAAGTCCTCGAACAATTTGCTGGCGGCTCCGTAAAAAGCCTGGAATTTCTTAGCAATATTGCATACGACAATGGCCTGTTGACACAGTTCCTATTTAAATACTCTTATCGTATATTAAGAAGCTTAGAGTCTTGGACAAGCAAACAAAAAAAAACCTGCAGTTGTATCAGTCAACATTACTTTCGGGGGCAACGAAGCTACAAAGAGCAATGTTCTTGCCAATGTTGATATGTAGTATATAGCGGATGTCTCTTCGACACAGCCATCAGTGAAGTTGAGCCGGACAGCAGAATACAATATTATTTTTATCACAATGTCGCAACTGTGAAAAAGCATAGTGCGTGAAGCTCTGTCATGATCTCAGGTGGCACCTTTTCATAGCACTTTTAGCAGGTCTGTGGTACGATCACACGTGGAAGAGAACGAGTATGATTACTGGTATTTTGTACGCCACAAAAGCAGTGTAAGATCGAGGTGGCACAAACACATAGTGCTAGATAGCGCTTTATGATGTTTCCGACTCTTGCTTGTGCACCATTTCACGACTTTACCATTCGTATGTAATCGCTTTACTCACCACCAAGAATGCTAAGCATATATCGTACCACTTACTGTGCGGATGAAGATCTCTGATTGTTTCATCTTCATACATGTTTCTTTCATGAAAGGGTATGAATGCATAGTTACACACCGTCATAATACCAGGTGTATCTGACACAGAAAGTCAAAGTGCGCCTTCGTGAAATATATTAAATGTCATTTTACAATTCAGCTTTTTTTTACAGCGCCATTCCATGTGCTCGGTAAGGTAAGGTGATGATGACATACTCCGATGTCCCGTTTCTTTTTTCCCTATTTTTACTGACCTTATCAACCTTATTACTACCGCAGAAACTGCAAAGATGTACATACAAGGAGGTGCCGCCATCGATTTCCGAGCGTTCATGCAAGGAGTAGATGTTCTTCTTTATATCGTTGTATAAGGTTTTAGAGGAGTGAAAGACGAATCCTTTGCATTGAAGGAGAGAATGGCCTAGGACTCCGCCGCCAAACTTAATGTATGGCAGTACCTCCCCTTGAAACACGGATTTGCCAGGATCAGGGGGCCTATGCTTAAATCAAGCTTCAACCGTAGCAAACCGGTAGCAGCCTTTATTTAGCATCTCATTATTGTTTTGATTACAGTCCAGTTTTGGTCACTACGCGTATAAATAGAAAAAAAATTATTAGATCGTGGCAGTACATACATTGCAAAAAAAGTATGTGGTTTTATACATGGTATCAGACAAAAACATACCTAACTACCAAACATAAAAGATCTGGCTTCTTGCTATTTTTTTAAAATGGCTTGTTTCTCATGTAGCATGTTAGAGGGCATCATTGAGCGCTTTTCTCCGTAGACGACGAGGGATTCGTAAGGAGAAGGGAATGAAAACATCAGCAGCAGCAAGATGACGCTAGTAGGGGGTTGCTATTGCTGACACAATCACTTGCCCAAAAAAAAACACCCACGCCGGGGCTGTTGATACCCTGTTCATATATACCGAAGCGATACTAAAAAGAAATGAACTGTACCACGGTGGGACAAATAGTCAGGTTCCAGAACAGTAAGATTGTTGTGGACGAGTTTCATTAATGAAAGCATGTGTAAATTGTGTAACTAGATATCATAGCAAAACTGGTAGTAATAAATTAAAAGAAGAGTGAAGAAGTAAAATATAAAAGTAACGTAATTATAAAGTAAGTACAGTAAAAGGGTAATAGTTAGTTATGTGTTCTTGCTGCTATTAATTGTTATCGGATCCTGGGAGATAGATAGCTTAAGTGATCAACTCAAACTTGGATGATCCACTATCATCTGTGTTTTGTCTTTTCTTCTCGTCGTAGTCATCGTCCATAGGGGAATCGATGCCATGATCGAGTTCGATTTTTTCGTGAGATGGGGTGGTTTTGTAGTAGACGTGGTCTTGTTCTTCCAAGATGGGTGAGCCGGTGGCTGCCAAAGTATTACGTCCACCCACTGCGTGTTTTTGGAATACTTGTTGATATTGCAGCTGCTGCACTTTTAGGTCGCTCATGGCAACAGTATTGGCTAAATCAGGATCGTCACTATTAGAAAACATTGTTGTCGATTGACCATAGCTGGTGGAGTCGTCATGCGTCGTAGTGTTGTATGATTTAATAGGGGGCCCACTGCCACTTGATGAATTCGTGGTGCCAAGTGCTGCATTCTTCTCAAATGTCGGACTGAACAAAAAGGAGTAAAATCATTGGTTTAAGGTTCAGATTCAATTCGTGCTGCTGTTGCCCCACCGAGTGTGCTAGAACAAATACATCCTACATACTTGATGATGATGGCCGCTTCGACAAATACAGTTGCTAGCGGTCCCAAATACTGCCACACAACACCAAGAAAGACGCTGCCGGCCGTGCTGGTCATGATCTGATCGCGAAGAATGCCGTAGAGTAGCAGAAAGGTGGCAAATGTCATGAGGCATATAATAATGATGACCACAATAGCTTGGATCTATAAATATAACAGAAAAGAAATTAATTTCTTTTTGACACTCTAAAATTGTTTCAGATTTGGAGTAGTGATAACTGACAAAATACCTTAAAAATACCGGTTTTTACAGCGCTATAACGTGGACCTGATGATTCCTTGAACTTGGACAGATGGCCCTTGAGGATTCTGACTAAGCGATAACCAGCAAAAAATACAGCCGCACTGATTGTGGCGTTGTTGTAAAACCAGAAACCATACAAAAGACGTGTAAAGAGCTCGGCGATCCACAAGTTCTTATCGGCATAGGCCCCGGCTACAATGGAAAAGATATTATGGACTACAAATGGCCATAAAAAGAGCCAGGTACCGGCAAGGTCAACAATGACAGGCGAAGGAAGCCATCCACTGGAAATGGCTTTATGACTCTGTGAGGGAGACAAGAAGGTATCGGCATTAGCAAATCCAAAGTCTCGCATAACGAGTGTAGAACAGATGCACGAGTAAAGAGACAATCATACCTCAGCCAAGGTCTGTGCAATGCCAACCAAGTAAAGGGTGAAGGATCCGACGCCGATTTGCCAAGGTATCTCGAATACAACTACAAGCAGAAGAGGTATGAAGGAGCGTGAGTATAACATCTTAACAGAGCAGTTTCTTTCACATGTAGCGTACAACAACACGTTGAGTGCTTTTGAGGAAGACGAGGAAAGTAACGTGTACGTATCAAGAATAATGATGCTTACATGAGCGCGCAATCAAGTTATCAGGTGCGATGTCCGCCACAAGAATAACGCTGCTAACCAGTCGTACTAGTGAAGGAAGGCAAACCCAGCAAAGAATTAGTGCCCTGTGTCATAAAAAGAATAGGCAACGTCGGGTCCCTCATTCAATGAACTACTCACGTATATTAAAAAGAGTTAGTAGGAACAGCATCGCGTCGACTGGTTTGGGTCGTAAGCAGCCCCTGGAAGGTCCACGACTGTAATCCCACAACCGATGGCCTTTAATGAATATGCGGTGTATAAGTAAACCAATGCCTTTTGCGAGAGTGATAACATGCGTTAGTAAAGGGTAAACAACAAAACGTCTTAAGCAAGTGATCGGCAGTGTGTATATGCTTTACCAACTGCAACAACAAGTCCTGAAAGGGCAATGTTGACAACATAGATATAATACATTGGTCTTGATTCTTCGCAGCCGTAAATAGTTAACCGCCAGTCGCAGTGACACACGCCATCGTCGTTACAGTGCCGTAATAGTGTTCTTTGACCCTCCATAGCATTTATTATTGGCAATAGAGCAAAAAGAAGACCAAAACAAAAAAAAAAGTGAAGAGGAAAAAAAATGAATGGAGGGCCACTTTTTTATATGAAATGTCGTTTTCTAATGTTTCGATTGGCCTTGGCTATGTAACTAGCACCCATATTCAGATTCAGCTTATAATCGTTTCCGTAGGACGCCTGTGAAAAGGAGAGCGTTCAAATGGTTCTTGTGTGCAACGATGAAAACTTCGATCGCGTTTCTTTTTTTCCCTTTGGCCTCATTGTCAGAGCTTGCTCCTCTTCTCCTTCTATGTATATCGGTCTGCTCTCCCCCATTGCTCCCGCGGCAACGCTAAATGGAAATTTACCGCGCCCACCCACTTCCATCGCGATACCATGTTCCCCCTTTCGGGATCACAGTGCTGCTGCTGTACACGTGCTATAGACCTTCAATGTTACACACAGGTTGAAATGAAGGCGTTAAATAAGGTGATTGCTATTACGTGTCAGACGCGACTGCCTGTGCGACTTCAGGGTCCTGGTGTTTCTCCAAGATATAAATTTAGGCACACACCAGATAATAGCAATCGTGCCAACTTTCTTTTTTGTTCTTGCTGAAACAACCATGTGTTCGCCCATCATGCATTAACAATGACGCTTTACCTCCGACAAACGGCGTGTTTCATATCACGTTTGCTTCTTGCTCCTAGACCATCACGCGTCGCGAACACAGATGCAATCACCATGGCAACAAGACTTGCTCGTTCCTTTCTTGGAAAATGAATATATATATATAATTTATTTGATGGCTAGCAACGGTTCACTGGCATTCGTTCTCCCATGGAAAGAAACACCGGTTACCGAGACAAACAATAAGAGCTAATTAGGAAGGCAACAAAGGAACAAGAAAAACTATGTGCAATAGTGTGATGACGAGAGAGGAGGAAGCGAGGGAAGCGGGAAGAAGTGGGTTGAATATAAAGGACATGCGTTGTTGCTGTTATGATATATATGTATATGTATATATTATAATGCGGGGTGTGATGATTCTTCTAAGATGCGAGAGATAGTAATAGGAAAATAGTATATGTAAAAAAGAAAGAAAACGGCTGAGAGGGTGTTTTTTTTTTACCGGCTGTGATGTATCAGGCGGATCTGGGAAGAAAGATCGTCTTGAGGATCTTCAGGTTCCTTTTCAACGTGGGGCGTCCAGACAGGTTTGCTGTCTTGGTGGCGGTTAGCCGGAGAAAGACCGAGATTCGGTGCGTTGCCGTAATAGAGTTCATCCATGGGGATGTTGGAGCCTGTCAGTGTCTTGTCGCTCGAGAGGTCTGTAGACGAACCATTGCCGTTAAGACCGTTGGATCCATGGTGCCGATTACTGTGCTTTTGGAAGACTTGTTGGTATTGCATTTGTTGTTGCTTCAAGTCTTCGAACGCATGATGGCTGAGTGTTGCTTGGAAGCTCGTGTCGGCAGCGGCGGCAGCAGCATAGCTTGACGATTGCGTTTCTTCTTGAGTGGTGGTCTTTTCACCTCCGCTGGAGCTCTTCAAGTTGCCAATGCCGTCGGTACCAATGCGCGGGCTATTTCGACAAAGAAAACAACGAGTAAGTACAGTGCTTGCTATATTTTTTGTTGTTGCTCTGAGAAATCTTTAGGAGACGTACTTGAAGATAATGGCGATTTCGACACAGAGAGTTGCGCAAGGACCGAGGTAATTCCAGATGACACCCAAGAAGATAGATCCGGGAATGTTGACCATGATTTGATCACGCAGAGCACCGTACATGAGCAAAAAGATAGCAAACATAATCAAGCAAGTGGAAATGATACACATCACAGCGCGGATCTTTATCATTTCATGTTCTAGTTAGTCACCGTACATGTACTAATAAATGAGCAGAATAAAGTATGCTTATGGGTGTGTGTGTGTGTGTGTAATGTACCTTGAAAATACCGGTCTTGACAGATGCGAAGCGCGGACCAGAGGCCTGAAATTTGCTCAAGTGGCGATTTAGAATGCGGATCAGTCGCATACCGGCAAACAAGACGGCCAAACCCAGCAGGAAACAATGCAGAAACCAAAAGACGTACAATACGCGCACCATGGCTTCGGCTACACCCAGATTTGAGCGAGCATATACACCACCAATGATAGCGACAATGTTGTTCATGATGAAGGGTGCAAGGAAGAATGTCGATCCAATGAAATCGACTACGCGAGGCGAAGGAAGCCATCCTGTAGAAATGGCCTTGTGACTCTATTGAGATGTGTCGTCAAGGTTATTTTTTTTTCCACGTTTAGAAATGGTGTTTATAGCAACAAACAAACAAAGAAGCACCAGAAACGCTAATTTCTTACATCAGCCAGAGTCTGTGCGATGCCGATGAGGTACAATGCAAATGCTCCGTAGCCAAACTGCCAAGGAAACTCAAACATGACTGCGCAAAAAATATACTTTTAGCTTCCTTGCCACCTACGCTTCCGTGTCTATTGCCATACTTTACAACTTACATTGTCGTGAGATCATATCATCGGCAATATCAGCGATTAAAATAACGCTAGTGAGCAGGCGGACTATGTATACAGAAAAACAAAAAAAAAAAACAGAGTTAATGGATCGTCACTCCACAGGGTACACGAAAAGAGAAAAAAAAAAGTTTTGAGCGGAGCACAAGAAGGGGCTCCTGGGAAACTTGGAAACTTACGAAGATTGAAGATCATTAACGAGAAAAGCATGCAGTCAATCGGCTTCGGCCGCAGACATCCCTTGGAGGAAGCAGCGTCGAATAAGCGATGGCCCTTGACGAAGATACGATGGACAAGTAGACCGGTGCCTGTTATTATTATTGGAAGGTGCGTGATTGTGGTCACAAAACAAATTAATTACGATGAAGAAAACAATAAGGCCACACGATTTCATAATTTTACTAGCGACATTTCTTTCAGCCCGTACCAATGACAAAAACGAATGCACAGATAGCAATGTTCCCAATGTAAACGCCCGTCATTGCTTTCGCCTCGACGCAGTCTCGCAGCGTTACCCGCCAGTCGCAATGACAATAGTCTTCTGTTATGCAGTGGTATTCAAATGTGCGACTGTAAAGCTCGACTGGCATGCTGTTTTGTTGTTCTAAGGGTTGGATGGTGTTGTTGGTGTATTTATTAAGTGGGACGCACCGTTCGATATGTCGTCGTAGCTCGTGCCTGTCTGTCTGTCTACTGTCGCTGTGGGATGTTGGCTGCGTTGCTCTGTGAACTCGATCTTCTTTGGGTTGGTGTTGCGACGAGTTGGAAGAGAGAAAGAATTTGGTTGTTGGAAGGTGGCGAGGCGAATGAAGCAACAGAAGAGAGAGGAGAGAAAAGTGCAAATTATATGAGAAATCCCGTTTTTTGTGCTCCTTTGCCGCGGGGTGCATCCGCGCTGTCTGTGTTTATTGCGCTGTGTATTACACGTTCCGCTTTTATTGAAACCTGGCAATCATCATGCAAGAGGGCTCATGCCCAAAGCTTGTTTTTGCCCGTCTGAAGACTAACCGCCTCCCTCCCCTCCCCTCCCCTCCTTAATCAGCCATGACATAATATGCGTGTGCCGGTCTTTCTGACGAAAACGCAGAAAAGGGGGTCAGCTAGTGAGGAGTCCATGTATGCACTATGTATTCCCCCCAAAAGAGAGGTCGAGACCGCTTGTTCAGAAAGATTGTAATGACAGTAAAATATGAGCTGCCCAATATCCCGGGCAAAACCGTTTTTCAGGATCCGCCTCTTCTTTTTATTTTAATTTTTTTGCTCGTGCGACCATTCTCTCTCTCAAGAGGATCGCGCTGACATTCATTCGTCTGCGTGGGTGCTAGGCTATGATTGTCATCGTTCTACATGCTGTGTCTCGTTTTGGCTTTCGGAGGGCGGGGGGTGGGGGGGGGGGGATGGGGACGGCGTGCAACAACCGAGTGGGTGGGGGTCCACTGAGCGATCTCTCCAGAATAGCTGCACTTAATAAGGGTTATCGGTATCACAAACGAAACACGAAAAGAACAAAAGTATATGAAATCGCCTTTTAATCTGTAATATGAAAACTGTGTGCAGGCGGAAGATGAAACAAGAAGAACAACAAGAACAACAAGAGGCCTGTTCTCCTTATCTTCACCGCAGTACGTTGCTCCTCAAAGACATATCAAATATAGAAGGTGACAGCTTGCAGCTCCATGCCGTGAGCTTGCCTTGTTTTGGCATGGACTGTTGTAAAAAACAGACCTGATTTCTCTGCTGCCGGCTTGTGATGATTTGAAACAAAATCTTTGCAAGGTTTTGATTTGAAAAGACTTGACTGATAGGTGCCTGTGTGTCTGCCAACGTAGCAGCTTTCCCATGGAATGTAGAACATCGTTGTCGGAAAAGAAAAAAGGGCGTTTGGTTAGGGATATCTAAAAGAATTGGCCACGTCCGCCTTTTTCTCCCCACCCTTCCGTAAGGAAAAGGCTCTTCAGGTACCATCACAAACCAAAGAGCCGGCAACTGGGTGACCGTGTCAAGCCCAGCCAATGAGAACCACTTTCTGAGTATGAAAAAAATCTTTGATGGACGGGGATGATGATGAGGATCGCATCTAAACAGAAAACAGTGCCTACCTACCACCGGTAAAACCAACTTCGTGTCGTTTACAAAAATATACTTTGAAAATGCCTGGCAACTACGAGCTTCTCGCAATGGAAAACCCTCTGCTGGACATTCAGTGCAATGCCACTGAAGAGATCCTCAACAAGTATAACTTGAAGGCCAACAACGCCATCTTGGCTGATGACTCGCACAAGCCTTTGTAAGTAGTGTACACACACACGTGTAAAATATATGAAAGGACGCGTAAGACTTGGTAACTAACGAACGAGATTCATTCTGAATATGAAAGGTATGATGAGATTGTTGAAAAGTTCAATGTCGTCTATGTAGCTGGTGGTGCTGCCCAGAACACTGCACGTGGTGCCCAGTACCTTTTGCCTCCCAACTCGACCGTGTACATGGGCTGTGTCTCTGATGACAAGTACGCCAATGCCATGAAGGAGGCTGCTGCTGCCGACGGTCTGCGCACCCACTACCAGGTTACCGATGAAGCCCCTACCGGCACCTGCGGTGTCTTGATCACTGGCCATGACCGTTCGCTCGTTGCCAACTTGGCTGCTGCTGAAAAGTTCAAGCTCGACTTTTTGAAGAAGCCCGAGAACTGGGCTATTGTCGAGAACGCAAAGTACTACTACTTTGGCAGCTTCTTCTTGACCCACGATGGCGGCTATGCCTCTGCCTTGGCCGTGTCGGAACATGCTGCTGAGAACAACAAGGTCTTTGGCCTGAACTTGAGCGCCCCCTTCTTGTCCCAGTTCTTCAAGGACCGTTTGGATGCCGTTGTCAAGAACGCCGATTTGTTGTTCGGTAATGAGGATGAGGCCCGTACCTACTCGACTGCCGCCGGCTGGGGCACCGATGATGTCAAGGAAATTGCCAAGAAGCTGGCCGCCTTGCCCAAGGGCAACGCCCGCCCTCGTACTGTTGTCATCACCCAGGGCTCTGACGAGACCGTTGTTGCTGTCGGCGATGCCGTCTCGGTCTTCCCCGTCACCAAGGTCGAGGAGCAGGACATTGTCGATACCAACGGTGCTGGCGATGCTTTCTGCGGTGGTTTCATGGGCTTGTATGCTCAGGGCATTGAGGATGCCCCCCGCTGCGTTGCTGCTGGCCACTACATCGCCAGCTTGTGCATCAAGCAGGTTGGCCCCACCTTCCCCAAAGTCGGCGAGCGTGAAGCCATTCCCAACTTTTAAGCATTAAGAAAAAGCATGTGATGTCAAAGAAAAGTGTGGTTCAACAGCACCCCTTCCTTCTTTTGTTTTCTTGTTCTAAAATAATACCATCTTCTATCTGTAATCAGCATCCCTCCCTTGTGTTTCTTTCGTTTCCCCCCAAACCTACCCAACCCTACCCTTCCCACTCGTCATTTGTATCATAAACCGTTTTCAACAACCAGCTTTATGTAAAATATACGTTTAGTTTTATTTAGAAATGTACACAGAATGATATTAATGCAGTGGATGGAATTATCGTAAGAGTAGGAGGTTCGGGTGCGGGAAAGGACAGATATGTAAAGGACCTAGAAGACAAAAGTGTAGGCGAAAAAACGCGAGATTATTACAATTGTTGCTGTTGCAACGGTGTGAGGCTTTCCAGATCGTACGACGGGTTGCCCGAAGCAACAACTCGGTAGCCGCCTCGCTGCCCGGTTATTAAGCGGCCAGCGTGCTCCCAAGCACGAGCAAAGATTCCAGGCACAGACACGCCGGGCGATGTTGACTGCTCGTCGTAGTCGTCCACCAGTGGCGGTTTGCGCCAGAGCCATTTGAGCATCAGACTGCTGACCACAACACTCGTCGAACTTGCTGCCATTGCCAGACCGGCCATCATTGGATGCAGGTGGTATCCCCACGGCATAAAGATACCCATGGCCAGAGGTATGCCGATCACATTGTAGATGCACGCCCAAATCAGGTTGATACGAATCCGCCGGAATATCGTGCGTGATAAATCGAGGGCTGCCACCACATCGGATAGGTCGCTGCGCATCAAGACAACATCCGCTGCCTCAATGGCAACGTCGGTGCCACTGCTCAGTGCAATGCCCAAGCTTGCTGCTGCCAGTGCTGGCGAATCGTTCACACCGTCGCCAACCATCGCCACGACCGTCTGCTTTGTTTTGCTGCCCCACATCGATCGCTTGCTGCTGCCCAAGGGAACAAAGGGTCGAGCTTGGATCTCTTGAACCAACTGTGTCTTGCCGTTGGGTGATACGCCTGCGTGGACTTCTTCAATACCAACTTGACGTGCAATGGATCGTGCCGTCAAGGCATTGTCACCCGTCACCACAGCTGTGCGCATACCCATGCTATGCAGAGTGGCGACAACCTTTCTTGCTTCGGGCTTGAGCACATCTGCGAGCGAGATGTAACCAGCGACCATGCCGTTCCAGCCCACAACAATGCACGTATGACCCTGCGCCTCCTCTGTCTCGATTTCTTTGGCCTGCTCTGCTGTCAGGTTCATCCCATTGTAGTCTTCCAACCATCGACGGTTGCCGACGAGAATCAAGTGTGTGCCACCAGAAAGATCGGACAGCAGGCTCTGTCGCTGTTGGTGCACGTGCAAGTGGCATTCAATGCCAAAGCCAGTCTCGCTCCTGAACCCAGAGACAGCTGCCAGGATCTCCAGTACATCCACGCCAGACAATTGCTTGCCCTTGGCCACCACTGCCTTTCCCACCAGATGCTCACTGTGCGTTTCTGCAATAGCGGCCATCACCAGCAACTGATCCTGCGAAACCTCTTCGATCCAGCTCGTGGACCTTGTCACCTGGAGCTTGCCTTGCGTGAGCGTGCCGGTCTTGTCAAACACAACCGTATTGACCCGTTGTCCATTCTCCAACACAGCGCCACCCTTGAACAGTACGCCGTTCTGCGCACCGACACCCGTGCCCACCATGACCGCGGTCGGTGTAGCCAAGCCCAAGGCACAGGGACATGCCACAATAATGACACTGATACACATTTTGAGACATACGAAAAACCAGTTGCCGTCGCCCTCATCTTGTATTTCCGACTTTAGCATCGCAGGCATACTGTCTACGCCCAACAGCACCACCAGTACAGTCCAAACCAGCAATGTGGCCAAGCCTAGCCCAATGACCGACGGAACAAAGTAGCCAGCAACGACATCCGTAAAGCCTTGAATAGGTGCCTTGCTCAATTGTGCATCTTCAACTAGTTTGACAATCTGGCTGAGGGCCGTATCTGATCCAACGCGCGTGGCCTGCATAATGAATGTGCCCGGACCATTGACCGTACCACCAATGACAGTATCGCCAACCTTTTTGGACACGGCATCGACTTCACCTGTGACCATGGATTCGTCGAGCGTCGATGAGCCAGAATACACCGTTCCATCCGTAGGGACCTTGTCACCTGGCAGGATCTTTAAAAAGTCGTCTTGCTGAATCAATTCCGAAGGGATACGCTTCTCCGAAATCACGGCATTGGTCTTTGGATCCATGGTCAACATCAATGCCGTGGGCGGTGTGAGTGACATGAGTTTGGACAAAGCCGAGGACGATTGGCCCTTTGCAAGATTTTCCAGTAGACGACCCATGGAAATGAATGCGATCAGCATGGAAGACGTTTCGAAAAACACAACAGGATGGTGTTCCGACTGGATACAGACGGCACGGACTATGGAGAGGATAGAAAACACGAATGCGGCCAGGGTCGAGATGGACACCAGGACATCCATGGTAGGTGAACGATGCTTGATAGACACAAGGGCCGACTTTAAGAACCGTTTGCCGACGCCAAATTGGACAGGTATGGTGAGCACTAGCTGTAGGATGTCTGTGAAATACAAGCCAGGCACTATCCTTGAAGCATCGATGATATGACGACCCCAGGACGTCATGGGCATGACCATTGCAATGAAGAACACCGGCACTGAGAACAATGCGCTCTTCCATAACGCCGAGCGCCACTCTTTGATTTCGCGGATCTTGGACAAGCTCTCGAGCTGGGTATTCTTGATGTTATCCGACATGAGTGCGTCAAATCCGAGCTCTTCAATTGCTTCCACCAGATTGCGTGGCCCCAGTATCGTGTTATCATAGTGGATGATGGCCAGTTCCGTCATCAAGTTGACTGCGATAGAATGCACGCCAGGTAATTTGCCGACGCCCATCTCGATGCTGTGTACACAGCTGGCGCATGTCATGCCAAAAATCTGCAGCTGGACCGTGTCATCTCGTTTCTGCAGGATCGGCTTGGCTTCAAATCCAACGTCCTCAATCATATCGGCAATCTGCTCTACGCTCGTCGTGGAAGGATTGAATTCAACCGTCGCCCGCTCAGCCAAGAGTGACACTTTGATGGCGACGATGCCTGGCTGTGCACTCACAGCCCGTTCGATGCTGTTGACGCATGAAGCACAGGTCATCCCACGCACTTCAAGCTGTGCCGATATAGTCTCCGCTACTGCTGCGGCCGTTGCTGACGACGACGGTGCTACTGATTTTATTAAAAGTGCCGTCTCGTTATCGTTGCCATTTTGGTCATCGTCATGGTTGTCGACGTTATTATTGTTACTATTTCCGTCGTTGCCCGGGACATCGAACCCACAATCTTCAATGGCTGTGACAATAGAGTCTCGTGAAAGCAGGCTTGGGTCATGTACAACCGTGGCGTTTTCGTTGGCAAGACTCACATCAATGGATACCAAGCCCGGTATACCCCTCAGTGCATTAGTAATTGATTTAACGCACGACTGACAAGTCATGCCTTGCACTGGCAACACTGTGGTCATGTCTTGTTGTTGTAATGGCACGTCGAATCCGCAGTCTTCAATCGCTTCGACAATCTTGGGGTGACTCAAACGACTGGCGTCAAATTCTACATGGGCTTGTGCTTCTGCAAGACTGACTTGGACCGAATAAACGCCGTCGAGCTGGTTCAGGGCTAACGTAAGGGCCTTTACGCAGGAATTACACGTCATGCCCTCAATGGGCATCACGACATTGACAATTGCACGATTGGTATTGTTGGAGGTGGTGGTCATGACTAAAACGTTGTCAGTAGCAGGGTCGTCGTTGTCGGTGAATATTTCAGAACTATTGACGTTGTGAGGTGCCATGTTCCTTTAACATACACAGAAGAGGAGGATAAGGGTGGGGGGCGTGGGGAAGGGTGTGTGACGCCCCTGTTAAAGGAAACAAAAAGGAGTTTTGGAAGAAAGAGAGAAAGCAAGTATGTTGTTGGAGAACAAAAAAAAACAGGTAAAGCTGTGTTTGTGTTACCATTCAGGCAAAAAGGACGACGGGGCCGGCAGAACTTTTTGGTCCGAGCGAACTAACTCCAAAATATGATATTTGCTGTTTCAAAGAGTGATTTGTTATGGAGTGCATCTTCTGACCTAAAGAGAAGCAAACCCTCCCCCTAACCCCACGCGTGTCCCATCCATCAGAAACAGCAAGATGAATGCCCAAACAGAACTGAATTGATAATCACGCCACAAGGAAACGAGGAATGAATTCTGTATTCGTGTGTGTGGTGTTGTTGCGAAAGTGGTGTAACAAAAGATCCTGGGCGGTGATCGGCAATACATCGCCCCGCTTCCGACGCTGACTCCCTTCTATGTGATTCCTTCTGTACTATCGATGGCTTTTAATTAGCTTGCGAGCGGTGCAAGAAGTAGCACGGCTAGCAGTAGAAGACGACGCTGGCCTATGTATTGTGTAGCAAGAACAGTGGGAATTCCAAACAATCAGTAAACAAATAAGCAAGGGCTGCGTGATTAGTACTTATACGGACCCTTCTAACTTTCTTTTGGTGTTGTTGTTGCTGCTGCTGCTCGACCAGGAGTATCTATTGTCATTCAACCTGTGCTTAATAATTTTTCCTTTTTCTGTTGCACAAAATCAGATATCCTTTTTTTGGGGCATTTTATTTACTGTAATGCAGGTTCATCTATGGGCTGGCTCTCGATATCCGGCTTGTCAAAGTCCTTTTCCTGGGCAATGACTTCTGCGTAAAAGTCCTCGTCACCGTCTAGTGAACAAAGAGCGTGATTTAGTCAACAATAGCACTAGTGGACGGAAGTTTTGTGAATGTTTTACCCATAGAAAAGCTGTCGTCTCGGGAAAGTGTGCTTCGTAGCGGTGGAGGTTGGTTGGGTGGTAACGGGCTCACGGTAGGAACCTCATTATTAGCAGGTCTTTTTGCAGGTGCAGAAAAGGATGGAGGAGGTGCAGTTTTGGTGGTAGTGGTAGTAGGCTTCTGCTGCTGCTGCTGCTGCTTTTGCCGTGATGCAGATCGAGTGAGAGGTGGTGGTGGTTTGGATGGGGCTGTTGCCTGTTGCTGATGATTGTTGTTATTGTTGGTATACGTGCTAGCAACCATGGTGGATGATGATGACATGTTGCTGTTGGCTTGTTGTTTTTGTGATGGCGATGACTGTTGTGGTTTGCACTCTTGTTCCTTTTGTTGTTGTTGTTGCTGTTGCTGCTGTGCAAGGTATCGCTTGTCGCGATAAAGATTCTTCGGATCGAATTTAATCTATTTAGAGTTCAATAGCGTCATTAGTTTGCCCATTTATGCAAGATGTACTGTATCAACTCAAGTAGTAATACATACCGCTGGTGCTTTCATGTACTGTATGTGGCTGGTATAGTTCTTGTCGTAGATACAGTTGCCCAACACATTGCCAAACATACGTAATGCGCGTTTCATGCCATCGGTGACAGCTTCCTTCCTGGCCTAGTAGTCGAGATAAAGATTGAGCCGTCTCTTTGTCCCATGACTTGGTAGTAATATCGTTTTTGGCAACAAACGACTCACCTTTTCCATGGCAGCAGCTTTGCTCTTGCTATGTTCCATTTGGCCATAACCAACGTCCTTAAAAAAAGATAAGGTTTGTATGAGTTCCACTTGTATCTCAATTACTGTGGGCATAGAGCTCTCTTGAACAAACAACATACTTCGTGAAAAGTGCCATCCTTCAAAGTGATTCGTACGATTGCAGAAATGCCCACGTCAACTCTCCCTTCCTTTTCATCCACCTAAAAGAGAAAAGGATCATGCACTTAGTGACTTTCTTCGTATGCATGCAATATAAAATTACGCACGAAATCCACTGTCATGCTGCGCAGCTCTGACGACCAACCGTTGAACCCAAAATGTTCATTCGCAAGTTGAATGGCAGATTGTCCTTCAATATACGTGAATTTCCCACCTATTAAAAAGACAACACGTGTAAGTATGAAAGATCTCCACTTATTCAATGAATGTAAATGACACGTAAGTATAGATCGATCATTGATCAACTCTTATAAGAATAATTAGTTACATTACCAGGTCCAGTACGTTGGCGCAAAAACTCAGGGCCTAGTTGCTGTTGAAGTTCAACGTTAAGGCGTTTGACTTCCTCGACAGTGAATTCACTGCGCTTTTGCATTGTTCCTCGCGAACAACTGAAGGGAAGAAAGAGGGGTATGCTTTTCTGGGTATGATTGCTACTTGGTGACACGAAAAAAAAACTCGGATTGGCGGGTGAGTTTGCACCAAAAAGGCACACAAATCCTCAAAGGAACAATGGGTTAATAAATAATAATGTGCTTGAGCCAACTGACTGGATCGAGTGTTGGACTTGATTCACTATTACTTATTTACTTTACTTGAGCTTTTGCAATTGCGTTGCTTTCTTTTATTTGACATGCATTCTAACGATAACTTCAGCGGATCGGATCTAATATACACCGGATCATACCATCTTCGATGATTAAAGTGTACAGCTTGCGTTTGCTATGTTATGGCTGTGATGAGGTATACAAAATGGGAATACGTGTTGCGCTTACAAGGAGATGTGAACAAGGAAGAAAAAGATAGGTGACTCTATCTATAGCTGCCTTTCTTTCTCCCGTGTTATTGACCTTACGACGGCTTCTGTACTAGAGGCACTCGACGATCCAAGGAATTTCAATGCTTGAAAGAGCATAGACATTCTTAACAATCCTCTATAGACATGATTTTGCTTTTTTTTTCCTGACGCTCTGTTCTTCATAAACTTGTAAATTGAGCTCCATGGGTCTTGTGTAAAAATGTTGTGGTCGCGTCACATCATGTTGCGTGGGTCCACCACAATAAAAGGAAATAGATATACGTATGGCTAGTGGTTTAAGGTTACTTCTCCAACGCCCAATATACCGGCTTTCCCGCAGTCCGTACAGCTTATTGGCGACGGCGCTTCGGTAGTTGTAGACCAAACTGCCACGTCCATTGAAAAGATATGAATTGCCGTTTTTTGCGGTTTGTCGTCATTTAAAGCTTTTAGGACACCTGAATCGACCTTCCAAGACCCTGTGACAGGTCGTCTCAAAAAGCCCAGACGGTAGTATGAGATCTGGCTTGTCAATTCGATATGCGCGAATGAACTCTAAGGATTCACAATCGTCGACTTTTGCAATATATCCTCGCAGGTTCGTGTTTCCCATTATGTGGGCCTTTTTATGGGGGTTGTGATTTCCTTCCTCTTTTTATTTTTGGTGTCTCGTTATGATACGGGAGGAAGTGGACGAGGGAAGAACACATGAAGCCACTCGATATCCTGATAGGCTATTGCAGAAGCCCTATATGGTAAATGTAAAGACTATATATCATTTTTGGCTCGCTCACTGTCACGACCAGTTACTTCAAGCCAGCCTCTTTATTGTACGCCGAGTAATTCCTATCATGAAAATAATGAGCTAAGCCATTCGAGAAGGGCAACTTGGTTCTACGGTTCTTCGCGCTGTATAGAGCGAGACGCTGATACGTCGAAATGCTGTTTCTGACAACAACTTGAGATTATTAAGTGGTGTTTTATTTTATGCTTTCAAATACAAATAATGCTGTATGTGCAAGTATTACTGTTATGTGCTCTCTCGAAATATGTATGTATGATAATCCTGCTTCTGTCCTGCTTTTCTTCGTTTTATATGCTGATATTTGGTGTTCATGGAAGTGTTTTTTATTGAGTTTGAGCAAAGGGTGCCATCCAACATTAAGAAAAGAGAGAGAAAGAGAGGGGAATTGAATTATTGTTTATATTTCTTGCACTCGCAAATGCCTTTCTCTTGACCGCATTGGCCGAGGATATAGTCCGGGTCTTCACCGTATTCCTGGCAGATCTTTTTGCAGACGTCTTTTACTCGTGAGTCCTTGAAAGCACTGCAGTGCTCCTGCTTGACGTCTTGTCGGTCTGGGATGGTGGAGGCGGTGGCCAGCATTGTTGAGCAAGCGGCCAGAAGGACAATGAGAAGAGTTCCTTTCATTTTATATTTCTTGGTTATGCGTGTGCGTGAGTGTATGTGTTTGGCTGCTGCCTGAAAGATGAGAGAGAGAAAAGAAGAGTGAGAGAAAAGTTCATTTCCACCCCTTGAGCGCTTTTATATTGGAAGCGAGGACACTCCGGCGCACTCTATGTAAGGCACACATGTCTTTTTACTTGTTTTAAGTAAACGCTAATTTGAATACCCCCACCCCCCTGAATGAAGATGCGCCTTGATATTTCCTATTACTACCAGTGAGGGAAGCCCTTTTTCATTATTTCCAAGCGAAGAGAGCCTGTCGGAATTATGTGTTTGCGGTTGTCAAACAGCATGAATAAGACAAAAAAAAAGAGCGGTGTACGTCACTACCGAAATACACTACTGCGACGTATTTCTTTTTCTTCCTCTTTTGATTTTCAGCGCTATTTCTCATGACAGTTTCAACGAGACGCAAAGCCAGTGATGGTGACCCAGCACCAGAAGCAGATATTCTAGAACTTGAGGAACAAGACGATCAGATGCAACAAGACTCTGAAGAAAACAACGGCGACGATGAAGAGGATGGGGTCGGTGTGACACTGGTAGACACTCTGGAGGTACGTATGCATATGCCATATAAGAACAATGAAAGAACGATAAGGGGTAGTAGGGGGTAAGATAGAAGTTGAAGGCACTCATGATGGGTGTGCACTTGCGCGTCTTTTAATTTTTTTGTATGTGCCTCTTCATCAAACAAACATAAAAAAGCAACATGGTGTTTCACCAGGTGATATCAAAAAGCTTAAAGAAGCCGGCCACTACACTGTCGAGTCAATTGCATACACGACCAAGAAGACTCTGCTGGCCATCAAGGGTCTCTCCGAAGCCAAAGTGGAGAAGATTCTCAAAGAAGGTGTCTACTGTTACTACGAAAACTATGACTGTTATTAGTTATTGCTACTGCCAATGTAAGGTACCAACAAAGACTCATCATTACCTGTGATGCTTGAAATCAATAGCCAGCAGTTTGGTGGATATGGGCTTCACTACGGCCATGGAGATCCATCAGCGTCGGGCGGAAATGATCCATATTACCACGGGCTCAAAAGAACTGGACAAGATCCTCGGCGGTGGTATCGAAACGGGCTCTATTACTGAGCTGATTGGCGAGTTCCGGACCGGAAAAACACAGCTGTGCCATACACTTGCGGTGACATGTCAGGTGCTTTATTCTCTCTCTGAAGCGTATGTGAAATAGTTCAACAAACATAGTACTGAAAGAATCATCCGCGTTCCAAAACCCATATAGCTGCCAGTCTCACAAGGAGGTGCCGAAGGAAAATGCCTGTACATCGATACCGAGGGTACTTTCCGTCCAAGCCGTATTCTCGCTACAGCCCAAAGGTGTGTATGTGCCCACTTTTCATATTGATGTATCGTTTGGGTGATGCTGATATCCTTTCGTTTTCCTTTCGAATACACACGTTAGGTACACACTGTCGACGGAGACCACATTGGACAACGTGGCGTATGCCCGGGCCTATAATGCCGACCATCAATCGGCATTGCTTGTTCAAGCCTGTGCACTGATGGCGGAAACTCGGTTCGTTACTGATGTTCCATTTTTGCTGCTACTGCATGTGTCCTGCACCGGAGCTGATTCACTTTGAAATTTGGACTTATGCATGAGAAATCCAATGTTTGTGCATACGCACAGGTTCGCTATACTTATTGTAGACAGCGCTATTGCACTGTTCCGCACAGACTATTCTGGACGAGGTGAACTTTCTGCACGTCAAATGCATCTGGCTCGCTTTCTCCGTCTTCTGCAGCGAATCGCAGATGAAGTATATACCATTTCCTTCTTCTCTTTGACGATAGCTGATATTTTTTTTGAAATACTTGATTGTAATCGTGTTTGAATGCTGTATATACTAGTTTGGTGTGGCAATCGTGATTACCAACCATGTCGTTGCTCAGCCGGATGGAGGGGCGTCCATGTTCGTTGCTGATCCCAAAAAACCAACCGGAGGCAATATTATCGCTCATGCTTCATGCACCAGGTACAACCCATTATCATTACTTTAAAAGAGAAGAAAGAGGTATTGGCATTTACTAATTGTATGATGCGTTAACCAAAAATGTATAAACTAGACTCTACTTTCGAAAGGGTAGAGGCGAGAGCCGTATCTGCAAGATCTACGACTCACCCTCGCTGCCAGAGACTGAAACGGTGTTTGTCATCTCTGAACAGGGTGTCAGCGATCCCCGCGACGACTAAAAGAATCTGCCACCGTAACAGGTATTTAACATATTTGTGCATCATCCTCTTTCTTTCTTTCTTTTTCATTTCGCTGAAAGATAATTGCTAGCAAGAATATGTATTGGTTCTTACCTTCTGGACATGCTTTTTAATGTCTTGGATGCTTTATCAATATAGGAGTTAGTCTCGGACACCTAGCACACAAACAAACCATGCATCGCCGCACACATATCTTTAGTCGTATCTACGCTTCCCTTCCTATGTCGTATTTGCTTTGAAAAAAAAATCCCATGTAAAACCATACAGCATCTTGTGTACGCGTCAGGCTTTCCCGTTGTGTCTTGAGCTGTTGAAGAATGTCGGCACCCATAGTTTCCGTCTCCAGGGCAAGCCGATGGCTATCCTGCAATCGCTGACTCGAGCGTTGGAGCCTTTCTGTATCATCGAGAAGCCGCTGTCGTCTAGTATGATCGTCGCCAGCGCTAGTCCGATCAATAACATCATTGCTATTACTGCTACTAGATCCAGATTGCAGAGAAGCTAGTCGCGCCTCATGAGCCCGTAACTTGGCTTTGTACAAGGGCACCTCATCTTGTGCCCCGTCTCGCATTTTTGCGAGCTACAGATGCAAGTCAGTTCGTGATCTCTTTTACTTTTTTTTTCCAGTCTTGAAGAATAACGAGGAGGCTATTTCTATACAGAGTAAGGACAAGGAAAGGTGACATCTGCTTACAATGTCACTCAGTTCCTGCATTTCGTTTGCTAATGCATAAATGTCACTTAAAACGAGATTTATAGCCTTGCTAAAGCCAGAAATACACAACATACAGACTGTATACTGATCCTTAAGCGAGTTTTTCTCGAGAGTCGTTATGCGTTTTTGAAAGTCTTTTTCGTAGGTTGTGAATCGATCGGTCATTATGATTTCTGTTAGAACACAAGGAAAGTTTAAAAAATAAAAGTTCCGGGTAAGCTGTTTAAGTTCTTTTTATTTTTGGAGTGTGCATGTCTTTCATTCAAACAAAAAAGCGTCGGAATCCAAGCAGTCATCAACCATGTAGAAAGTGGGCATGATCTGTCCTGCTCTGTCCAAGTACCAATGGCCACTATCCAGTTTGTACATGGCTACCGTCATCACCATGCCCTTGAGCAGCTCCTGGGAAATCGATTTCTCCAGGAGAATCTTGAAGGTATCTTGCTCGTTTTCATAGTCAGCCAAGATGACTTCAACCAACGGGTCCTCCTCCTTTGTGATCTCTTCTTGCTGCTCCCTTTCCTGTTCCGAAGAACTTGATGATGATCCAGCAATATCCATGATCTTGACAAACAGGTCTTTACGTTCATCCACCACCGTGCGTTTGGTATAATCGCCAACAACCGCGCTGACGCTGTTTCGCGTTTCATCATCCACAGAGCCCACTGTGTCGCTCATGAACTGATCAATGAGTTTTTGCGTTTTTGACGTTGCCTGCATCCACGAGGCCTCGGTGACCCATGCGACCTTCATGCCACCTCCAAACAAAACGTTGCAAGCTCGATTGAATGTGCCTGGTAGTGCTATGGCCGCTCGTTTGCACATCGGCAGTTCGATCTTGGCTTTGGCAATAACTTCACGCGCTCGAGAAATATCATCGGCATACTCGGGGCACACATTTCGGATCTGCAGGTAGCGGAGGAATGCATCAATCAGTACAGGTGCATCGATAAAGTCTTGCTGGCCAATGAAACGAGTTTCGCGGATAAATGTGTTGCCCAGATAAACTTGAGCGACTTCGGTGAAATTGACTTCGAGCCCTTCGTCATCTTCATCAGCATTCGGTACAGTATCGGTGCCAATCTTGGCAGCGTCCCAGTCAGCCTCGCCATCCGCGTCTTGATCACCGCCCGTGGCACGACCCATAAACGCGTTCGGGCCGGTCTTGATTCCACCGAATTTCAAGTAGTTGTCGAAAATGGAGCGTTTAGAATCAGTGAAACGATGGTTTTTGCGATATTTCCAGATGGCATATTCGACGCGTTGGTTTAATGGTCGTGATCTATCGCGGTAACCCAATCAGTTTTTGTGTGTGATAAACTGCGTCCCAAAAGAACTTCATCGAACACACCCATAACCTTTGTGGATAATACCTACGGATCGTAAGGGTTTTCGACCACATCTTCCTTGTACTTTTCTTCGAAGTTGTCGGCAATATCTGCACCTGCTTCGGGCAAGTTGGCCGTCTTGCTTTTCTTCTTTTTCTTCTTCTTCTTAGGCTTTTCTGATTGCGCCACATTCACAGGCGTTGACAGACCCTCAGGCATGTCTGGTTGTTGTTCTTCGGTTTGCTCTTGTTCGCCACTATCTGCTTCACCGTTTGCTCGCTCCGCATCTTCATGTTCTTGATTGTCACGAATGGTTTCGATCAAGTCATTCCTGGAAGCACAGTTCATTCAGCATTTTGCTTTCATTGCTTTTGTGGTTTCAAACTACAGTAAATATGGTAATGAGATATGTTTACTTACACATATTGTAGCCGTTCCTCCCGCGAGTCCATTTTGCGTGAGAGGGGTAGGTTATAGAAAGGCGGTCAACGCGTTCGAAACAAAGAAAGGAAAAAGGTCACTCTCCCTAAAAGCTGGGCTGGCTTTAATTTTTTCATTTGACAACAATGTGTAGGTTGGAAAACTACAGCAAGATATACTCCCGTTACTGTTCACCCTCGAGTACACGTTCTTTGTGCTATGATTTATACACAGCAACACATCGATGTGTAAGTGCTCTTTCTTTGAATTTTTTACGCTAGTATAAGTAGTAGTATGCCAGGAGTTCCAAGAATGCAGAAGCACACAAAGATGCTTAACACTTTAATTAGGATCGTAAAGTTTCTATGTGCAATATCATAAACAAACTTTCGGGGCCACATCATGATAGTGTTGATGCTCAAACACGTGGAATGTAATAAAAATTTGTTTTAACATATAAACAGCTCTTGGGCTGAGAGCTACTGGATACTAAGTACTGTACGCTTATTATATCATATCAACATTATAACCAATTTGACAATTTTGTAGGAGTGTCAAAAGCATTCGCTTCTTGTGCTCGTATCCCGCCACCACTTTTTTTTCCTCAAAACTTTATACGCGATCCACATGGTATGTTATTTTAACGCGCATTATACTGAAAAGTTCGATCAGTAGATCAACGTGAATAAGCTAAAAACTAAAGTCTTCCTTTTAAAAGTCTCGTTTGGAATTATTAACACCTGAAGGTAAAGTAGCTGAAGTCATTTATACGTTTAGATCTTTTAAACATAACAAATCTGATCGCTGCTTTGTGAATCGTATAAAAAACAGGTCTTCGGATCGATGGTCGACGTGCAAATGAATTACGTAGAATTACAGCCAAGACATCTGTATTCAGTCAAGCAGACGGCTCGGCTTATATTGAGCAAGGCAATACAAAGTGTTTAGCGGCTGTTTACGGTCCACGCGAGGTAATACGAGGCATATAATAACCACGAAAGCTACTATGTTAACTGCAGAGGTGAAATAAATAGCACAGAAAATTAAGTTTTTACACATTTGTACATAATAGGCACGATTCAGACAACAAATACAATCGGATCAGGCGCTTCTCAACGTCGAGTTTAACGTCGCGCCATTCAGTACGAGTGAACGCAAAAAACGATCCAAGAACGACAAGTAAAAACCGTCCCAGTTAATCAATCAATGGTCAATATGGTTAGCGAGGTGTAGAGACGTTACTCATGGACAATTGGGGAATTTTCTTTTTCGCGATTTATATAGACGATCATTGGAAATAGCCACCTTTATCCGACAAACGTTCGAACCCGTTATCCTTAGAAAACAAATCCCAAGATCGCAGATTGATATCTATCTACAAATCTTTCAGCATGATGGCGGTATATTACAGTGCTGTATCAATGCTGCTACCATGGCACTGATAGATGCAGGCATCCCTATGATTGATTACGTGTGTGCTTGTTCGGCTGGTTGCATTGATAAGATTCCCGTGCTAGGTAACTATCTATTAATAGTTTTGTGGTAAAAAAAAAGTGAGTTCAGAAAAAGACGATTGATTGACTAATTTGCTTCGGCTGGATTTATGTAGACTTGAATAATTTGGAAGAATCGTCGGATACACCTGAATTAACTGTGTCAATTTTACCACGGACCGGCAAGGTTAATTTGGTTGAGGTAAAAGTTTTTTTCTCGATCGTCCAAGGGAGCAGTAGCGATGACGATGACTAAACTATCGACTTTGGAATGATTAGATGGAGTCCCGTCTTCATATCGAAAAATTGGAAAGTGTTACTGAGTTGGCTACACAAGGCTGCATGCAAGTTCACAAGGTGTTGGACAGTGTGATTCGGGAAAACACCGAATATTTGATGGATCGACTGAATGCGTAAAATTGAATTTGTATATAATATACTATATATAAAAATATGTATAAAAAGATTGAAAGAAAACGAGAAAAAGTAACAACAATTGATGGAAGGTTGGGAAGAGAGGAAGACCCTTTAGAAAATAAGCAATAGGCAAAGGGATGGTCATTAACAATCGAATGTGAACGTGAGGATGTGGAAGATGATAGGGGAGGTAGTTTTATATATAGTAAGGTAAAGAAAAGAAGAGTTAAATACTATTTTGAAAAAGTTACTATGGTGTTATCGGGAGAAAACAGGAAAGTGAAAATAAAAAGAAGGAGGATGTTGTGCAGTGGCTACATGTATTATAATGTAGAAGCTCTTTCTACGTAATTACTAGGGAATACACCTTGCATTGGGCCAGCATCGCCGTTATCCTTGTATCCCATCCACCAAATATCATCGCTTCGATCCACAACAATAATCGGATCGCCCTTGTCAAAACCAAGCTCACCGTGTTCACGAGCATTAAAGTCAAACTTTGCATAGTACAGGTGTGGATGGTCTTCGCTACATGGCAAGTCGCCACGATTGTTCTCCATTGCAGCGTTCATGGCAGCTTGGAAGTCCTTGTGATATTTCGGCTTGTCATCGCTTTCCTTCGCCTGTGCTGGTTCGCGGGAAGAAAAGTAGTCCTGGACCATACGCTTGGATGCGGCACGGCCATCAAGTGCACCAGTAGGTGGGATGTTCTTTGCTCCACTACCACTTGCAGAAGCAGCAGCAGCAGCTGCCGCTAATTCGGCCGCTTCATCCTTCATATTGTCATTCGTAATATCAGCGTTATCCTTGATTTCGTTGCCATCTGGGCCCGTGATGGTCACCGTAGCAGCAGATGCTTCGGTAACTTGAGGTGCGTGGCCCTCAATAGGCGAGCCGGTATGTGTCTCCTTCCATCGCATAGGTGGCTCGCCTGGACTTTGAGATAATGGCGAAAGCGCATGATTTTTACTATTGTCAGCGCCATCAGCGCCAATGTTGAAGTTGGTATCGATCGCAGGCAATGACGGCGTCTCAGACCATCGGAAAGAACTAGTCTTGAACATGTTTGTGCTATCGACAGTCCCTGGATCTTCTTCTTTCGGATTATTGTCGTGGGTATTATCGACAGGCGTAGACTGATCCTTGTTAGACGGGCTCGACGCTACTGTTGCTATTGTTGCACCTGCTGCTGCTCCTATACCGGTACCCATTGCACGTGCATCCGATGCCGCTTCTGCTGTGGCCACAGCAACATTATTCGATCCATCGTTGGACATGGACCGTTCGTTCGTCATGATGCCAGTGTACTTGTCTTCATTATCTTCCATTTCACCAAGTGATGCCAAATCAAGTCCAGCTTCGTATTGACGCATGGCAAGCCTGCTACTGTTACTACCACCGCTGTTTCTGTTGTCGTTACCAGATGTGTCTATCAGTGTCGAATTCGTGACACCGGCTTGTGGCAGGTCGGCCACAATGGCTGTGGCTTTAGCAGTATCGGAATTCGGTGCCGTAGTCCATCGAACAATATCTGGATCTGATGAAAAATCGGCCAACAAGGATGGTCGTACGGGGCCAAAGACATCATCATTGCTGTTGCTGTTGTTGCTGTTGTTTCCGCTGCCGCCACTGTGATCTTGGGATGGACCATAGACAGAGGACACATCAGAATACATGGAAATGGCAGTGACAGGTCTGAGAGCCGCAACACCTTGGACTGAGTTCGTCGTATAGTTTGTCCATCGAACCCGCGAAGGATCGTCATCCGATTCAACGGTAGCTGTTGCTGATGGGTCTGCTGGCATATTCCGTAGTGCTTGCTGGTATTGCTGTGTTGTGTCGCGCATCTCACTTTCTCGATTACTACCTGCAGCCACAGGGGCAATAAATGCTGTTGCCATAGCAGCATCCGCATCACCGCCTGCGTTGGTCCATCGGAAGTTGGATGCCGAATCGCGATCAGGTACAAGGTTGGAGGCAGTAGAATACATTGATACAGGCCCAACAACAGCAGTTGCTGGCCCATCGGCGGGTACATTAGTCCATCGTACAGCATTGGCAGAATCGTTATTATCCGTTTCTGAAGGTGCGGGCAAGACGGATGCCATTGATACAGGCCCAACAATGGCAGCTGTTGCGGGTTCTACTACTGGAGCATTGGTCCACCGAACTTGGGTCGCTGCAGCAGCTGCTGTGCCAGCTACCGGTGCGCCAACATTCAAGAATGCAGAGCTTTCTGGGCCCGTTGGTGTTCGTGAAGCGTACTGCGCGTTGTTGCTATTGTTGTTGGCAGGAGGACAATCGTCACTTACTGCAACACCCACAGCCGATGACCGGAATGGATTATATGAGTTTCGTGAATCTGCACCTCTTGCTGTAGCACCACCCATGGCGGCGGCACCAATACCAGCAAGACCTGAAGCATCAGCTGTGTTTTCTCTTCCAGAAATATTGTTGTAGGTTTCCATCTGTGGTTGATGTTGTTGCTGTTGATCAGTGTCAAAGTAACTTTGCTGCTGTTGCTGTACCGTCTGTATGCTTTGATCATTGTTGATACCACGTGAATTAGCTGCAGCTGTGGCAGCGGCAATGCCACCAAGCGCTGCTGTTGTGTTAAAACCAGATGACGGTGTTTCTGTCATTTCGGGTCGAGTGCTGCCGGTGTTCATCATGTTCGATGAAGGAAGCGCGTGGGTTTCGTAAGCGTTATCACTCATGCTTCGATCCTTTGTAGCTTCAAACATGGCAGCACCGCCAAAAGCGGCACCTCCAGCACTTGCTGTGGGAGCCATCGCATCACTCGAGTTGAGCATGGCAAGCAATGATTCAGGCCGACGAGGTGGTTTGCCGTAATAAGTTGCTGGGTTTGCAGCCGGGTTAACTTTGGCTTCGCGACGTCGTTTGGCGAAGAGCACACCCATAGCAAAGAGGACAACCACGAAAACGATACCGAGTGCAGATGCGACAGAAACCAATACAACAATAGGTGCAGGGAGATAAGCTGTCATTGTCATGTTAGTTTTCATGATTGTCTTTCCTTCGAAATCAATGGTCCGGGCACAGTAACGTTAAAAACTTACAGTCTGGGTTTAGGTGAGGGTAATAAGACTTGAAGAACACGCTCTGCAATGCATCCGTAGAACCATTTTCCGATGCAACAGTGAGGTACGGTATCCATTGAGAACCATTGTACAGAGCACTGCTCAAGTTGCCAAGATCTCCCAAGTTGAGGAAACCTGTCGCCAACAATACTGCCTTATCGTTTCCCATAAGGTTTGATCCCCCCGATTCTTTCAACGGCAGCACGGCGAGCTGACGGATAATGCTTTCAGGACCGAGTTCCCCATCTATACATTTTATTAAACTTTAGCATTTAGTGATCAGGAAAGGATGTCCACTCAAAAAAAAATGATAATAACCTGGAACTGTGAACTGTTGGCCGTCCCAAACCCGAAGATATGCACCTGTTTCGACTCTAAAAAATTCAAACGCTTATAAGTACGTTTTCCACTTTCACATTGCCAAAAAACAGAAGAGCATCTGATACATACTGGCCAGCAATAAACGTCTTTTTTGATTGACCATCATAAGAAACTGCCGTGGAGTTACCGGGCAAACCATCGTCACTCAAACTGGATGCAAAAGTACTCCATTGGTTGTTGTCATAATTATATTCCGCAATCGGGACGGCTGCACCAGAAAGTTGCAGGTTACCAGCAACAATCAGCTTGCTCTGGACGTAATAAGCATATTGATTAGGTTTTTATCAACTTAATCGCAGAATATTACGAAAAGTAACTTACTCCAGTATAAGTGAAATCTAATGCTTCACCGGCAAGACTCCTGTCGCCCAAGTAATTCCATTGATGGTTAGCGGTATCAAGCACGCAGATACCTGAACAGGACAGTGATCCAGCGCTGCTAAAGTTGCCAGCAATGATCATGTTCCCATCTGTTGAGCCGTGACCAACTTTATGAACATGGGACGGAGAGCTATCGTGTGCTATAAATTAACCGAGTCAAAACAGATCTTTGATTTCTTTTCTTTTTTGCTAGCTAAACATATGTCGCATATCCTTACTGTGTAATTCTGGAACTGGGATGAATGTTCTGTTGACTAGATCATACACCACCAAACCAGTTTGCGTGTTATTGTGCGTCTGATTCATGTGTCCACCAATATATAGATAGCCTCTGTTTACGGCCATCATAGTAATGGAACCTTCCCAAGAAGCACCGATACTCGACCACGATTCGTTTTCGTAGATCGCAACATTTTGTATCTCGTTATCAATTTCGAACTGACCGCCGATAATTGTAGCCGAAGTGTTCCCATGCTGCTCGTCGCTCCAGAACGTGCCTGCAGTAATGGAATATGGTGTGCTATTGCTGACCGCGGGATAGACTGGGAAAGGTGACAAGTCGGTGTTTTCGTTCATGAACGAGAAGCCACGTGCTTGATCTCGTTGAGCTGCTTTGACATCGCCGACAAAGACCGTGCTTTGTTCTGTGCCGTTGGTGATTTGTAAAGCTTTGCTGACGCGACCAGAGATAAAAGGTGCGTCGAGCGTCCAGCTGTTGTTACCGAGACTCCACCAGGCATTGCCTGCTGTTGCGTTTCCACTGGTGGCTTCTGCTTGGTTTAAAGCGACAGAGTGCGTGCCTGATACAATCACATTTTGCGAGTCGCCTGACAAGTGAATGGCGCTAACAGGTCCATTGACACCTCCACCCAACGAAATCCATTTATCACTATTGATACTGTAGCGTACGATGTTGTTTAAACGCGATGTGTCACCAGTAGCTGCCAGTCCAGTGAAGGACCCACCAACGTATAGATCTGCATCTTTTCGCAGAAACGCTGAGATCTCTCCATTAAGGCCGGTTCCTTGCAATGCTGCCAACCTTTCGGTAGATGAGTCGTAACGAACAATGTTGTGATATGTTGTATTTGCTCCAGATGCGGATGAAAAGCTACCGCCAATGTATACGTTGCCGTCCGAAGCCTCCAATGCATTCACCGTTGATGCATAAGGAATATTATCTAGTTGACATTTGTAGTTAGTGTAACATGCCTCATTATGTACGATTTCTCTAAATGGGACAATATCACGAATAGTAGTTACCAGCAAGAGAACTGTATGATCCGCCCAATGTGGTATTGGCAATTTTTTGCTCAGTAGCATCGTATTTAAATTCAAGCACACTTGCCAGCGTCGTATTGGATGCCTGTTTGATAAACTGAACAGCTTGAAGCGAGATGGAGGAATTTCCGCTCGCAGGCGTTGTAGCGTTGCTAGCCACTGTTACTGTTACATAAGGCTGGAATTCTGTAGTTGTTGCCTCAATACCGCCCGTATATACCAAGATGGATTGACCATCTGCTGTACTCAAATCGACGTATTTCTTGACGGAGGATCCTTCTGAAGTCGGATAGGTCGTGACATCAATTTGCGATCGCTGGGCACAACCACTCGAGCAAGCTGGCGCATATAGATACACTTCGTATCGACCTGATTCAGGCAGATACGGTTTGAAGGTAGCAGAAACACTCGAAGATTGGGATGCTGAAAAGGACGAGGATAACAAATGCACATAGGATCCGGATACTTGATCGGAGGCCCAGGATCCTTCTGTTGATATCAACGAGCGCTGTGTATAATCCATTGATGTAGCACAAGCCTTTCCATTTAAACCGTCAACCGCATAGACAAAGATTTCTAAAGTCCATATAACAATTTCATTAGCAAATACTTCTACTGAATATTCAATTTTGTTCTTATTAAAAGCTTTCTAACATACCAGATTGAAAAATCTCAACAGAGCTCAAACCAGCTCCAGAGCCATACCACGATGATATTTCAATACGAATACCGGATGACAGCGTGGTATCGCGAACTTGAAAATCTTGGTACTCGACCGATGGATCATCAGTTAGCGAACAATCAGTTGAGCATTGTGAGCGCTTTCTCGTGATAGGATCAATGTACGAAAAGTTGAAGGCCGTGTTGCTCGGGATGGATATGACTCTATGACATAGTAAATTGACAGTAGAGCATTATCAGCAAACTGTCATTGAAACAAACAAAGCTGGATTGTTCTACTTACGAGAAATTCTTGGTACCACGCCCATCCTGATGTGTATTTGATAAGCGGATCAATGAAGGTGTAATCGAGTATGGGAAAGCTGCCTGCCAAGATCCTGCTGTATCATCGAGCACAAGCCACGGATCCTCATCGAGCGTTTCGGGACAAACGATGCTTTGCGGATCACTGTTGACTGTACCAGAATTTTGGGCGGAAATCACCTAAAGAATTCATAAATTTGTTCGTGACGATAAGTTTCATGTCGGTTATATAAACACAAATACCAAGAGAGAAAAAAAGTATAAAGAGAGTGCAAAGTAATAATAGAAAAAAAAGGAGTTGAGACAAAGGGGAGGAAAGTCGCTAACAAATTAAATGAAGTTTTTAAAAAAGGAAATATAAGTAGGTCTCATGATAATATTTACAGCTGGTGATGCAAGACTGACAGGCTGGCTTGACGGTGCATAGTAGTTTTGTCCGTCCGCCGAAGTATCAAACCGGCCGCCAAACAAGATTGTGCCTGTTGCTCCGTTTTCAGCGATGGCGTTGACAGGTCCATTAAAACCTTTCCACGGCAAACCATGCCATAAATCATCTTTCCAGACGGCCACACCGCCTCCAAAGTATGACAACGATTCCGAGTACTGAGGAGCTGGTGCCACAGGTGCCATGAATCGACCGCCTGCATAGACACTGTTGGATGATTCGTCGCAGTATAGGGTATAAACAGGTCCATCAATTCCGTTCGCAAGCGCGGATACGGTGCCTGTGTTCAAATCAATTGCAGCGATATTGGAGACGTTTGTCGGACCGAATTGCAGGAAATCGCCTCCGATGTACAGGTAATTGCTGTTTGTGAGCGTGCATGCCGTGTATATCGATCCGTTTGCGGATGAATGGGCGAGTAATTCAAACGTATTGTTGGAGAACGATAAAGCGGATGCGGTGTTTGGTGGGATTTGAGTCAATTGTCGAGTATCCGTGTATAGTGAAACGCCTCCATACGGTCCTGCAATGCCGATTTGTTCTAGCTGCTCGAGATCAATGGCGGGGTGTTGGATATAGGATGCGAACACGGTGGTAATCGTGCTAATAAGTATTAATGGTAGTAGTATCGTCGAGAATGCCGGTCGTAGCCAGGTACGTCGTGTCATTGTCGACGATCGATTTATGCAAAAGGAATGCGATTCGAAAATTGAAATGTGGTTTGGTATGTGTGTGTGCCTGGAAGTTTATGTAAGAGAGTCGGGCGTATAAGGAGGTCGTGTATGGCTGTGGGATGTTTGAAATAAGAGTAAAGAGTAGCTATCAAATAGTTATATATTATTTCAGGAGATGAGGATATCCCGATCGAGTAGGATCGTCAAGTCATCAAAGGGTGTGAAGTGTTTTGTTGTCGTTGTTGAATTGGAGAAACGAGAGCTGATTCGGGCTTGGGCTTTTTCTTTTCTTTCAATCGACAGAGGAATGTTACGATTGGCCAAGATAAATATATAAAACAAAAAGGAGGGAATAGATCGCACAAAGCGCTGATGAGCTTTTAGCACGTAAGGAAGAAGAAAATAAGAATAGAAAAAGAAAGGAAGGGGTGAAGCAAGTACTGAAGGAAAAGTAGGGCGGCAGAGCTCCACATCGATTCGCGAAAAAGCAACGTGCCACATGGGATAGTGCTCGCAATAGGCGATGGTTACACCAACATGTTCGAACTCCATTGAATCTTCCACTTGTCTCTCCTTTGAGCGCACGTACTTCATACATGGCGCTTACACAGAGTGTATTAATTGTTTCAGTTGTGTCGCATTGATCTCTTTCTTTGTGGTAATACGACATGATAGCTTGGTGCTGCAATAAGAAGAGGGACGATCTTCGCTGCAGTATCCCGGCCTTCTTCTACTACAAACTATCGTTGTTATTTATTCAGCACAAATATGGCCAAAACAGACCATTTCGGTCCATAAAAGCTACTAGCAACAATGGCATCAACCAGTCATCCCATACATACCCACTGTAACGTGTCATCTTAGCACCCTTTATACTAGTGGGGTGGCGATCGTTTCAGTGGAGATACTGGTGACATACACCACATTCTATAGTAACGACAGTAAAGTTACTATATGATGGCTTCCCCTTGGTAAACCTTTTTATTTTAATATTTAATCTCTTTGATGATCGCCAACAATGCAAAGATAACGAAATTAATATAAGGAAGGCGCGGCGTGTATTGTGTATGCAAGACAGCGCTTTATTAAGCTTTCTGCGGTGCTTGCAAACCATGAAGGTTTTCTCAACTTAAAGCACGATCGTGCAACCAATTTTGTTCTTTTCTGCGCTACACCTGCCATTCTCATCGACGGTTCTAACCATAATTAGTTTGTAATACCAGGAAACTAAAGGATCTTTAAACCAGTTCACGTGCTTGCCTTGTCAATAATATTACACTTGATACGTACTTAAGGCCGGTTTTGGTATATAGTTTTTTTCATATAGTCAAATCTCTTTTATTCGTCCTGTTTTAGATATGATCATGAGCAGATAGAAAAGTTATATGGGTACGTCTATATTTTCCATCGCTGGGCAATATATTTTAAATATGCACGGAAAGAAGCTCCACGATCAAATGCTACAAGAATACTATTTCTATGTATATCAACTACAAAGGAGTAGTTAATGGCGAAGCTTGCGCGTTCGTTAAGATAAGGCGACTGATGTCGAAGCCATGATCGCGGTACTCTCTTGGAGCTATTAGACATTACGCGTTGACCACGTTTAGCTATTGTAGGTGCCACAAGAGCTTGAAGAACGCTCCAAGCATCTTGTGACGTTCGTACTGTAGTAATTCATATGTTCTTTAACCTAGCACTGAGTGTACACCCTCCCCCCCCCCACACCTAACCATGCATATTAGCGTCAACGCAACTTGCTTCATAAAAAATTACGACAATTAAGCGACACAGGTATCGACAGAGTAATATTTCGGTAATTGAAGAGGAAGAAAGTACCGCGTACTCAGTTCTCACTTGCTGGTTCTTGCTCTATAATTAGAAAGCGAGCAGCTGTGCGGGAACTGTTGTACATCTTTCCATAGCCAAAAGAAACACATACTGCGGGGTGTTCGACGTGGTTCTAGGTATAGATGGAGTAAACATAATCATCTTGTTATTGAGAATGCATTTGCACAAAATCTAAATATATGACTCTGTAACAGAGCATCGCCTCAAGTGTTTGTTTCAATGCTTGCAACGTCGCTTAGTGACGAAAAGTAGTTCTGGATCAGTGCGACATATTAACCACGTTGTGTAGGTGCACAGGCCCAGATGCACCATTGTTAGTAAAGTTCCGAACAAAATTTCAGCTCACATTTTATACTTTTGCTGATACATACCATCGACCTGTAATCACCCTTCCATACAGTCCATTGTTTTGGTTATACAGCCACGTCAACTACATTTTATTGCTTCTCGAACAAGCTTTTTCTCGTCTTCCACATGCACGCTCGCTGAGGCTGTTGTCATGTTGAGGAGCTCAGCAACTTCGTTAATACAATTTTTGGAATCATGGTCAAAGCTAAATTGGATAACAAACTTGAATACTACAGGATTTTCCCTATGATTTGGCGCTTGATCTTTTTCAATTTTTGCGCTGGAGGGGGACTATCACATTGGCGGAAGGATGTGTTCTACTTGGCGCAACATATTTTTACATTTTGGCACATGACGAATTATAACTTTGCGTCTTGGTTATTCATTTTAGACTACAGCTCTGACAAGAGTACCACTTTTTCCTCATCCGAAAGATCGTTTTAAGTATACAGTACGTTAAATCCTGCTTCATCGATAAAAAGACACCGCTCGAAATTAATATTTTGTCCCTCTTAGCTCTAGAATCCATTCCTTCCTCTTCTTGATAGTTTCACTTGAAACACGATACAGTGGACCCCCTTTAATGTCAACCCTCAAATACAGCTGAAAGTGTTGACGCTAACGTGGGTTGACATTAAAGGGGGTGGACTATTCAGACAAAAAGTTTACCTGTATAATAAAAATAATGAACCAGCGCACCCTGACACAGTGTATGTATGCAACAGAGTCGTCCCTAACAATATTTTTCAACCAACAACGAAATAAACTCTTTTGATTGGATATGTTTGACCTCAATATGATGTTAACCCTGGCTAAGGTGTTGACATTGACCTTATGTAGAAGTTGAAATTTATCTCTGCTTAAATGTGAGGTTCTCAGAAAAAGGTTGACCGTATCGGGGTTTGACTTTAAACGGGTTGACATTAAAGGGGGTCCACTGTACTCGGTGAATTTTTGTAACTTCTTCATGGTAAGTTCACAACAATGCTTAACGAGATGTTTCTGCAACCCACTTTGTGTAATAGATACATCATATAACTTCTGAAGAAATTCAGTATGATAAATCATTAATGTTGGTAATGGTGCACCTTTTTTTTAAGTCGATTTAGAAGATACGGCTCAATATTCCTAAGACGAGCACAATACGTTTGTGCTGTACGCTCTGGTATTCTAAGTATGCGAATAGCCCCTGCTGCATTAAAGGAATGTTTTGTGTAGTATCAACGACTTCGACAATGGAGCTTTGCATTGTTGATTCGTGTTTATTCACGCCGATACTGGGTTTTTTAAAAACAAAACTTCGACATTTTTTTGGCTAATATGTAAAAGACCATAAAATCGAAATATCAGGTATCTTGTGGTGAACCACATTAATACACTGCTTAAGATACAGTATCAACAATAAGAAGTTGGAATTTCAACATAAATTGAAGAACAAGGGCAACGGTACAGTAAGAAAAGCAGTATATAAGATGCATGCTACGTATTTCAGTTTGCTTTTCTTCCTGATTGTCTTGGTCGATGCACATTTGGTCATACCATATTTATCTGATGTTGAATTGTTGGCATATTTGTTGAATAATGTCTTCAAATTTGACGTTATTATAAGATCCATCTGTTCGAATTATCTTGTATTCGCCTTTATCATCTCGTGTTTCTTTCCTAGTGGCTTTATCAAATTTACTGTCACCAGATTGGTTCCAGGAATGCGATAATGTACAATACCCTTCGTATACTTGAGATTCATCGACCACCTCCATATCAGATACACGAACAAGTTTGGTGGTAGGCAAGGCATATGGTTTAGGCAATGCATTTAAGAACCTTTTGGGGAGTTTGACCGTGTTTAACGTAACCACCATTTTCGTCTTCGGTGTATTGAGCAGCTTCATATTTGGTATACATTTATATGTATGTCTATAAAGAGATTGAGGAATGGAAATAGTAATATGTATAAATGGTGGCATTAATTTTGATGAATATACTTTTCTTAAAAAAAAATCATGCATTTGTAATTTTTGATAATACATTGAACTTTATATGTGGAAGAGTTGTGATGTATATTATAGGTATAGAAAAAAAGTTACAGCGTGAGAGAATAATATGTATTTATACAGATACATGATATTTTTTGGTGATTTGTACAGTAAGTTTTGTTTAAGTGTAAATACATATATATGTATATATATATGTATGTAGGTATGTGGTGGGGAAAAGTTATAATAATAATGATAATTGTATATAAGATAAAGCATGATTATCTATCGCTATAGCTCCAGATAATTGAGGGAGTCCATTATTGGACTTCGCGAACCTGAACTGCAGAGGAGGGTCCTACCCACCCTCCGCTATTGGCTACGCCATCAATGATCAAGGATTTAATAGTTGATACTCTTGGCACTATATAGACAATTTTTCTTTCTTTTACTTTAATTTCATTTGTAATGTTTCTCTGATATATCCGACTAATAAAGCGACAAGATGATCACAGCACTCTGCAGTTCAGGTTCGTTCAGTCCTCTAGACTGAATCCACAATATTAAAACATAGTTGTATGGTGTATATGGGATTCAATCAATAATAAAAAATTATGGTGTATTTAGTAGATTTTAAGATAAACAGTTTTTTAATGTAATTATGAGGTAATTATTATATATTGATCACTAAGAAAATATTTTTTTATTGATCAAAAAGGTTGTTAGGAATCAAAGAAGTTTTGGATTAAACACCATGTCTTTTTCGAATCAAAAATGGCATTTTTTCCCCTTGGACTTGAAAATTTTAGATATTATTCTTTTTTTAGATAGAAATAGAAATGGTGGATTATCCAATAATTAGTTGTTATGGATCAGTTCCCTACATTGTCGAGTAGTACTTATTATTTTGAATAAAGGTTTAAACTTTTTTGGCTTTTTTGATGATGATTCTTGAAGTCTTGGTAGAAATAGTGGTTCTTTAGTTTTTTCATATTTGAGGTGACATCTGGTTCTTCATTGGCGCTTTCACCTACGAGATAATCGTCAACTAAATTTAATGAATGTTCTACAGTAATCTATGAAGTTAAAATACCACGTAGTAGTTAAAAGAATATTTTTCTAAATTTTATTATAAAATTAATTTAAAAATATAATTTATTATATTAGAAAAAACAAAATAACTGAATCTTAATATAAGGGGAATATGTGCAGATATTACCTTGGTATTACCTAAGGGGAATACGCGGGAATATAGAAGCGTGTTCCTGGGGGAATATTCGTTAATATCAGGGGAATATCTAGACATACTACCTCAGGAATATCAGGGTAATATGTGGGTAATATCAACTCATATTCCCCTCGTTTTACCATGTTTCTTTTTGCAGTGATTTAAAGTGTGGTTGAAAATCGACTTCCTTTAAATGCCCCCAATCCTTTTCCCTTTTCCCTTTTCTTTTCATTTCTTCCTTCTTCTTTCATTTTTCTTTCCTTAATTCCCTCTACGTCTTTTGTCAAATCGCGTCTCTTACTGCCACCCTCTATTGTATATTCTCATTGCACTATTGCTACTTCTTTTTTTACTCCTATCATATATATTGCTTATAGCTTACTTATCCCATACTGTTGAATATAAAGTATAATCCCACAATAAAAAGAATTAGGTACGTTTTATGCTATAGTTCTATAGCAGACATATTGACAACTAATGATGCTTCCCAACAAGAAGATTGACTACTTAAATATAAGTACCTCATACATATTATATGTATACACGGGTCACAACGGGTCAACAGGTCGGGTCAAGGGTTGGACGGGTCGACCCACAGGTCAGAAAAGCATCAACCCGACCTGTTGACCTGTCCTCAACCCGCGGGTCAGATTGCAACCAACCCCTAGTTGATTCATATAGTTTTCTATATTGAAGAATACTATCCTCATTAGATGAATGATTATTCCTTATTATTTTGATTTGAAACATTAATCTTTTTAGGTATGTACTATTTTTATATACTTCTTATTATCTAAGGGTGAATGTATAGTATGATTCACTTCTGATTCTGATATATTTCTTTAATGTTTTTCTCACATCCTCCTTATCTAAAAAATTACAATAATTAAGATGTTTATCTTATACAAAATCGCTTATTTTATTTTCTTTTTCTTCTTCATCCTCAAAACATTATTACTTACATGATTTATCCAAAAGCGTCAGATCTTCACTTATCAAATGTGAGGTAAAAGGTGGTCGGATTTGAGGAGTCAGTACACAAATGCAATATGTCAACAGCACAAACATCAATAATTTTACTGTGCCATAGCAAACAGTGAAAAGAGACACCGCGTTATTTAGTGTGATTTTATGTAGTCCAATTGAAAGTTTTGAAGACGATTTTCATGCAATTAACGAAGGTGTGAAATCTACCAGTAGCCTTATACCTTCCTGTTCGAAGCAAGAGCATCAACGGAAACCACTGCTTAATTTATTATGAGACTCACTTATTTTGTGTGTTGGCTTACGTCTATTATCATAGAACATACTTGCATATTGCAGCAGAAGAAGCCATTAAACGTTAGGAACAAAAACATGAACGAATCGAAAGCGGAAGAGCAAAGCGAAAATGGATGCGAGCACCCTTTGCTAAAAGCACATTTCCGATAAGGTGAGTTTCAGACATAATGTATGCTATATATAGTGATGGTCTGATGCATCCCACGATCATATTTTTTTTTTGATGCTTAATTTGTATTAACACTCATCCCACAATATTTTCAACCACTGCGACGCATCATGTTTGTAACGAGGTCAACAGCTCATCACCACCACCAGAGGAGCCGTCTAGAAGTATTCTGCCTCTCAGTAAGCAAAAGCGGCGTTAAATCAAATCGGTGGCGACAGCATTGCGGTCGATGATGTTGAAATGCATATTCTCCATAAGCCGATGACTGCAGCGGAAAAGCGCCGCCGATACAACTTATGTAGCAGCAGAGTTAGCGGCTATGGCCGAAGCTGAAGCTGAAGAAGAGGGACAGAAACGTGGCAATTGATGTGACGTGAATATCGCACTACAACCATTGAACGTGCTGACGCTAAAAAATGCTTGTCGGATGCAAGGTGCTAACAGCACTCAGTAATATTTTTCTCAGCACATTGCAACAAGCAAGGTCATGCCTCAGCGTTTCGACCCTCAGTATTATCGACCAATTTTGCATGAACAAAGCCTGAAAGATTCGCCGGCTGATGCTGTCTATGACAACATCGGTATGGTGCTCAATGTTCAACGAACTATTTTTTTTTCTAGTAGTAACCAAGTTAAGTAGCTCAAAACTACTGACGAGACTACTGGATTACAAGAGCGACATACTTCCTCACTAGCCTTGTTCTACTCCTTAATGGCTGCACTCTCCGCGATGTTGATATTATACAAAGCGTCAACCATTGACGCGAGACACGATTTTTCAAATGCACTTATCAAATCCATGCCAATCCGCTGTCTGAAGTTGTCAAGTATGCTAATGAGGTGCAAGTCTGGCTGTCGAAAGCCGTTAGACGCAGTGGCTTTTGAGAGCAAATGAGCCTGCAGAAGTTAAATCCGCAAACGACGCAATAAGGCTATGTTGAATGCATAATCAGACACAGCAGCAAATTCTTTAGTCTCGTCCCCAGTCAGACGACTCGGTGAACCTACAGATACAGAGGACCGCCGTATATCACTTGTCCTACCGACACAAAAAGGGCTCGAACCTTGATTCTTTTCTTTTTATCTAGTAAATTGATGCTTTCATGTTGGCCGGAAGCGACCGGCGGAACGAAGAGCTCATGAGAGTATTTTCTAATCTGGTAAATCAATATACATATCGAGTATTTTAAGAAATCTGATAATATGTATTGAATTTGAATACATACGATTGATCGTCTAAGAGCTCCAAGCATTAACGATTACCGTGGAAAGAATCAGATGCATAGAGGGTAATTATTACTTTTAATTTAAAGTAAAGAAGCCTTTGTAGCAAAAGATTCGCATCGGTTTCCATAACATCTTGCAATGATCATCAGCAGCATCGAATAAACCGCCCAAGAGGAATTATTTCTCCCGCATATGAATTTCATACCCAGAGCGTCATGATATGTTTAAAGCGATATCCAACGATCAAAGGAAGGTTTAAAAGGAGGTCGAATAAATATTATATGACCATGTGATTGTTCGACGTCGTATATATGCTGCCCCTTTTATGTTGTGATGAGGTGTTAAGACTTGTGTATTTAAGTCATCTGTGAACAAATAGACATTATAAGTAAGAGAAAATTAATCGTTTATACAACACCGTGCAATGAATAGTGAAGCAAGGTGCAGAAAAGCTGGGATATATAAGAAGTAAAAGGGAAGTTGCGCAGTGATTGTATCGAATGAATGAGTGTGTGAAGGTATACAGCACTATCTGTTAAAATAGCATAAAGTTTCTAGAAATTTTAAGGAATAAATATTTGCGATACTACTTTAAAGGGCGTACATGATGTGTGTCTAACAAGTTATAGTGAAACCAAATTATTATCAACGAGCTTCATACGACGTGAGCTCCACGTTGGAAGAAAACGATGTGGTTGATTCTCGCTTTTTTGGTTTTATCTTGTTCATGAAAAAATTGCTGTTTGTATTTCCGGATCCGTCTCCGTTTCCGTTTTCGTTTGATTGCTTTCTCTTTTCATTTTGCTGCAAGATTTGGTCCGTGTTCTTTAAAGCGTTGAGGATCACATCGTTGTCGTCAGTGAACCGAGACATCGTACCGCCATCTAATGTGGTCGATTCGAGCCTTCCGTCAGGCTGTGTTGTTGATGCTGTAAAATTTTCTCCTGTTGTTTCGTCTGCAGATCGTGTTCGTAAAGCAGGGTTCTGACTCTTGTGAGGACTGCATTTCAATGATTACATGAGTAACTAGGTATAACTCGCCTTTTCTGATCATCTTGCTATATAGCAGCAGTATGAAAGGAAACTTACTCGAAAATAATCAGCACGAAAGACAATAGTGTTGTTACTACTGCCAAAAGATTCCAAAGAACACCAAGGAATATGCTTGCCGCAGTTGTCCTGATGATCTCATATCGCAAGATGGCATAGCAAAGCAACAAGGTTCCAAAACTCCAGAGACATAGTGCCAAAGTGAGCGCCATCATCCGCAGTTTGAAAATACCAGCCTTGATATCTGCCCAGGTTGGACTATTGCGGTATTTTTTGTGGTGCTCTGTCAAAATACGTACGAGCCGGAGACCAGCAACGAAAATAATGGTACCCGTACCGCCAGTCCATAATGCCCACAGACCATAGTTTATGCTCATCAGCAATTCAGAGGTCGCTAGATCGGTTTTGGCCAGCGCACCCAACGCTAGTGTAAACGACCAACTACAAAGAAACGGAATGATCAAAGCCGAAAAGCCAAAAATGTCAATGACTGAGGCAGAAGGAAGCCATCCCGAAGCTGAGTGACTCTAGATATCAAATTCGTGATGCCGGTGTTGTTGCACGACAGAAATAAAAGTTTTCAGCTAGAATCACAAATTTGTAATTTTTTTTGTTTGTACTCATAATGTCTACCTGAGAAATAGCCTGTGCTATTCCAATAAAGTAAAACAGCAGACCTGACAATCCGAAGACCCATGGCAGCTCGAATAGGACTATTGCACATTCCTTGACATTTTAATTTAAACGCTATCATCATATCGGCTATACGGCTCTCACAAGTTGAAAGATATATTTTTTATTGCTATTATTACTTACATGATCGTGCGAGCATGTTCTCTGGTGCAACATCCGCAACCAATATTATGCTTGTCAACATTCGAACTATAGAATAACACGTTAGCAGAATTAGCACGAAGTCTACAGCACTTGCCCTTGCTACTTCGCATGATTCTTACGAGTATTAAACATTGAAAATAAAAGGATCATGCTGTCGATAGGCTTCGGTCGTAAAAGCCCGCGAGTAACTCCAGCTTGGCTCCAAAGTGTATGTCCCCTCACGAACAGCCTGTAAACCAACAGCGCACTTCCTAGATTGCAAGTAATTTTAAAATTTCCTGTCACGTTGATGTCATCGATTTTAGAAAAACATACCAACAACAACCGCTAATGCCGAGAGTATGATGTTCCACAGGTGTACATGCCACATTGGCACGCTCTCAACGCAATCCTGGATGGTTACGCGCCAATCGCAGTGACATATGTTGCCATAGCAATGGCGCTCCAAGGACTGGGATGTCAGTTCTAAAGCCATATATCTATGTCTTTTTTTTTGTGTGGGCCGTATGAAAGAGACAGGTAGATCTATAAAATCGAGCACAAAGTCAAATGTCGTACGCTCATATGTAACGTGAGAGTTGAAGCAATGTTGCTCAACGGTGGATATCGAAGGTATTACACTGGTAGCACAAAGGATATACAAATACTTTTCAGTTAAACCCCGTCATCGTTCCCAACACTTTGGTTCACTTTTTGAAAAGTGGTAAGGGAGTACAAAACTTGATGTATCCAATAATAAGCATTTCATTTCAAACAAGGTCCAGAAGGTGTCAATCCATATTTAATAAAGTTTTACCCTTGTGATCAAACAGATCAAGAGCTTCCGATCCATCAGATCCAGATGTAAGTGCAGTAATATGATAGAGACGATCACTATCTTTTTCATTCTGAGATCACTAAGTGGTACCTCTCATTAAACCCTTTTCTCTGTAATATCTACCTTCATTCGTGTGTATTGTTCGTTATACAGCACTACTAGGTCGTTTGCATGGTTAGATCTCCGCAGGAAGCACCAAATTCGTTTAGTTTGCAACGCAGACAGAATATACCATAAGTTCTTTATCCACGCATCAATTAATACACGATAATGAATGCATGAGTGAGTGCTTCATCGTAATCCTATAACAGCCTCTAAATCAAGTCTCTTACAGATTGATCCAGAATCTATAGATAAAAAGCTGCGAGAGAAGCATCTTTTGTCTTCAGAAAGCTTTTTGTTTGGAATTCTTTAACTGCTTTGCTCACTCGAAGAAGCTACGGTCATGTTCACTGTGTAATTTACCTGCATTTGCGTTGTTGCGCCCATGATTGAGGACCTGCCGCATGTCGATTTCGAATGTTGCAAGTCAGTCTTTGCACTAGGTATACTCTGTTGTATGTCAGAAGTCGGCGTCCCTAATAGAAAGTATCTTATCACAGATATTGGTACCTGAAGCTGTCTATATATGATCCGAGTTGCACTTTGAGTGAGATCTCGCTAATATTGAAAAGAACTCTTAGCAATCACGACCACAGCACCAGGACAGATGGCGCATAAATTACTAGATATCAGATTACAGTGCGTGTTTAAGCCATAATGGGAAAAGCTTTAGCTCGATTATATGCACTACGTATTGTTGGGTTGTGATGGTTTTTGTTCTTTACAGCCATCAGTTCGCAGGATCTAACGGACTGATCAGCATCTCCTTTTGCTTTACGAACCAGCGCCTTTTCTCGTGTTTTGCAATTAACTTCGTTAAAGCAGTTGACATGTCTGCAAGTCCAACAACTTCTGCATCATACACATATCTTCTTGACGCAACTGCTTCCTAATCAGCGAAAAATTATATAAATATTCGTAGCCAGCAAGATATGTCACTACCGTATTTGAAAAGCAGTTCAAGTTGCTGAGTACACTTTCAAGCGGATGGTTTTATTACTGTTGGCGTCTGCTTTCAGTAATTGCTCGGAGTTTAGCAGCAAATCAATCCTATGATACGCGATGCATGCTGTTTTGTAAACTCCTTAAGCTTCAAAGCGGCATTACGTACAATCCTTCTACCAGCTTTAGCTCTTTCCGTTTTCTTTTCGCTCATAACTTTATTGAGCTTTGCCTACTACATAAAAATGGCACTGATAAAACTGCGTTTCTGTTTCCCCAACTACATATTATAGGATTGTTAAACTCCCCCGATCCTGCTAGCAATCCTTGCCTCGCCTCCCTTTACACACGCAGAAAAAAGATGAAAAGAAAGAAATTAAAGAAGTGTTACCATAATAACCGCGCTGCTATTTGTAATTCTCATAGACTCTGCTTTTAAATATAACATATCATATTTGACGCAATGCATATGCGTTTTCAACTTTGCTTAAGCATGCGATTGTCATCGTGGTATACACGCAGCAGTCGCTGATCGCATTAGCAATGGCTACAGTTGGTATCGTCAGTAAAGCCAATACTAAGATGGTACAACACTGAATAGACGTGCTTAAAAGTTGCATTACATATCTCAAGAGTATCATCTATTTCCTTTTATCGTAGCTATCAGTTAGCAGTAACGTACTGCTGTCAAAAATCTTACTTTTTATTTTATATTAGAGTTTTGAAAAGTACTTTGTAGAACGTTTCTGTATCCCATTCCGTCTGTCTTAATTTCCATACGTCCGTGATGTATATGATATCTCAATTTTTCGCCTGCTAGATGACGAAAAGCTGGTCAGCAATTCCTGCACGATTGGGCATTCAGTTTTCTGGCCTCCCTTGTATCGTATGAGCTCCTACAAAATGCCATTTCATCAAGTCTGAGGTATTTCAATATAAGGCAATTTTAAAAGTGATTTCGAAGAGCTATGTATTACCGTTGTATAACTGGTTCCTACTATTGCAGAAATGAGTATGATCTGACGACTTGATGTTGGTATTAGGTTCCAGTTAAAAATCAGCCCACAGTTGGAACAATAAGCGTCCGAGAAAAAATAGCACATGTTACGCTTAATTAATGCCCACTACTTTGCGAGCCTGTCGTATCATTCATCGTAAAAGAAGACACTGATGTATAGATACAGCGAGCATGTCAAAGCCATGGCAGAATGAAAATCCATGAATTGTCATGGTAATGTAAGTCATGGGGTTGCAGCGACAGGTACAGTTCCTGTAAAGCAAACCTGTATTGAAAGTATAATCACTTGCTAGCTGCTGCTGTGAAAGTTCAAAAGTCACGAATTCAAATTCGGGTTTGCGGTTCCCTTTCCTCTATTTTCTCTGCTCCTTGTCCATGTCACTAAGGATATTAAATTCTTCACTTCAATGACCTTACGAGACAAAAAAGAACCCGACATTGAAGCTATCCAGGTATATACACCAGAATGGGATTTCATTGTGGGCAACGTAATCATAAAGTCCTGAAGAAATGTATGCGGAATACGCCGATTGCGACCCGATATGAAACAACCTGTTGAACCCCAACGCCCCTCCTCTAACTCTACCATACAAAACTGTACGACCCTCGTGAGTAGTTCACTAATGATGCAAGCATTACTCGTCTGTGTAGTTTACGAGCGCCAAGGAATTGGACGCGGAAGTTAATGCCATGCTAACTGTGTTCCGAGACAGAGAGACAGAGCATAATTGGGAAGCAAGAGACAAGTCAGTGACGCGCCTGCGAGGTGTACTGCGAGGAGACTCGAATGAAAAGTATCATGATTCCCTCATTCTGGGTCTTCGACAGATGGTGGACGGCATTATTAAGGCTGTAAGCTAATGTCACCTCAGTTTGCTTCCTCTTTATTATGGAAATGATAATGCTGTGTGATGGAGGATAGTACTAATAATTTGTGAACTATATTTAGGTTGAAAGTCTGCGGACGTCGCTTGCACTCAACGCTTTGACGCTCGTATCGGAAATTGGCCTTTATGTGGGCAAATCGATCGACACGTATATTTACGACAGACTGATCGACTGTCTCATTAAATGCGCTTCGACGACGAAAAAAGTCATCGCCTCAGCTTCGATGAAGACGACCACGACATTTCTCAAACACTCAATATTTCATTACAAAGTCATGAACATGCTTTGGATTGCCATGAACGAAAAGAACAACCAAGCACGACTGTTTACCGTCACTTATACCAAAATCATTCTACAAGCACATACCCATCGAGAACATACGAGGGCGGTGATGGATCGCACAGGAGGAACTGATGTCCTTGTCAAAATTTTGAGCAAGGGTCTGGACGACGCAACGCCATCTGTCAGGGAAATGTGTCGCGAAGCATTTTGGATATTTTGGGATCACTGGCGAGACCGCGGTGAAAAGTATGCTATATTCTCTCCGATGGGCCTTGATAATATGGGGAAAAGGATGAAGCAAGGACACTTTAAGAAGGGGATATACAGAGAGGGGGTACATTTAAGATCTAATGCTTTTCTAAATCAGTCTACTCAAATCGCTCCAGCCACCGATCAGAAAGACATTGGAGAAATCAAAAAATGCTGCCTTGGCCAAAGGCCGCAGTGTGCACAGTCCAACCAACTCAAGCAGCTCGCTTCGAACATCCAGCTCTATGGGATCTCATAGAAATATATCTGATTTCCACGAAGCTGTCTCCCCGTCGACATCCAGCGCTTCCAACGGGTCAACTGGCTCGAGCGAACAACATTCCATTCCACACGAAATACCCAAGAACATGGCCCGGTCCATTTCACCCCGGGCATCATCACCCTCGATTCGTAGCACATCGCCCCACTTACTCAGAAGCTACGGATCGCCACCACCTATTCCCTCACACCTCCACACAGCCTATAAGCCGCCTACGTCGCCTCCTCCACAACCAGCAGCACCTCCGACGCGAAAAACGCGCGTGCCCGGTTTGACGCGCAAAAAGTCAACTATTGGAGCAAATAGCAAACGCAAATTGAGCCTTGTTTCCATGCTAAATCACGACGACTTGACGATGCGGTGCGAAGGCTTACATATGCTAGCCCGCAAATTATCTGCACAACCTTTCAACTCGAAACAACCAGATCGAACATCGATTCAGGTGGAGAGCTCAAAGGGAGCTATTGATGGAGACAAACTCAAAGAGATTGTATGGGGCATGTTTCAAGAAGACAACGCGCGATTATACGAGGCATTCTCTAGTTGGGAATCCGTTGCTGGTGTGCTCTTGAAGCTTATCGCGTTTGAAGAGTATGTTCCTCGGTTGATACTTGATGCATCAGCGGATGCGGTATCACTCAAGACAGAAGATGATATTGCGAAGTTTGAACAAGCCAATCAAGCCTTTAAACGAGTTAAACATTATCTGAAGCGACATGATCCTGACCTACCGGACAAGCTGTTTGCAGGATTAACGGATGTCGGTGGATTTGGTGGTGGCAGCACGGCGACACTGAGGAAGACACCTTCAATGGCGGTGCTAAACAACAAAAAAGATCCCATGCGCAATCCAGCCAACCGAAGGAAATTGACGAGTCGATATCTGGAATGGATGGATGAGCTAGTGTTGCCTATTTTGGGGTTGGAGCCGAACAACAGCAGCACTGAAGATTTTGCTGTGGATCAGTCCGCGACGGAGTGGATGGATGTGGAGGCATCAGATAATGTGGTTTCGCAATGGTTCGAATCGGATGCGAATGTTCGGCAATATCTCGAAAAGCTCTTCCCACTTGTCAGCACATCATCGAGTGGATCAGTCGTACACGCCCCGCTGGTAGCACTCGTCGGTCACTTGCGATTGGTCAACCAAAAATTGTTCGAAACCGTAGCATCCACATACGACACCAGCACCGTCAATAAAATAAGCCGTGTCCTTGGTATTCATATCCGAATTTTGCCAGATTACATTTGTCAAGTTGCGCCTATGGACGATGTAGCTGGCGAATCATTACAAGATATTGCTGACGACAAACCGGAAGAACCTACAATGAACGTGGCGTACGAATCACCCGTACTGACCGCTATTGAAAATGACGAACCTGAGCCAGTTATTTCCAAAACGGATACTTCACGAATTGACCCGGGCCCTTACTCACCTATCGACGAAAAACCGTTGCTGGCTACCAACGGTACAATTACTGATGCCGACATCGACGACGGTATTTACCATGACGATATATCTGCTCCAACGGATTCTCCTTACGACATACCATCACCATCACCACCTGCTGCGCAAAAGGAATCTTTCGATTCTTCTTTGGGATCATCAGAAGAGCCGATACAGCGCAGTCCTGTCCCTCCGCATACATCACCGAGCTCTCTGTCTTATCCAAAACAGGACCAATCCGACGAGCATCGAAGTTTATACACTGCTCCTGTTAATGATGCCATTAAACCGTTTGATCAGCAACTCCATATGAACGACCTGACACTTCCTGTAGCTGCACCGGTAAGGGGTTTTCTCGTGCCGTTTCTCCAACAACGAAAAGGGACATTACGGAAGATAAAAAGGGCTAACATTTCGTTGTAGTACGGTCATGATGTCATGTCTGCTCATCCCCTCTTCTCTCCTAACGAGCAACTCTCCCCCAAAGCCGCTCCTATCCAAATCAACGGCAAACAAGAAACAGGCGAAAACATAACTGTATTCCAAGCTGCGGATCCTGTGCGACAAGCTGACCTTATAGTACCCAATGTACCTAACGACAATATGGAAGTCGCGAGTGCAGCTGGTTTGGTGACGATTACATCACCAAAGAACATGATGCTTCCATCTGCTATCAGTACGGAAGCCAAGCAACGCCCTATTCATCGTCAAACCTTGTCTCATGTACCATTCTTTGCACCAGAGGATGTCATCAACGCACTCCCAGTTTTCAAAGAGAACAAGCGAACAGATACCTCTGTACAAACGGCAGCTAATGGACGTGGCGGAAGAGACAAAACAGCAACCATTTACGCAACGCTGGATAAAGTTAAATCCATGACCGCTGACAATGCTGCTTTTCGTAAACTGGCTCGTATTTCACGCGAAGCATCAATTATCCAACCATGGGACCAAGGCGGAGCAAATGAAGCATCTAGCGAGCTGTGGGCAGGTGCTAATCAGGATGGAGGCAACTTTGTGGAAGTAGTACAAGGCGTGCTCCTGTATCTCGATCCCGGGAACAATGGCAATGGCAAGCTCGTATCCATGCCAACTGTGTTGGAGCTTGTGCGACAATTAGCTGTAACACAAACCGGGCTATTTAAGTACTATGAACGCAAAGTGGATCAAGAAGGCATGACGTTAGAAGCTCGATTGGTAGAGCGCTTACTTGCTGTGCGTGCAAGTAATGAAGCCACTGTAAGTTTAGTTATTGTTCTTTTATAATCAACGTACATCAAGTATATGGGATGCAAGATGAAAATATTTAACGAGCTTTTAAAACAGATTTCCACGGGAGCCGAAGATGCATTGGATACGTTGCTGAGTATTCTTGAACCACAAAACGTATTTGACATTATGATCTCCTATCTCGTGCACCGACTTGTCATTGCGCCATCCTCATTTGCAGACGACTCATCCCGATACCATCCCGTGGGTTCGGCATTTACGTATTTGGCTAAGGGTGTCAAGGAGGTGGAAGATGCATCCTTCATTGACGAGTGGCTCACGCAAGGCGGGGCAGACGTGTTTTTAAAGGTATACAGTAATGCAAATGCGATGATTTTTACTTTTCTGCTGCTAGGTCGCTAAAGACAATATATTTACAACATCAATATAGGGCGTCAATCATGCTATGATTCACGTGCGCAAATCGTGTGTGGAGGCGATCGTTGAGTTTCACGGAGTGATGGGGGATGATATTTATCGGTTTTTGGAAGATCTACGCGAGGATCAACTCAATCTAGTACGACACTACGTTGCTCGAGCTATCAAGCAAAGAGCAGGTCTTAACAGCTATGGTAGTACACCTACACAGCTGTAATTCTTCATATAATCACTCACTCTTTCTCTGTTCACTCTCCCTCTTCTTCTCTATAGTAACTATTCCTCATTTAGTTGTTTTCTTTCTCTCTTATATGCTGGCATGAAGTTTGTTGGAGGATTCTCATACTTTGTTCTCATCTTCTTCCTCCCTCTTTTGTGATCAATATACCCGGGTTTACCGATGTTTTTTTTATCATAACCTATTATCATTATTACTCTTTTCACTATTCTTCATAATGTGGCCCATATATATATATATATGTGTGTGTGTGTGTGTGTGTTTGTCTACATGTAAGCAAGAAGAAACAGTGGAGAAGGAAGGGGTAATCGCCCGGGGGGGGCTGAGGTTTATGCCCGCCGCCTTGGTTTTTTTTATGTAGCATTACGTCTTTTGCCCGCGCCACCGACATGTGTATGCGTGTTGGGTCTTGGCTTTCTTCTTCTCTGCTCCTCTCTATGGCTTTGCATTTCCTTTCAGCTGTGCGGGTTTTTCAAATGCAGGGGAGCTCAAGAGGAAAGTAAAACCAAAGGGGATAGCAAAACAACCCAGGAATTCATGAAAAAGGCATATGAATCCTGCCCTTGCATGTCCCTGCATCCCAACAAAAAAAAAAGAAGCGATACCAAAATTTAATATGTCAACGGGGTCTAAAGTGATCGCTTATAGTTTTGTAGGCAAGGAGGTAGCTGTCCTGTTCTGGGAGAGGTTCGGGTCTTTCATTGGATGCGCACAAGAAGGAAGAAAAGAGAGGGGACGGATAAATCGATTTCGTTTTTTAGTAAGACCCGGCAACTTGCATTTACAACCAAGTGTAAAGCGAACCATTCCGCAGAACTTAAAAGATTACGGGTCCATCGTATTGTATGGACATGCACACACACTCTCTCTCTGTGTGCGTGTGTGTGTGTATGCCTTCCTTTGGTGTATATACAACCTCAGCCGCCCCCTGTTTTTCTATATAACACTCTCTCTTTCTTTATAATCGTTTGGAGCTATAGCTTACAAAATCGCCGGCTACAATTCAAATATATACTAAACCATAGATCGCAGGCGAAGAAGGAAAACACACACAGAGATAGAGTAAGATAAAAGTAACATGGACGTATATCGACAACATGACTTCTGCGTTGTATATCCAGGCACACCGTTGAGTTTCATTCAATCAACAGGTTACTTTTAATTAGATAAAAGTGGGTGAAGGGATGTTTCTTTAGCTAAATGCATTAGGTTGTAACTTTTTCATGATCCAATGTGTTCGAAGGGAGTAGTAATGAACGGGGATAATAGTAGCTTGAGCGCAAGAAACCACGAGAAAAAAAAAGAGCCGGCACTAGGTGCAATACTTACAATTGTGGATAACGTACATTTAGTGAAAAATACAATTATTATTCCCGGTTTTACAAACCTGCGGTCTCTCCTCTTTCTCTACATCAGATAGCGTGATGACTCGTAATTTGTGTTGAGCCCTGCTAGGGCTATAGTATGTGGCATAGTCCTACTATGAGAAATATTACATGATCTTATTAGTGCGTCCTTGTGTGAACCTGCGGTGAGCGTCATCATGTTTCTTGTAAGCGTAATGCGTTGTCGTTGCTAATACCGCATTTGGAAGTGTTAGTGGACGTGTATACGAGAGACAGGTAGACAGAGCGAGAGAGAGAGGGAATATAGCATGGACAGCAGCCCCTGTGCCTATAATTTCACTATATTATTCCAAACTGCCTTTATTTTTCCCTTCCTTCTCAACATTTCTTCTTTGTCAACTACTCTTTTCTAATAATATACACACTCTTTCTTCTTGTCGTTCCTTCACACCTCTTTCTCTTTCCTTTCTCCATCCGCTCTTTATTCTTTCTCACATTATCTTCTTCAGCACTGCCTTCCTCAATAAAACAGAACAAGAGGCATATTAGTCACTGCGAAAGATAGTCCGTAGAGAAAAAAGCACCATCGCCACCTATACACACATCTGTCTTCCAATCGTTCCTTTCTATTTTCTTATATCCGACGACAATAATAACAACAACAACAACAGCAACACTAAAGTAATATGCTCGCTGGTACACCGGACATGTTTTTCGAAAAGGAGTCTCCAAAGAGGACACCGTCCTCGACACCATCGCCTCAGCCCTTAAACAACGACCATCCTCATCATTATCATCATCAGCACCACCAACAACCCCATCCTCACACCCACCAAGGGATGCTTGTATCTGGCTCGTCCTCTGCAGCCTCACTCTCTTCGTCATCAACATTTTCATCGGTCGTCTCATCAGCAACTGCGGTAGCAGCAGCAGCAGGAAACAAACACAGCCATTTGGCTGCACCATCCGCGGTCATCGCCACTACGACTTTGCCATCGTCGAGTTTAAATTCCGTCGACGGTCAAAAACAGCAGCAGCACACTAAAGACCAAAAGCGGCCAAGGCAGTATAACAAAAAAGACTCTACAAATCTTCTTCCTGCCCAAGGAAAAGACAAAGAAGAGGTACAATCCTACTTGTTAAGTTATACTACATTTGATAACTTTAGTTAGAGCTAAGCAATAACTCTCCCTCTTTCTTTATCTTCTTAATAGCAAGTATGGCCACCTGATGTAGAATCGGCCTTTGTTGAAGGTAAAAAAAAATAGCTTTGTGTGTGCATCACACCTTCCCCTTGCTTTTCTCTCTGCGACTTGTATAGCTCATCAGTATGATTTGTGTCTGTAGCATTAGAGACGATTCCCAAACTGGGAAGGAGGAAGATCCTTGTCAACGGCAAACCATGTGGTAAGCGTTGCGCACACCCAGTCGCGCACTATTCCTATTTTCTTCTATTAGTTGTTTACACTTACTTTCCTCATGCTATTCTAGGTCGCAACGAGTTGATCTCTGATTTCATTTTGCGTAAGACTGGCAAAAACCGTACGCGCAAACAAGTCTCGTCGCACATTCAAGTGCTTAAAAACACACGTAAAGGCGACCCACACTGTACGTGCTCTTCAAAGACCACACAAGTCGACAGCAGCAAACTGTTTTCACTAACTTCCCGTAAATATTTACTTACATAGTTATGCGACTTTTGACGGACTCTGCAACAGATGCTGACGATGAAACTGCAGTGGTAGCAGCAGCAGCAGCCGGAGCTGTTAGCAACGGCAGCACGAATCGCACCAAATCCGGCAAAAATTACGTACAAAAGCAACGGCGTCAACAACAGCAACAAAGCAATCGCATGACAGGCGGATTAGTAGCCAGTGCATCTTCAGCCAATCCCCTATCGACAGAATCATCAGGTGAAGATTTGTCTATGAGCGACTCGTCGTCGCCGTCGCATGCCGACTATGTACTTGATATGATGTACGGTAGCAATGGTGATCTTCAACAGCACCAGCAAGTACCACAACAACAGCTTCAACAACAACAGCAGCATCATAATGTGCTGCAGCAACAGCAGCAGCAGCAGCAGCAGCCAAACATGCTCTCATCCATGGTGGATATGAAAGAGCTGTACGATCCTGCCCTGCAGCACCCACTCTTTGGCGGCGTCCAAGATTACCTGCAGCCCTTTACAGAAACACCACCTAGCAGCGGCCAGTTGTCATCAGTAATGGACGCATCACCTTTTGGTATGATGGACTTCGACGATGCCTTTTCTTCAGGCATATCTTTCAACGATCCATTTGTTATGGGCGCCGAGTCGTCTTCATCGACTACTCACACGATAGACCAATACTCATCGTCTGTAAATCCAATCATCACCGACAACGACGAAGATATGCTTGACAACAGCAATAACCATAGCAGCAGCATTAGCAACGGCAGCGGTAAGCTGGTAAATCCGTTGGTTCCCATGGCAACCGATACCCCCAACAATATCGAAACGTCACAAAGCAAACGCAAAATGAACATCCGTACAGCGTCTCAGCCGGCTCTCGTTTATTCGTCATCCTCATCTACTTCGTCATCGTCATCCGCCCAAAGTCTTACGTCAAGAAAGCGTATCATGGGCCAATTTGGACAGACCACCAAGCGAAAGACCTCCGGCAATGTTGCAGTTCAACAACGAGCCATGTCGGCGGGCGATCTCTCGGTCATGATGAAAGAATTGGAAAGCCCGCCGTTTCCGCTTTGGCCCAACCATATATGCCTGTATCTGGATTACTCGTTGCCTTATGATACGTCCACAACGTATTCGCATAATCTGGCGCTGCTGCAGCATTGCTACCCAAACTGTTTGTCGACAGTGGAAGCCGATTGCATTGCAAAACAAAAATGTCCGCCGCTTGCTGATATCGTTGCCAGAGAACCTTCCTGCATCGTATTGTTGGCCAAGGTAAAGTTTTACCAATACATCACGGCACCGACATCAACTTTGTACTAAAAGCTATCTTTGTGTGTCCACAGACAAAACTGGACCTGAACCTGAACATATCCGACTTTGTTTTCAGCAACAGATGCTACTTTGAGTCGCGCGAACGCAAGACGATTGAATGCACAACCACTATTTATTCGTTTGGTAACGTTGTACTGGAGTCTAAAGAAATCCAACACGGACTATTGCTAGACCAAGGCAAATACGTGTACAGTTTCGTGTATGTGAACCAGTTCTTTGATGCTTTTATGAAAGGCATTCGGTCTTTGCAAAGTTACGAAGAAATTGATATCGCTATTCGAAATCTGTGCATCGTGCAGGTAAGATAATACATTGTTATGTCCTTTTTCTACAATGTTCGATGTGTGACTAAATCAAATAACTATTTAGGTGTTCGATGACATTGAAGAGAAGTATGGCTCCTCTGCAACATCCTTTAACCAACCCTGGGATACACAACAACAAAAAGAACAACCAGCAGCACCAACAACAGCAGAAACATCACAAGCGACCTCATCGTCATCACCGTCTTCTCCGCAGCTCGTCATGGTCTATGACTTTGAACGAGGCCACGGAAACATTGCCATTTCGGCGGTGGGTGATGCAGCGACCACATCCAAGCTGGGTATTGGCCGTGGATTCGATTTCCTGGACGACATGTAAAATCAACAACCCCTTTCTTTTTTTAGCTATGTCTCATTATGCTTGCACCCCACGCATAAATATACACACACACACAGCGCACATAACCCAACGTACATACACACACAATCCATAATCTACACTTCACACTTTACAACCCACTCACTTACAAACACTTTATCACACACACAAATTGCACAAACAACATACACATTACAACATTTTCTTTCTAAAAAGAGAGAGTTAATTATTCTTCTTATTTACTCCTCCCTTTTTCTGACATTCGCTGAAAAAGGCAAAATGACTCAATATATGACCTCCCAAGGAATGTATTATGTTTTAATATAACTTTCTTTTACAACGTATCATCTGTCACTTTCACATTGTTTCGCACAATACTCGATCATGCACCATCCCACGCCACACCACACAGAGCAAAAGGGGTAGCTTTACGTAAAGTTTAAACAGAAGAAGAGAGATACTCTTTTGCAAATTAAGTGTAAAGTTATGTAGACAAAAAAAGAGAGAGTTGGAGATAGAGATAGATAGAGAGGACATTCCATATACAAAATTGATGACTATAGCTATTTACAAAAGGAAGGAGATGGAGGAGGAGGAGGATGGTAACAAAAGAGAATAGGCGGGATCGGTTGGTCGACTTAAAATGGTATCTTTTCCTGACAGGAAGGGGCGGATATATATAAACAAAACAAACAAAAATCCATCATTCTACAATGATGATAAGGCTGCAGAAGCACTGATCACACACGCGACTCCATTGCGCTGGTGCGGACGGTGTAGCAAACAGAGGCAGCCTGTTTGAGCTATGACGTTGACAGATTATTTTGCCGCATCTATTTTGGCCGTCATTGATGGCTTCTTTTAGTAACTATAACTTTCACACGCACAGAGAGAGAACAAGGAGCAATGTCATACCTTCTACAATGATGCTTTCTTTGGAACAACGTAAACTGCGTAGGACAGCGCCTATTTTCCGAGCGTTCGAATTGACATTGATCTGCTAGTTGATCGGGAACCCAATGGGCACGGGGTATCAAGCGAAAGCGTGTCTTGCGGTCTTCTGGTCGCAGATGCAATAGGTAATGATGATGATGAAACTGAGTATGACGGATCGAGTGCGACTGATAAGTGGAGCTCTATAATCATGTCTGAGTAAAGGAAGATATCACACACTAGATCCATATACTAACCTGTTGGTAGGCTGTTGATTGATGATGATATTCATCCACAGTGGTCGTGCCTGACCCTGCAATCATCATTTCGATACCACGCAGGCGACCTTCGAAAGTATGAATAATGTGACCCGTACCGACCCCACCACCTACAAACATGCCGACCTCCCAGCGCATCCTGTGCACCAAATCATCCTTGGACTCGATGCCCAGAATATCCGCTATTGCCCGGCGGAAATTCCACGACTCGTTGTTGACGCTGCTTCTTTCGTCTGCTGCACTGTATGCATCACCATCATCATCTTCGTCCGGCTGCTGTTCAAGCTCCTGCTGCTGTGAATTGAGTTGCTCCATTTTCATTTCCAAATCGGCAGTCAGTTCCTCGAGTGTGTCGATCATTAACAACTGCTGCTTAGCAACCTCCTGACACTCGCGTATCCGCTCTTCGTAAGCCTTTTCGCGTTCGCGGTATTGCTCCTGTACGGTCTGTTCGGCCACCAGCAGCTCTCGTACCCGCCCTTCGGTCCCGAGCAGCTCAGTGGATAGAGACTCGAGCCCCTCGGACTGGGTAATACACGACGAGACGAGCTCGAGAAACTGCGAGCGCCACTCTGCGGATGATGAATTCGCCAGGTCACACGAAGACGCGATCGACGCTGTCTCGGACAGCTCATCCAATCGGGAATTGATAAGAGAGTTTGTTGTGAGAAACAAGGCCGTCAAATTCGGGCTGGTCGGAGGTGCCAGTCCGTGATTGGCATTGTGATCAAACAACGCATCGTCCTCCTCTTCCTCCTCGTTGCCTTGGACGTAATTGTTATTACTGTTGAGTAACATGTCCTCTGCAAAATCGTCGTCCGTGCGCAGATGAGACCACACATCCTCTTTTTGTTCGCCATGGCGTTGCAGCTGGTCTACCGTGGGTGCTGGTGGAGGTGGCGGTGGTGAGTTTAGCGCTTCATTTTCATCATCGTTCTCATCAGCGTCGTCCTCGTCGTTTGCTTGGCTGTCGTTTGCTTTTCTCTGCTTGTGATGCAGCATAAACTCAACCGACCCGTGCGACCGTATGCGGCGATGACCTAGCAAGCTGGATTTCTTATTTTGATGGTCGATAGACGTGCTCATCCGGCGCTCACGTCGTTCGGACAGTTCATCTTGAAATAGTTCCTGGACGTGAAACTCCTGCATCGTCCGCGTGATCCCCGTGATCTTGGCCCGCAAGATTTCAAACGCATCGATATGAGGGTCCCACATCCTATGCTGCTCCTTGTCCACAACTTGTTCCTGCAAGCGGCTGGTGATACTGTCGTAACGCTGCTGTGTTTGTGTAGACGATTTCGTCAAGCGCGGCTCAACGGGCACAGAGATAGCCTTTTGCCTCCGCAATGTGCCTTCCCCAATACTTCCTCGGCGCTTCTTCTTGGCCATCCGAATGGCCCGCATGAACCTGCTGCTGTTGTTCATTGGCGTAAAGCCGCCCAACGACGGCGGCTCAGCGTCGGTGGATAAAAGCGAGCTGAAAGACCGAGTGTGCATGGACCCCAACTCGTCGTCGTTTTTGCCGTCGTGGTCGTTATAGTCAGGAAAGGGAGGGGGCAAGGCGGCAGTATTACTAGTCAAAGTGGGAGAAATGGCGGTGGTGGCAGTTGTGGCAGTAGAGGAAGCAAAAGAAGAGTCAAAGAAGCGCGATGGGGTCGATGATGGCTGCACTATTATCTTGTCTGTCGGCGGAGGTCCCGTGATGCAGGTGGTGCTTGCATGCTCTCTGCTGTTGTTGTTGTTGTTGTTGGTGCTGCTACTCCTGCTGCTGCTGCTGCTGCTGTTTGTTGACATTAGTTGATCTGTTTTGTCGCTGGCGTCTGACACAAAGATCGCTGGTGAATTGTGGGTCAAATCTGGCAAGATCTTGAGGCCATTCACACACGAGACATTCTGGTCAACATCAAAAGTCAATCTCGAGGTTTCGTCTATTGGGACATTTCGACGGGAAGAGAAAAAAAAAGAACACATACTATGAATGTTGAATCGTTGGAATCGAGCGGCGGCGGCAGCGGCGGTCGCGGCTGCACGGATAAATGTTGCATTGTTTATGTTTTTCTGCTGTACACAGCTCTCTTCGGGTGTGCAGCTGTGTCGCTTTTACTCTGGCTTTAGTTCAACACACACACTTGCAAAAGAAGAAAAAAGGCCAGAAGGAGGGAGCAGAAAGGGGGGTTTGGAAGAAAAAGGTTAAGTAGAACGGGAATTTTTTTAGGGAACTCGTGGGCAGGTGCGTGCGTGTCGTCTTGAAAGACCCGTGGTGGGGAACGAGAACAATAAGAGGACCGCCAAGGCTTCAGCATTTGGTTGGTCTTGACCTATTCTGTAGAAGAGCATGTGGCACACGTTTTCCCAATAACCCCCTCTCTTACGTCTGCGCCCGAGTTGGACGTACACGAATGCCACACCCTCTGCCCTTGTGCACCCAAACCTCTTTGCCTTGCCACAGGCTCCTTTCTTTAAAGATTTTCTATCGCTGCATCGGTGCTCGCTTAAGCAACAATGCTTGCCGATGTTGGGTAGAAGAAACGTGGCGTACAATGCACCTAAATCTCAGACTGTGCTACCTTAATTTGCCAAATTAAAAGATCAGGGTGGCTTTCAATCAAAAGAACAATTGCCGATGAACCAAGTTTATTAGGATGCTCTAAATTTGAGACGCAAAGTAGTTCTCACGATGCACTTTTTGTTCCTCAGCTAATCACTTGAAGCAAATTTGTTCCAGCCACGATCAACAAGTGCTTCTTCTTTTGCTTCGTACCGTGATGCTTGTCGCCGTGGATCTCCCCAGTCTCCTCGGCAACCGGCAAATTGCCAATAATGCTGTAGTCTAAACAAATTAAGCTTTTCTGAGGTTAGTTTCCACCTTGCATGATGTTAACATTACCAAATCCGTATTATTCTGGCTTCATCGCAAGAGCCAGTTGTGATACGTATAAATTACTGTTGCTACTTTTAGAAGAGAGCCAAGTCTATAAACTTATGCAACAGCAATGAAGCTATCAATATGCTAAAAGTAATTTGAAATTGCTGGATGATGAAATTGGTTCACTAATGCATTATTGGTCGTTTGAACTGCTTGATTAACGTTCTCGTATTTGTATGGATATATCCCCTATGTTTATGTCTGCATAAATGCAAAGAGTAAGGCGTCTATTACATAAAGTGCCATCCAAATATTCTTTTTTCGACTTTGCAGAGAAGCGTATGTTCTTCCATAAATGATCATTCTTATCGTCTGTTCAACCTTGAGCGTTCGCGGCCGTGCTAGGTACAACATTTGCAGCTCTGACCACCCACTTTCCTTCTGCATTATTACATGCGTGCTTAATTTAGTACACTATATTTACCGTACCACATACATTAGATTATACTCCACAGCAGCATAAACAGTTGGCTACTTCAATAGTGTCACTCGTACCAACAAACCAATTTTTAACTTCTTATTGATTCTGTTAACGGGAGTTAGCATTCTAGCTTATTTACGTGGTTTAGCTATTTGCTGGCATTTTTATTCCCTACAGTATAATAAAAGTGTTCTTAAGAGAGACAAGAAAGACACGTGCAGTCTTTTACTATTAATAAGTGAGTTGATTTTCTTGTAGCCTTTTATGAGAATTATTGAAATAAGAGCCAAGAAGTAGGAGAAACGGACACAGATAATGGACTCCTATTCGTACATCACTCTGTTAGTGAAGGTTAGGAGGAGCGCTGAGAAGAAGACTTTGGTGTGATAGATAAGAAAATAACCAGAAGAATGGGAAGCTTGTAAAATGGACCACTCAAAGTAAATATGCCAACAACCGACATTTCTTCGGATTTGACTATTTAGCATGCCCGTTATCATTATGTGATACTGCTGCTCTATGTGCCAATTTCACATTTGTTACAATTTGAATCACCCTGTCTTTATTACATTTCAATGATGTGTACATCGGAGAACTGGAGGGCTGTTCTGCGACGCCATATAATGATCTGATTTGCAGTTAGTGAGATAGCTATCGGAGGTTTTAGAAAGACTCTGACATGGTTTACTTACGGCGCTGTTGCTCTTCCTTGATGTAAGTTAATCAAGTAATAGCTCCTGACAAAGGAAATCTATATTACACTTTACCTTCAAATCGACGAGCTTATTTGATCCACCATACACATGCGTTAAATACGTGCATACACGATTACTTAACGGACATTAGAGATTGTCACACGTTTGCCAAAATATGATATGTCGGACATGTAGTGAAACTTACGTTACGTGCAGACAATGCTTTTGAATTTATCATATACTGCATGCAATGTCATTTACCACGCTCATATTATAAAGGAATAAAAGTCAATGAAATTGATGGATTAAAGTGGTGGAGAATGGAAACAGAAAACAACTTTTGTAGAAATTAAAGTTGTTCTATTATCATACATAGTGTCTTGTTCGTTCCAATGAGTGAAAGGTCTTCAAAAATCCAAGCGGTCGGGACCGAACCGCCAACAATTGATTTGCGAAATCTCTTCACTTGCCCAATTGAGCTCGCGCGTTTTTCGGCATTTGCACAGATACGTATATTCTACGTTCGCCAGCAATAAGCGTCATAGGTCAATAGAAGACGTTGATAAGCAAACATCCAACTGGTATATCAACGTAATGGTAACATACCTGCAGATGTCAAAGTCTAGATACGATAGCACCAGGTAGTAAAGCAAAATTGTTTGAAGTTTTGACAAGGTGGTACATAGGAAAATAGCGGGTCAAATAATAGAGTTGGGCACTTGGCGATGTCAACATGACGAGGATACCACAAACTACATGTTCTTCAACGCCAATAGGTTTAACATAATATGTAATTGTTTGCCTATAAGGACAGAGCCGTTTTCTTAGCGTTGGCATCCTTCCTTTGGTTGCGTCACTAAGAACATTTCTTTGCTAACCATTTGTAAAAATGCATTAGTCTGGTTTGGCATTCTTATACTGGGTGTTGAGCCCACGTATATTCACAATGCGAACAAGAAAAGTTAATCCCGTTTAACGAGCCCTTGATCCAAAATGATAGTGGATATACGAGTCTTCACTTCTTCGATTGACATTAACCACTGATTTTCTTATTGATGAAAGAATGGAGGAAGAGTTATTGGTACCATAATACAGTTAAACCTCAGCGCTACTATCCCCATTCAGCCTACAATTAAGCACCTTGTTTATCAATACTTTCGACTTAACTTTCATGAGATACTACGTTTGCAACAATAAAGTCTGAACTGCTCTCTAGTTTTAATCCAACACGTAAAAAGTCGAGTGCTGTAGTCTACATTTTACACCAATTTTGTAAGAGTGCCGTAAAACTATATGTTATGTAATTTGTTAAATGGTACCGTAACAGCAAATATCCTTTTCACGACATACAGAAGTATACGTTTGCAGTCTTTTACCTACAGAGGCGCATTGTGCACACAAGTTATGCACATCTGGGCTGACTATAGATAATCCGTCATAGAGCTCTAAACTCCGAAGAATTGTATGGTGAAAATCGGTACCGCTGAAGTGTCGCGTGATCGACGGTGATATCATTCATTGCACTACGCACATAATCAGCACCCGAGTCATATATGACTCTCACAGATTATGTGTTGAAGTCCTGCGAAAAATCCCTCTTCTTTAACTTTACTTATCGTAGATCAATATCTCAAGTTTCAGTGGTTTGCGCTTGGCGAAGTAGTGTTTCCTGTATTGATAGCATTCACTTGATACCTAAAAATTCTTTAAATGCCTAAGATAAAGTGAAGTCGCTTTTGGTACCTTGTCCTAGTCTGGATTATCTTTTGATTCTCGCGTAGCGTGGTATTGGTAGAGAATAAAGAAATGTTCTACTTGAGCTCTCGTGTGATTTCCTGATTATGGCAATCCCAGTGTTGTTCGAACCGCTTGTCCGTTATCTTTCTAAAGATCATCACACTTTTGTTGACTCGCTTATCACCACTTGTGATCTTTCACCGCAGCTGATTCTCAAATGTCTGTTGGGTTCACCACAGGAAAGGTTTTATTGAAAACGTTATTTCCAAAAGGATGACCGCTCAAAAGAGCAGACAATGTCTCCTACGATAATATAGTTCGTCCCAAGACCGAGTTCTTCGTGATTCCTAAATGCTACTGCTTGCAAAGAAAAAAAAATAAGCAGCCGCTTCAGCACCCTTCTCTGCTTGTAGCTTTGATCTTTGCTTTTTCTTATTCTGTCCAAAGCCACTTTTTTTCTGTCTTTTTGTTTTGTTTTCTTTCTTTTGACGCCATTTGGGCACCGAAAAAAACGGCTTAGAAGGTCGCGTACTTCGGTGATAAAAGGTTATAAAGGAAATTATTGATCCCTTATGATGCTGGCTTGAAAGTACTCCCCTTCCATCTGTCGAAATCCTCGAGTAGATCGTGTACTGATCCACATCTTCTAAATGTTTTGGAGGTCAATATATTGGTGTTGTTTGCTTGGTGTTAAATTTTAATTTACAAAAAATGATGCCTCTTGGCTAAGTAAATGGTATTGCTGAAACACCACTCGGGAACAACGCTCGTCATTATATGTAACTGGTGTAGGAAAGCTTCTTTTGCAATAGAAAATGTTTTTTTTTGGTTAATCGAAAGTGTAAGGCATTCCTGCATGGGCTAGTTGTAAAGTTGTCAGCTATAAGATAAATTAAGTGGACAATCCAACAAAGTGTTTTTCTTTGTGCATCATGATATATAAGCGCAAACCTTTAATGACCCGAAGAGATCAGTCTACTAAACAATCGCATGTGCACAGATTGAGCTTTTACTTTTCCAAAATGTTCAAGCTATGCTGGTTTGTATGGTATTTATCATCTCACTTTAAAGCCTGTAGCGTTCCGAGTGTAAGCATACTTAAGAGCTTACTCATTCATAAATTCATGGTATACATGTAATGTTGTGCACGAACGTATTATGTAGCTGTTGAAATTGCCGTAGTAATGTATTTCGATAACGCGCAACATGCGGACATCAGATGCAAATCAAAGGGGTAACATACATATTTGATGGTAAAGGGGAACTTGACAAGATTCATTGTATGAGGTACCGACAGAAAAATGAAACTGTGCAATAAACGATAGATGAACTATAACAAAGGAACATGACATACTATAGTAGGAAAGTACGATCGCAACTGGTTATAGTATGTAATAGTTACTCTAAGGTAAATGACAGCGAATATGACCAGTGGATAGCTACTGTCATACACGAGTAACTTCTAACTACAGCGTAGCTTGTTTGCGGTTTTTAAAGATGGGAGGATTTTCAGGGCGATCTTTTTACGAAAATCATCGGTGGCAAAATCACGTCAGGTTCCGCATCTGCTAATAAAGGCATCAAAGGAGAGATTTTAAACGTGCTGCAGTAGTATACATGCGCATGCTATTATTGGAAGCATATTAATTGGCCGTTGCAGCATGTTTCTCCTATGTGAAAATTAACATCACACCACTACATACTGAATTCTCATGGTATGCCTCGAATGAAAAGTGTAGCGCTGATCCAGTTGTTGAGTGCAAAGCAAAAACAAGGTCGGGTCCAAACTATCATTCTTATTATATTGGAGCCTAGTTTGTGAAGGGAACTTGTAATGCAGAGCTGTGCGCCCGTCCCCGACAGCAGAGATAAATGCAAAAGCAATATGGATAAATACATACATATCAGCAGCTTGGATGAACGTTTCGATACTCTGTCGGGTGCAGTACATATACATGGTTCAGGAGAAAGAGAAAGTGAATGGGAGCCTCGGAAAACTCGTATGAAACATTAAGACAGAAGCACCCGCATTGTCAATAGCCAATCGAGTTTAACAAAGAAGAAGAAGAAAAGAATGCAGATAGACTCCTCCTTTTTTTCTTAGGCATGCAGTGTGTGCTGTGATGCTGAGAGTTTGAGATACATTCCCGCGCTTTTTCGTGCTCTGTCTTCAACCAACTCTTCTTCGTCGGGACCTGTGGCCGAGTATGGATCGCACTACATATATTCGGCCCCTTCGTAATAAGCTGATGTATGCGGCCTACTGCAAAATCATGTACATGTATTGGACATGCTTGGGTGCATGAAAAGTGTCAAACTGCATACGAAAAGTAGTGACGATAAGGCCTGTGGCCACCTGTTGTACTTTCACATGGGATGGAGCATTAGCAAGCGATAAGAGTCTGATGTATTATTTGGCCCAGTGTGAAAGCCATCATCATGATACTATCACAGCAGGCCTTTTTTGATGAAAATGGTAGGAAGAAATGCTGCAGCGTGATGCAAGTAACGCTGGCATTGATAGATTTGTTTTGTACAGTAGCTATGCTAGCCTCACGGAATTTGTAGGGTGTTGCTATGATGTATGCGTGTATGTTATCACATACCGTACCACTATGTAGCGTTATTATTCACTCGATAAATAGTAGCAATACTAAGGAAATGTCGATTCTCGTATCACTTGGATCATGTAGTGTCATTACCAGACCCGCGATTGTTTAAAAAGTAGGTAGTAGATCAAACGAACAAGAAGGATACGTCGCAGAACTCCAGCTTTGGCTGCTTTGTGTCACGCAATGCAGCATCACCAGTGGCACCATCATCCGACATCAGTGACACGCGAAATAGAAAGCGATAGAAAATATCTAAAGAGTGTGCTATTGGTAAATACAATCGCGATCATTCTACTGCGCTTTTTCTTCCTTTGCTGATTAGTGACATGGCCAAAAAGCATGCCGGAGCGTCTTTTGGATCAGAAAACGTGTTTCCTGATCGTGTAACGTAAGCAGCATTACCACCGGACTCCATCAAGACGGGCTATGTAATGAAAAGCAAGAAATTGAGGATGTACAATGATGCACATGGAGCATATGCTGCTTGTTGAATTGATGTATTATGTCTCTCTATCTCCGTTCACCAAGCAGCATCTTCATCATCATCATAACAGTACGACCTAAACGAGCAAAAGAAAATTTGTTCGCGCGCTTTTTCAAATCATCGTAAGCATAGCGAGAATATCAAAGAAACAAAAAAAGAAGAGTTCTTGGCCTGCATTGCGCATCCTAAAACGTTTTAAAAACACAAACTTGTGAGGTTAAAGTCCTTTGACCCACTACTCGCTGATATCTGTAATGTTAGCAGCAGCAGCAGCAGCATAGGAGCACTTTTTCTTTGTTGTGACGCAGCAAGTTCCATGGAACTGCTGATCGCTTCCGACAAGGCACAGACATACAGGGTCATTTTCGCGATATAATCATCCGTTGTCAGCCCCGGATCAGTAGAAGGTGATGTCCATTTCTCTCCTTCCAACTTGATCACCAGTATGGGGCGGCGGCGTCGTCGAGAGGGAGAGGAAAAAGAGAAACGGCGGCGCTGTGGTGCTTTGATCCTCATTCTCAAAAAGTGCTCACATAGACACGATGGGAGTGTAGTGATACTAAGTGTTGACTGACGCCACCATCATGCATATCTCCTCACTCTAGATTATAGAGTCTCTCAGCCTGCTGATCCGACAAACAGAGAGTGAGAAATCGGGTGACTCCCAAAGTAAGGTGAGAGTGGTTTCATCAGCCGATTTTTGCAGCCCTCTGGATTTAAAAATAGCATGTGTTTAGAGTAATAGTTGTGCTGCGATAATAAAGAAAGACAACAACAGTCGTAAACAACAATAGGAGGTGGTTTCTTGACATAGCGAGGAGTCATCATTACCCACTAAGGACTACTACTACTACTACTATGTACTACTACTACTATGTACTACTACTACTATGTACTGCTGCCACCACCAACCCTCCTCAGTTTTAAAAGATCCAACTTTTTGTTCTTAGTACTGTAGGAACATACTTTATTTGAAAAAGGGGGATAGGCACTGTAGCCATTGTTCTGTGCTCTCTCTCACTCTCTCTCATAACTACTTGTTGCTGTCGTCGTGCAACCCACCTTGTCCCTTTTGTTGACGGGTGGTACCACAATGGGACGGAATCGCGTGAGCATGTCTGTGACGTATAACATAACATTACTGGTATGAACCAAACACCGCCTCATCGTACTGGAAGAGCTGCTGCTTCAGGTTGCTTACAGCATTAGTACCGGGCAGCAGTCAGCAATAGCGTCGTCTCTCACTCCCAACCCCAACCCCCCCACCTCTTCCTTCTCTCATTCATTCTTCCTCTACTCTGCCATTCCTCCCATACAATCCCCCCCCCAGAAAAACAAGAGGCACTGATTTCTTCTCCTCTGGTACATTGCCTTATATGGGAGACAGAGAGAAAGTATGAGAGCGTGTGTGTGTTTGTGTTTGTGTGTGTGTGTGTATATGGAAGGGGTGACGGGTTGGCTTGGGTTGGGTTGGGGGTGAGTTGGGATGGGCTGCTGCTGCTGCTGCTGTTGTTTTCTAATCCCCGTCAACTTATATAACCCTTCATTCACGCACACGATCATTTCTCTTTCCCTCTCTCTTTCTCTTCTCTTCTTTCACCATCGATACGGCCACCACTTCTACCTCTACTAGTGCCACTACTACTACTCCTACTACTACTACTACTACTACTACTACTACTACTGCTACAGCTAGTAATACTACCACTACACACTTCTTCTTTGTTGTCACCTTTTTCACCCACTCCCCCTTTATTCTCCAAAAAAGAAACAAGCATCCTTGATGGCTGATTTTATTTGCCTCGCAGTGGCATCACAATACCCTGAACATCTCACCACCAGTAGTGTGGAACCCTCAACTCCCACGACGACGACTTCATCTTCTTCTTTTCGACGTTCCTTGAACGCAGCCACCATCCTCGGCCGTCGACTCTCCAGATCGTCTGAATCTGCCCATCCCCACGAAACCAGCAACAACAGCAACGTTACCGCCACTACCACTACCAATACAACGAACAGCAGCGTCTCAATGCATGTCCGCATCGTTCCTAGCATTGATAATCCACGACGGAGTCTGATCTTTGACATTGTTGACCGCGAGCTCAAGGGGGGCTCTGTAGTCAAGATTGGCCGCTTCACAGATCGATCCGTGACGACGAACCATGTCTCATTCAAGAGCAAGGTTGTATCTCGCACCCACTGTGAAATTTGGGTGGATGCTGAAGATGGCAAAGTACGTTGTTGGTTACACACACACACACACACACACAATATCTCTCTCCTTCTTTTTCTTTTTTGCGCTTGTGTTACCCACATTCACACAACTCACATGATGTTCCTCTTCCTTTACACAGCTTTATGTACGAGATACCAAGTCATCCTCCGGGACATTTGTCAACCATGGACGACTCAGCGCAGCCAACCAGGAAAGTCGGCCTGTCGAAGTCCACGATGGCGACATTGTCCAGCTGGGTGTGGACTACCAAGGCGGCGTGGAAGAAATGTACAGAGCTGTCAAGATGCGCTTCGAACTGAACCGTCGCCCGCAGCCATTGATCCACTCGTCGGCACTCACACACATTGTAAAGAAGGAGGAGGATCACGGACACAGCAGTAGCGGTGGTGCCGTCGACGAATGCTGCATTTGTCTCTACGCCATGGCTCCTTTCCAGGCATTATTCATTGCCCCTTGCTGCCATAGCTATCACTTTAAATGCATACGGCCCCTTCTCGAAAGCTATCCTGGCTTCCAGTGTCCACTATGTCGCACCTATTCTGACTTGGAGGCGAGTGTTGAGGAGCCTGCCACACCGGTTACGGAGGATCAACCTCAACAGCAGCAGCTACAACACCACCACCAACAACAAGAAGAGGAGGAGGAGCAGCAGCAGCAGCAGGTTATTGCCGCTACTTCTACTCCACACGATGACATACAAGTCGAGGACCAACGTGAATCAGGAGACCTTCATCATCATCATCATCATCATCATCAATCTGAACAACAACAACAACCACTCCAAACAGAGCAGCATCACCGGGAAGAGCATGAGCAATCATCATTCCATCATCACAATCAAACAGACCCCTTGGACACCACCCTTGTGCTTTCACCCTCAAACCTGTCGGGAATCCTGTCAAACCCGTCGTCGCCATCAGGTACCGTATACTCTTTTATTTTTATTTTCCCAAAATCCCATTCTCGTAAACTCTGTTTCTTATTTTCACTTAAGAGAAGTTAAGGGGTGGGGGCATTCGCAACCCAAAAAAAAAAAAAGAGGTGTGAAAGTTTTGCTATGGAGAATGCTCATTTTGAGTTAAAACAAAAATAGGGCAAGATCATGAACAACATGCCCGTGCAATGGATCCAACCACCACCACCACCACACCAAACTCACGGCGAAACTCAGAACAACATCAACGACGCAACACGGCTACAAACTTTGTCGATAAGCTGAAAATGGCCTTTTCTTCTGCAGAAAAGCGAGCACAACAACAACAACAACAACAACAACAGCAGCAGCAGCAGCAGCAGCAAAAGCAGCACCGTCGATCCACAATAAGGCCATTGTCATATCCGAATCTCTGGCGACGGGACGATTCGGAGAACGAAGAAGATGAATCTGATGATCGGCCGCAGGCAGCTGGATCATCTCCCTCATCATCGTCATACGCTTCACCGTCGTCCAGTCCGCCGCATCCTTCTGCAGTCTTGCTAACGCGCACGCTGTCAGCGCAGGCCAGCAGTAACGGGCCAGCGGTGCATCTGGCTGACATAATCGAAGAGGCGTCAACATCGTCCGTACATGAGTTATCACGTCCTGTTACAATGAGCTAAAACGCACACAAAAGATAAAGCAGAAAAACTTGTCTTGATCCAAGCAACCCCCCTTCCTTCAGACCCAATTGTATCATATAATCCATTCACTATTGCTCCACACCACCCCCCTCCCTTCTCTCTTATTCATACTCGGCTGCTTCTCCTTCTTCTCCATATCTAATCTAAATCACCACACACCTCCTTCTTTTCCTTATCCTCCATATCCCCAATACGCTGTATTCACTCTATCTTCCTGACGTTTTGTGCTGGCCGTGCAAAATATAATCGCTTCTTCTTGGTTTGATATGCAGATATTCACATTTAAATAAGTAGTTAATTGTTTATATGTACATGCTGAGTTTCGAGCCTTTTGGAGGAGAGAGAGCTACTTGGTAGCTGTTGAGAGCAGTAGGTTCGGGGGGAAGAGGGTATGCAATATCACGTCTTTTTACTCTTTTTCCTTTGCCGCGTAGTTGGACCAGTTGGTAAGCTATCCGCACTGGTGATGGCAAACTCGTCCGCATGATCAAACGTCCGTTTCTTCATTGGATTCGCTTTCTTGTGGGCCTTGCCTGGCATACGCTCTTTCTTGGCTTCCTTCTTCTTCTGTCCTTTGCTTGTCTCTTGCAGGTTGGACGGCGCTTCACGTAGCGCAAATGACTTGGCCATATGACCCAGGTGGAGCTTCCTGACATGGAAGATGTGCTTTTCTGCACTAGCATGCGTTGCGTAAGCACGCATGCTGGACCAATAAGCTTTGCGCGCCAACAGGACATTCTGCAGTACATCCAATGTCTTTTTTTTTAAAATTCCTCTTCTAACAAAACACACTCACTACGCTCCCCGTCCTAACATCTTTTTTTTTTCCTTGATGCAGAAAAAATGAACTTACGTCTTGATTATGCAGCAAAAACTGTTCCATCTTGTTTTGCAGTTCCTGTGCAGGTGTGTGGAAATCCACTTTTGGCGTGAGTGTCGATAGGACAGCTTCAACGGTCACCGGTTCAGGAAACAGATCTTGTGCCTTGAGGATATCCAAATAATCCATTTCGCTGGGCAATAGGAACAGCGCTGCACTACCTGCCTTTCCCAGACGCGCTGTACGACCCACACGATGCACATAATCTTTCAGGTCGGTGGGAGGATCATACTGGATAATGCGGTCCACGTCCGGCATATCCAATCCTCGTGCAGCGACATCCGTACATAGCAGCACGCCTGAGGATGACTGGCTGAATTGCTGATAAGACCGTGTGCGTGATTTTTGGTCCATGTCGCCATGGAGTCGGTAGACGGGCACGTCGTTTAGCAACTGACTCACCAGGTAGCCAAGGTCGGGTTCATCATCGTCATCCGTCGTCGTCTTTGGTTTGTTCACCTTTTTGTTGCCCATGATCTTGTTCAGCGCCTTGTGCATAGCCTTGTTCTCATTCCCATCATCGCTTTCATCTTGCTCGCCATCGTCATTATCGTCGCCATCTTCTTGTTTGCCAGCATTCCCAAATAGGGCATAATGAAAATCCACAGAATCACAACAGGATAAAAACACAATGACCTTGCTGTTTTTTGACCTTTTCCGCTGTGCGTCCCAGAAGCAGGACCGGATCATGGCAGTCAATGTGACAAGCCGGAGCTTGGCCGGCGTGATTGTGTAGGTTTGTTTGAGCTGATTGGGCGTCGAGTATTTTTCCATCATCATATCGTCGTCATCCTTGTCCTGATCCGTATCCAAACTCTCCTTGACAGCGTTGCCACTCACAAAGACAGGTCGATCCAACGCCACACCAGCCAAATGCTTGACATCATCTCTCAACGTGGCCGAACAGAGGACGTTCTGTCGCTTGGCTGGCCAAAACTTGTGCTGTAATGCAGTGATGTACTTTGGATCCGTCTTTCCGTTCCGCTCATCCAATAGCTTCATAATCTTGGTCAATGTCTCTTCAAATCCAAGATCCAAAAGACGATCTGCTTCATCGAGAATAAGCCAACGTAGCTGTCGCACGTCAAAGCTCTTTGTATTCTCGAGATGATCCAATAGTCGACCAGGTGTGCTGACCAAGACATTGACACCTTTACGCAGGCGAGCCTTTTCCTTGTTTTTGTTTTCACCACCGATCAAAAGACCAGGTACGATCCAATGAAGTCGGCGTACGTCTTGTGATCTGGGGACGTTGACGAGTTTTTGGAGCACTTGCAAAACTTGCTGGGCCAATTCACGTGTGGGTGTCAGGATAATAGCGACGGTGCCAATAGCTCGATCGCCAAATCCGGCATAGTCACTGGTAATTGTGGATGCTGCAACAAGTCGGCTCACAACTGGGAGCAAGTATGTGAGAGTCTTGCCAGAGCCGGTTTCGGCTTGCACCACGACGTCCACGTCGTGATCTGGAATCGTCGCATCGCGGACAGTCCGTGATGGACCTAACAGTGTAGGAATCGCTTTGCGCTGGACGTTGGTGGGAACCTCAACTCCAAGTTTTGAGCTTAGTCCAGTGCAGAGATCGGGATCGATGCCCAAACCGGTGAACGTCGTACTGTCGGCGACAGGTGCATTGCTTGGAATATCGTTGACTTTCCTCTTGATATTTTTGGCAAGTGGTTGCCTAAATTCTGGATTCGCAGTGAAAATCGAAGAAACAACTTGATTTCTGCCATGAACAAACTTTTGTTGGAGTGATGTTCGTTCTAGATCAGACGAAGGGATCGATTCGCTTGTTGTTGTTGTTGTTGCTGTTGCTGCTGCTGCTGTTGTTGCTGGTGTTGTTGCTGGTGCTGCTGCTGCTGCTGTGCTTACAGGTGCTGCTGGTTTCTTGATCACTGGCGCTTGCTTTGCTACTGTCGCTTTCTTTGTTCCTGTAGAAGCGGTAGCAAGATTCTTCTTTCGAAAGGCAACACTTTGTGAGGTTTTGGAGGTATTGGGCTTACGGCTGCTAAAGTTGATCAGCAATCCATCGTCTTCAGCCATGATCTTAGAAAGGTTGTCAAATTTTTTTTTTTTTTTGGTGCGCTGTATCAGCGTCGACTTTTATTTCAAACTACGTTGTGGTGAAGCGAGTGGGGAGAAATATTCTTGGCACAGAAAGGCGGCGATTTTGATACGCTGTGCGATGTGTAGAGTGTGAGCCGGTATAAGTGGCTTGTCGTCAAGACAAAGGTCCAATGATGTTTCCAAATGCTATGTACAGCTGCAAAAACTATGCTACAGCTGTTGCAGTTTTGCCTGAAGACTTTCCCGGGATTTTGAGCTCCAATGCTTCTTGGCCATAATGTGATTTAAGGACGAAATGCACTGGGTTTCAAAACTCATTCTATATTAGATAGGTTCGGGCAATGATCAATGAATTATACAAAAAAAAGCAATGATCAAGACCCTCCGAGCATAGACTGGTTGAGTCACCCAACCGAGGGTTTCTTGAGACTAGATATGTATGAACCCGCATCCGTATACCTTCCCTACAAACTTTTTACTCCCAAGTAAGATATATACTTCTGTGTTGGCAATATCACACTACCCGTTCTTACCTTCCTTATCATAATTATGATACCGCAAGGAAGTGACTATAAGCCCAATGGCGCATATCACCTAGTCTTCCATATAATAAAAGCCAAAAAAACTATAAATTAGTAGATAGGTTTTCAACCTTGAAACCCCTTACTGGGCTAAACTAGTCGAGAGGATGCTTTGGAAGGTTCAAGCTGATAAAGCTGTCAAGTATCAACTTCAAGAACGATATTCAGCCCCCATCCCCTCAAACCTAAGTATAAATTGTATATTCCCTTGCCGGAAATGAATGACTTCCATAAAAACAGGATAAGTGCTGTTGCAATAACGACATTTCTCCAAAGCAGACGAGGCCTTATCACGTTTGCCAGCACTCAAATTGATTGTCAAGTCACCGCAAATTGCAAAACCAGCAAATATATATACTTGCTCAATCCTTCAAAAAGAAATTTGTTGCCAACGCGACCGCTCCAACACGACCTAAAATATAAACAACAAGCTTCCCTGATACCATAATTCACAGCAGCGGCAACAACAACAACACTACCAAGATAAGTTACAATTATCGATTTTGCGTCTATTTCAAGGCTTGGGACCGAGCGTTTTTGTTCGGCGATGATATCTACGTCAAATGCGCGAAGTGCAAGTTCGCATTAAGCAAATATTTACAATTAACAGATTCCGATAGCGGCTTGACTTTATCTCGTCACCCAGCTTGGTCGACAAATTGGACTACTATAAAGTACATGAGTGCTGAAGAAAAGTCCAACTGAAAAGACTCAACGCTCGATATAGACAAAGGAAGATACAAGCTAGAGAACAGCATACGCCTGAATTGTGGGTAACCCAAGCCCATTGCTTATCAAAAAAAGTGGATAGACCTTACATGTCTGTGGAACGCGAGTGTTTCCCGACGAAAAAGTAACATCCATGCAGACGCTACTCGAGTGCGTTCATATATCCCTTAAATCAAGTAATCTGCTTGGGATCGGACTCAAATGAAGCATCACCAGCCCAAAAGCAACAATTCTTTTACCGGCCATAGTCCGTACTAGTCTGGCTGGACCTCCGTCAACTTCGCTTTATCAACCCTAGCGAAACTGGGGGAAATCATGCTATGAAAACTTATGAGGGACCACTTTTAGTCATCATAATCTATCAAGCGGGATGCTACGTTGAATTGTATGAGGGTGACAGCCATGTTGTGTATGTCATTGGCCAGCATGCAATTACATCGTTCTTGGCCATTTGTGCGGACCACTAGGCATATCATGATAACGTCCTTTCCTCGCTACCCACGACTGAAATTGATGATGATGGCGAATTCAGTGAGTCAACTTATTTCAAGGTTTCCATGGTTATATGCTCTGCTGTGACACATCTATTTTGAGAACTTGAAAATGAAATCGGCTTCGGGAGCAACATTTGAACCGATGATATCAACAAGCACGGTATCATAGGGTGGATGAAGAAGACAACTGAATTAAAGAAGGGAAAGTATAACTGATGTCGTAAGTGTCTTCCGAAACATATAACAATTTTCGATGGTGTCCATACTTTTCAACACGTTGTATAATTCATATCATGTAAGAAAGCCCGCATCTGTATACTCATTTACTTACTATACAAGAGCTCAAACACAAATACATCCAAAATAACAATACTCCAAGATATGATGTTATTTAAACTCGTATATAAATTTGTGTCTTGCGCATAAACTTTGCCAATTAGCATCCCCAGCATGGTATATGCCACAACAGTGGATTTCTTCAGAATAGTATCATCACAGCAACTCGATAGCAACGACAAAGAGTAATTATGGAAGGCCGCTTTGACGTGATTGTTTGACACTGACAAAATTGTTACCTTAATTGATTCTGCATAGCTTCCTGAAGCTCGCTATTCTAAAGTTTTTGTGTTTCCTCCTTTTACTGTTAAACTTCAAGATGGCCGGTGGTTTTATGATCAGCAGTGCTGACGAAACGAATGGCGGCCACAATGCAGCATATAACGATAGCCATAGACTGTTTATGCAAACAATGCTCTCGCATCGGGTTTTGACGGAGGAGCAGGCTGAAGTGCTTTATACCAAAATTTGCCATTTGGTACAATGTAAGTTTCATTAATAAATTTTACTGCCTTGGCAACCATTGACGAATGTTAAACATTTTTTTTAGGTGAGCGTTCCGAATTTGCTGAATTCATTAGTGATATTAATGCCCAAATAAACGACATTGATCTTTCATTACGACGATCGCGTGATGAGCGTGATGGATCACCACTTGTCGGCTTGGTAAGCAAATCGGATTTCACTATTTAGTTTACACAATACCATTTCCTGCCAGGTTGCATACTTAGAAAGCTAATATTACGCGCTTTTGTCGTCATAGGTAAACACTAAAGAAGACGAAGTAGCCCAAATAGCAACCAAGTACACAGCAAGTGAAATCGCGTATTTCCGTCAAATGGTAAATTTTTTATTTTCGCGTCATGTACACGAAAAGTTTAATGTCTAACATTCACCTTCTCTCCGCTGTTGATAGCTCGAGCTAATTGTGATGGCAGACGACGAAAAAAACGCTGTGGGCTCCATGGCTGCTTTGAGACTGGGCCAATCCATGAAACCGCCCATGTCACAAAAGGATACACAAACACTGATCGACCGCTTGGTTGAAGACGGCTGGATCTGTCTCACACCCGACGGTTCTTCCTATACTGTTGATACACGCGGCATCTTAGAACTTCAAAATTATTTACGCGAGCAATACGGCGATGTGATCCAGGAGTGCGCGGTCTGTATGGGAGTCATTACTATGGGCGAACGCTGTGAACTGCAAAGCTGTAACGTTCGCATCCACCGACATTGTGCAGACACATACTTCAGAGGTGGCCAAATGTCTTGTCCTACATGTGAAACAGGATGGTCAAGAGCCAATACGTATGGACTCGGCTTGCCACTGTAAAAAGCACGACAAACACGCAAAAACACTCACCCACACATTCACTCTATAACCAACTCACATACAATGCATGTACAATCGCTTCGCTGCATCTTTCTTATTTTCTTTGTTATTCATGTTATCATTAAAAGGTGGAAAAAAGCGACAAGAGAATAATATATTTTTTTTCTATCGAATGTTTTTGTTTATTCTCTATGATTACGGACGTATTCGCGTACATAACTATCTACACTTGCTCGTACGTCCATATTAGGAATTAATCCATCCAGTCCATTTGGGATTTGCTGTTGGCAATCCTGACAAGCGAAATCGTTTTCTAGAAGATAACCACGGATGCACTCGTCACAAAAACTGGCGCCACAGCATGGGGTGATGGTTGCTTCACGAAAGGGACCCTCGCATATTGGACATTGAAGATGAGCAGGGATGGGGATTTCTTCAAACAGCTCCAGTAGATCGCCTGCTGTGGCAGTTCCTAGATTAATTGTCGCTGCTGACTTTGCTACATGCTTGTCCCATGTTGACCTAAATTGGGATGTATCGTTAGAAGTGCTCCTTTTCTAATATGTAACAATGAAAACTTACGAGTCTGCTTGGGCTACCACTAGATCACCTTTGGGAGTTACCATGAGACCGCCTGTGCCCGACTTTACTGCGTTCTTCGGTTCTTCAATAACTTTAAGGAAACTACGTGGGATGCCCGTTGTCCTCTTGATTCTAGGGTGCTTGTCGAACTCTTTGTCGCCATTGGTAGGGCATTGGTTGATATAGTGGCCTATAGTTTAGAATGTTAATTCTCGTTCTCGCAACTATCAGCTCTTCAAAAGCTACTTATTCTCATTTTTTTCTACCTTTCTGACCACACCGGTAACAAACATACGTTGGAGGAGGCACGCGCTGAGGTTGTTGTTGCTGGTTATTGTCTCCATTATTCTCACCATTTCCACCACTTCCACCACCATGGCCACCTCGCTGAGAATGATGATATCCTCCTCGACCTCGTCGCCAATCTCCACCTCTTGGTGTGAACGGAATGTATTGTTGTCTGTAATATGTGAATAAGTGAAAAGTGTTTTGTACTATTAAGTCGCATGCTTTGCATATACACTTTTCTTTTCTCTTTGGAATAAAAAAAAAGACATGGAGGAGACACGAGCAAACAAGGGAAAACGATGTACATAGAGGGTAAAAGAAGTGTATATTTTTCTTTTTCACTCTTTTAAAACAATATGATATGACAAGTATATGCGCACACGCACACAAAAACACATCCTCTCTTTATCCGTTTCTCTCTATGATCCCACATCCTCTTCCTTTTACCCAATCTCTTTTCCCGTTTATACCCGGAACACCAAAAAGCGAGAATAAAAACAAAACTTACTCTGCAAGCTTTTCTTGCATAGCACCCCATTGATCGGTCGTTTGTTGAAACATGGCCTGAATTCGTGCTTCTTCCGAGTCATCAGTAGGTGCTGGTCCCTGTGGTTGAGCATCTACTGTCTCTTCAAATTGCTGTTGCTGCTGCTGATGCTGTTGTTGTTGCTGCTGTTGCCGGTGACGATACTGCGGTGCATTCAATACCATGTTCCGACCACCTGCACCACCACCGGATCCAAACCGCTCTGCAGCTGGACCGGGAGGCCCTTTTAACATCCCCATACCACTCGATCCCATTCCTTTGCCATCCGCCGGTAATGCTCCTGATACATAACGTTGTGCTGTTCCTTTTCCCGGTCGCGATGCTGGCAATCGTCGTACTATGATTGAAGTATTTCTAGGCACCACAAAGACATCATCTTTGTATTCTATATATGTATACAAGATTCAGCACTCGGTTTCAAAGAAAAATAGAAGAAAAGCAGTGTACACATTTACGTAGGAAGTGTGCAATGTCAAATCAAACAACTTTAATGTTTTCATTTACCTTCATCGGTTTGTGCGTTATAGATGGCAAGATCAAAATCGGTGCCCTTGCCTAGCTTTTTTGCTCGAAGAATTTCACGTTTTACATCAAATACTGTGGCACCAGGGCCATCAAATGTGTATACATCGTAATCGGAATCTTTGGCTGCCTTAAATTTGTAATAGATAACTGACATTTTGTGGGTCGCGCAAGAATAGGAAGAAAAGTTTCTGCGTTGAGCAAGGCTTGAAAATTATTGTGGGCAAATGGCCAAAGTCCGCAAGTGCATTGGTTGGGTTGCCATGCTTGGTTTACTAAATAGCAGCCTGCGATGTAGAGATGAACCGTAGCGATCCTGATCAGTACGTTGCACTATCGATTCCGTGTCTCACGACTTTTAAACCGCAGCACTGACACAATGTTCTTGTTTGGCAGCATGGCATTGTTAACTACAAGCTTTAGCCCCAAATAGAGCCAGTATATCTTACAATTTCGATAGCAGCAAGCAAAACAAGTTCGGTTGGAGCAAACACTGCAGTAAAAATGGCACTGTCATGAAAATAAATATGAAGGGATGATTATACACAGTTGCAAACTCTCCATATTACCGAAGTAAAATGTTCAGTCGTTGCATTCTTGCCGCTTCCCGGTAGTACGTTAATTAGCAAGATATGCACTGTAACAACTATACTGTACTTACTAGGGTTCCTCAATTTACCTGCTATGCGAGTATCCGATTCGGTCTGAAAAATTGACATTTATTATGAATGCCAATCAGATACGGATTGACATGTTATTTCCGATCTGTGTATCGTATCAATCCGCAACTTCATGATAAACCTTTTATGTCTGGGTCCAGTATACCAATAAAAAAGGAATGCAGCGTATAATGATACACTTGGGAATTGTGAGCTGCCCTAGACTCTTCTCCTAGAAAGGTGTAGAAGCACATTTATTCTTTATTATAGCGAAAGCTTAATAATTTAATTGAGAATGATTAAGAAGTGACAGGATGATATTGGCATCACTTTCCTTTTGAACTTTATATACTGGCCAAGGGCAGTTGAAAGGTTAAACGCATCATTTTCCAAAAGAACATATCAGTTTCTGAACTACATATTTGCAATAGCTTTGTTTTCTGTAATCTGTATAACATTAGTACTACTCAAAAGTCACGATTTGCTCTGCTTTTATATTAGTACCTCTTCAAAAAGTGAATAATAGACATCAAAGGTTAATGGGCGTATCGGGAATCAGAGTATCGTCAATGCGTTCGACTCAGCATCATTATAGTCGCACATCGCTAAGTGGATCGGCTTTGTCCTTAATCTAAAAAGTGATTTTAATATTGGTGTCATCATAAGTCTAAAACGCTGCTCTATGAATTGTGTCCAGTGCCTTGTGTGAGGGAAGATTTGACAGCTTGAGGGTAATACATAAGATTTTGTGTAACCTTTTTTGTTGTAATAGAATTCTCTTTTTGCAGCATTGGTCGGCAACTACGTTTCCCTACCAGTAATACCGATAAAGAAGGGTGAGCTGAGGTGAAGCGCATTGCCTGGAGTATTACACACTACACTGCTACCGAGCAGCATCAGCAGAAACAGCAGCACAATCAGCCGCTATACATGCATCGGGACAGCAGTGCCGGCGATAACCAGAGTCTGATAGCCCGCTGTATGTTGGAATATCTGCGGCAACCTTAATGCTTCATTAGGCTGTTGCGCCGTCGACAACAGCAATATGCAACTTGACAAGGGAAACATGTCGATCTGCCTCAGCTGCAGATAGGGTAGACACACCCATGGCACATAGGTTAAGGCTGGCATATGTCTACTTTGATTTTTATTATTTTGTCATCATCAACTAACTAGTGCTCCTTGTACTTTTGTATCTGCCTCTGTTGTTTTTAACTTCTTCAATCGCTTGGTGAATATTAAAGTTTATTTCACAAAGTAACTCTGACATCATCATTACCACAAGTACATGAGTTTGTTATGAAATGATTGGCACCGATGTATGGTTGCCCCAAAAATTGTACATCTAGACTGAAATTACGTCAAAAAATTGGAATAAACTCTTATTTTTTCTTTAAATTGAAAAATGAATTCCATCACACAAAAGGAATAGAAAAGAACGAGAAACGATATGTTATGCATGTGTATATAATAAAACGTATATATGAGGGGAAAGTGTTAGTGCAAGGGTGGGGAGAAGAGCGAGTATAACTTTTTAAAATAAATTTCATGGAGCGAGGATACCGGCTTTAGTTGAAGTTTCTACCATTGGACAAGACAGCATACAACTCGTCGATCTGAGAGTTGTATACCTTGCGTGCGATCTCACGCTTGAGCTTGAATGTAGGCGTCAATAAGTCGTTTTCAACGGTGAATTCTTCACCGGTCAAATGGATAGCTCGAATCTGCTCAAAGCCCTTCAAGTCGCTCTCCTTGCCGTAAGCATTCAATACTTTCAGCAATTCCTTCTTCACCTCGGGCGAATCATAGCTCTGTTCCTTGGACACCTTAGGGAAGTTGCTCTTGAGCCAGGGGACATAGGCGTCGTTATCGGGAACAATGACACCGACAAGGGATGATTGCTTGGAGTCACCATATACAAATGCTTGCGCAACAAGCTCGTGCTATCATTGTTACAATATACATATACATGTTAGCATTATGCAACATCGGTTTGCTTTTTCACCAACTATTACAGCAGTCAACTGAAAAGGAAAGACCTTTTACCTTTTGGTAGACACCTTCAATCTTTTCGGGTGCAATATATTCACCCTGCGATAACTTAAAGATGTTCTTCAAACGATCGATGATCATCACACGGTTGGCAGAGTCAAACATACCAATGTCACCCGTGTGCAACCATCCATCTTCATCGATAGCCTCGGCGGTTTTTTCGGGAACCTTGTAGTATTCGCGCATGATAGAGTAACCACGGATACAGATTTCACCACGGGGGTAAGGCTTGTCAGTGGATCGATATTCCATATCAGGAACATCAACAAGCTTGATTTCGGAGCAAGGGAAAGGTGCGCCGACAACACCAGATGTGTTATCGTCTTCGATTGTCTACATTGAATCAAATAATTGAGTTTAGTATATGCCTTGCCTTGCCAGCCCGCTCCACATCCCTTCAGTTACTGAGACAACAGAAGAACACGTCATTTACCAAGCAACCGCCGCACATGTTCTCGGTTTGACCATAGCCTTCAAACACTCGGGCCGAGAAGCAAATGCGCATAAAGTCCATTACGTCCGGCGAAACGGGTGCGGAACCACTCAGAATGAAGCGGAGACGGCCGCCCAACTTTTGTCGGATTTGGCCAAAAACAAGGCGATCCCAAAGCCAGTGATGAACCGTATTCTCAAGGTTGGCCTTCTTCGCATTGAATGCTCGGTGGAACAAGAAGCTGCTCAAGCCACCCTTGGCCTTGACGCCAGCAAGAACCTTGTCGTAGATACGGTTGAACAAACGAGGTACTGAGCAGAATACGGTAGGCTTTAATACGGTGATATCATCGAGTAACTTGGCAGTGTCACCCTATCATACCCCAGAAATGTGGTTTGTGTAAGCGATACGTATAAATCATCACAAACGACAGACACGCGCATAGCTTTTCCCTCCTTTCGGCACCCTACAGTATGTGCCATTACCCCATATTCTAGTTTTATTTTACCTGATAGTAGCCAATAGCCGCGCCACGGTAGACATGTAAACCTTGAGCCACGCGTTCAAACACGTGAGCAAGAGGAAGATACGAAATGTAGACATCGGTATGATCAACGGATGCGAACGAGCCAACATCACCAACAGCAGCTGCACCATAGACTGAAGCCACGCAGTTTGCCTGAGTAATTACAGCGCCCTTGGGCACGCCAGTGGTACCACTTAACACCGATAGACAGTTAGCCCACAATTCGGATCAAAACAAAACCCCTCCAACTGCATGTTTGAATATTTTGCTGCATACCTAGTATAGCAGATGGTAGCAATATCCTCGGGCTTGGGCATTTCAGTCTCTTCCTCGACAGATTCGCCCATCTTTTCAACTTCCTGAAAGGTATGCACGGCCAATCCAGCATCCGTAGCAGCTTCCTTATCCGCCTTCTTGAGATTGTCGCCGTCCATGACGATGACAGTCTTGATCGATGGCAAGCTTTCTTTCAAACGGGTAATGTTGGAGAGTTTGTCGGCACTAGCGATAATGAACTCCATGTCGGTCTGATTGACAATATAGTCGATAGCCTCAGCACCCAATGTATCGTACAAAGCAACGATGATGAAGCCTTGTCTATAACAGGCTTGTTCGGTCATGGTCTATGAATTTTCACCAACCCAAAAGTGGGGAGGACGGACGATCGCGATGTTTCATAAAGTGAGCGAAACTTTGATTTTAATCGTTCTGTCAAAGTAGGTACGGTAAGAAGATAATTTACCCATTCAGGTCGGTTGACGCTGTAGATACCAATAGACTTTTGACGTCCCAAACCGAGGCTCACTAATCCTCGGCCATAATCCTCGATACTCTTGCGAACCTCGCGATGGCTTCGCCAGACATATTCGCCAGCAACACCATTATTCATTTTGCGTGTACCCAAAAACGGCGTATCTGATATCCCATTTTACGTTGTCAATACCCCTCTCCTTCATATCACATATATCATTTCATATATATCCCAAATTTTGCAATAGCAAAAGGCACCGGCCTTAATGGAAAGAAGAGGAATAAGAAAGAAACTCACCTCCACCGATTTTGTTGCCATGTAAATACAAATCCCACATTGTGTAAACGTTGGGAGGGTGGTCAAGCAGCTTGTCAGCAAACTTAAAGTGACGCATAGGCAGTGTTTCGCCTTCCTTAGCAACTGCACCGGGGTCAGTCGACTTCACAGCATACGGCGGTTTGAAAGAGGGTGGCATTACAAGGTTAAAGTAGTTCGGAGAAACGAATAAAAAAAAGAAGGAAAGGGAGTTCCCCGATTTCACCAGGGCTTCCCAGGGACGTTTACAGCGACACCTTTCCGCCAAAAAAATGACAGCGGAGTTTTATTGTTGGTGCTGTGGTTGCTAGGGGTTGTATAACGTAGTAATTATGATTACCAACTGAACTGCACGTTGTACGCGACAGACACGCAAGGAGCCTGCTCCTGGCTTTCACAGCAGATCGTTGAGCTTAATGAATGTGGCCAGTTTTTACGATGACGATACCCGAGACAGAGTAATTAAAGTTCTTTCTGTTTACAGGTTGCCAGAAAAGACACCCTTCCTGATAGCGTAAACTGCACCAAAGCTTCGGTTGTTGGATCGACATATGATCAGTACCTGGTTTGTTTGTCTTCTTCCCATCATCTATATAACATCTCTGCACTATGTGAGTCTAGTGGCAAAATAACCTACCAATCGAAATCAACAGGTAAAGTAAAACTGGATAACTCGTGCCCAGTTTCTGCTCTGACGCATGTTCAAGAAACACTTCGGATCGTTGCATCACCAGCACATGTATCGATATCTTATGGCTGTGATGGTATGGCCATTATCTTACATTCTCAGCAGAATTTACTTTTCACGTTGTGAGCAGCTAGAGCATCATTACGTATCATGTTCTCTTCTTCTCGCTTGCTCCCCATCTCCTTGTTCTCTAGACCATATGATACTCGCTACCATCCTGGGATGATCCCCTGGTCGAATGGTAAATGATGAAAGGAATCCCAATGGGTTTATCGTGAAAATTATGATGAAATACTATGCTTTTTCAATTTTAACTTTGCCATCTACTAGTTTGGCTTTGAGACCCATTTCCGATAGTCCGTCTGTTTGTACAGCTTCTTTGGGTTCCATTTGAGCAATCAGGGCCTGGTTATCAGGGTTGTCCTTGAGAATGTTGCGAATGGCCAGTATAGCGTATTCCCGCAGGTCTATTTCGCGTCTAATTTAGCTTACCTTGCCCAGCCAAAACATACATGCACACGCGCAGTGAACCTAAAAAGTTCCATCCCGTTCCCCTCCTTACAAAACACTGCTTACATGGATTGGCGTCTTCAATTTTGCATTGTGCTAAAATTAGTGGAATTCCTCCAATTTCACGTATCTAATCATTTTCATCATCACAATAGTCAAGTCGGATCGAAATGCGTCAATGAGTTTATACTTGTCCTTGTTACAGTCATCAATACTGCCACTGACTACAGCCACAATTGTTTACCTTGTCTTGCATCCGACGATCTTCATAACACAATGCTCCCAGCAATCGAACACTGTCGCGTTTCAGGTAATTGAACCCAGGCTGCTTATTTTGATCCATGGTCTCACACCGACTTAACAGATCTGAAGAGATAAGGAAAGACCATTCAGATAAAAAAAGAGGCAATGTACGGATCACCGGTCTTTTTTGTGTTACCTGTCACAGCTTGCATTACATTGTCTTCTGATAACATCTCTTTGAAATCCGCGTGGCCGTCTTCATTTGTCGTCAATAGTGTTGATGCTGTTTGTAAAACCAGGACAAGTGTAGTATACACTTCAGATACATCATCGATTTCAAGTGCTGAGGGTGGTGCTTGTCCCTCGATTACTTGTTCCATGACAAAAACAGCGCGCTGACACAATTGTCGTACTAAACCGGAAATCGTTTTCAGCTCGACATGACCCAAATATTGAGGAAGTCCGTTGCTCTTCTCCTTGTACGCATGTATCTTCGAATCAATCACTTTAATCAGCATGGTCAGTCGACCATTCATCTGCTCACTAATTCTCCATCGTTAGTGTGTGAAGATTATCAACCGCGTATACAAGCTAGAAAAGCATTATCATTTATATGACAGTATGCTTACCTTGTGTCTTCAATGTTGCGGTACACAGTGACGAAGTGACCATAATCGATTAACTGACTGATAATAGAATATCTGTGTATGTATGTATGCATGTTCGCGTTTGAGTATGCATAACAAAAAAAACCTTGAATACTTTCCTTTTACTGAATGAAACTTACCCCAGTTCAAAATTTTTATTGTGCTCATCGCTATGTAACCGTTCGAGGTCATCAAGAATGGCATTTAGCATGGCTCTACCGGGTTTAGCCTTGACCATGGCTTGACTATTGGCAACAGTATTTAGTATTTACATGTAGGTAGCTCATTCTTCTTCATTTCTGCCCTTACCATCGTTCTCGAGAATTCCGTATACAGTTCAATATCAAGATCATGGTTGCCGTGACAACGCCGTCATCGTTAACACCAAGAAGTTCACTAAATCATTACCGTCCAGTTGTTTGTAAAGACAAAGAATAGTCGGTCCTCGTGCAAGAAAGCACACTTGCAAAGCACACAGCACCGTTTGTATATATACCTGTAAACATGCCCTCGATTGATATCCTGCATCCATTCCTCCCATACAAACTCGAGTGCAATACTGTTCCCCGTCATCATATTGCAGATCGCCTGTGTTCCAATTTGCATGACTGTGATAGCTGTATCGATATGCATTGCCCCGCACGTTTGTCGATCAAAGTTAGTAGTCATGCATCTACGTAGATATGAGCAAAAAAGTAAAATACTAAAACGGACCTTCTTGATCATGGCTTTGAAGCCTGGTGTTTATAATTTTCTCTATTTCATATAATGCACCGAACTCTCTAAATTTATGCATTTTGCCAAAGTTGGTTAGGCAGCAGTGGACGAAGAAAGAAGAAGTGATATACGAAAACAAAGAGGAGCTACACTTACATGGCAAGCTGCTGATTGACAACCTCGTTAACAACGGCGTTGCGAACCAGTTTCAATAGTAAGACAAGACACGATTGTGCCGTTGGTTTTTGTGCAAATTCAGGCATTGCAAGACATGCTATACGCCAGAAATCGGGCGAGCAACCGGTTTGTGCTCTAAACACAAGTGTATATGTGTTTCGTATGAAGGATCGTTACGCGTAAGGCAACAGTTATATATAATACACGTCAAAAAAAGGCTAGAGATCTCGACTCGATCGAAACACTTACCTAAAGTTAGCATCAGTCACTGTTTGCTTTACTGCTTCAGTAAGCGTTGTTTCTAGCTTGCATTGTTTTGCTGGATCGTCTGGGTTGTTAATGCATTGAGTGAGATCTGACTGAATTGATTCAAGCATGGTAAAGTGTCTGTGTGTCAAAAAGCTCTCTTGAGAGTATATGAATGTCTAATATTAACAAACCCCGCGCGGCTTTCTTGAGATAGGATTTGTGTACCATGTACTCGTTTGTTTGTTTCTAATTAAGCTCGCTGCTAAGATGGCTGCCGCAAGACGTTCTATCTCAAACGTTGTATTGAATCTATGCATATAGTAGCAAGAGAGAGCATAATGATAGTTTATGTGTTGCCAACCTACAACCACAAAAGCTCCGCGTAGAATGACAACAACGAACCATTATACAAATTGGAGGCTTTATTATCTGCTTCTAAGCTACCGGAAAGCCAGCCAGCTTCTTTAGAGCTCATCGAAATGCGTATCATCTTGTCGCGTTCTCATGAATGACGGAAAAGGTGTAAATTAGCTCCCTTTTCCCCTCAAAAATCTATGTTGCCCTTGTTCCCTGTTCGCTTTGGATGCCAAAAACAGAAAGCGAGGGTTATTACGAAAGAAGTGAAAGCATGATTGACTTTGGCAGCTTCACCAGACAAAACAGTTGGGTATTAGGTACCTGCTGTCTGCTGTGGTGGCTCTCGAGCCATTTACTCTTGAGGGCGGGCTGCATAAAGTTACAACCTCCCTTTACTAAATCCCTCTCTCACACACTCTCTCGGGGATGAAGTTGCATGTCTGCTGTGGGCCATCCAACTATCCCGTGAGTTCCCCTTTCCTCCTCAGAAAAAGCCCATCTTGTAGTCTCGCTTTGACCCTATGCTGCACTCACATACATATTAGCCACGACGTACATACATTTTGCATTCTCTCTGTTTCTCTTGTTTCTCATTTACTTTCTTTCTCTTTTTCTTTCATAAAACTTATTTTCACATAGTACTCACATATATACTGCAAATACAATATCCTATACACACTAGATTTTTATAATACTGCTACTACTACTAATGCAATCTACTTCTGCTCACACTGTTATCGACCACAACATTAACGACTTCAATTCATCGTCGTGCGATGATATACAATCCCTGAAAGCCCAACTAACAGCACAAAGCGAAATTATCCGACGGCTGCAGCAGGACATGCAGGCGCTGAATACCAAATATGTTGCCGAGATTGAAAGGGCGGCTGAGACGCTTTACCAAAAGGACATGGTGGAACAAGAACTCGAGGAGCTCAGCCGCCGTTTGTTTGAGCAAGCTAACGACATGGTTGCTCAAGAAAAACGTGCCAAGTGGGAGCTAGAAAACCAACTTAAGCGGGCGCAGGAGCAGCTTGCTGCCGAGCAAAGCCAGCTCAAGGAGCTACGACTACAGCAGCAACAAGATACCGTCTTGCAGCGCTCCACATCCTCGTCAACATCTTCTTCTTCGTCTATAACAGCATCATCGTCCTCAGCACTATCAAAAGCAACTGCACTGACGGAGTATTACACACCTGCTACCATGGAATCGTTCAAGCACTTTGCAGGACAATCTCCTTTTTCTGCTACGACGAATGCCAACGTTCCAAAGCCTCAAAAGCACCGTGCTCCCCTGATGAAACTGCACCAGCAGTTTGTATTCCTTAAAATGTGCCAAGAGGACGATGTCGAGCCATGCTTGCGGTTTGGGCCACACTCGCGTTGGTCAGTCAAAAAAATGATCGAATATCTGCTCCGACAGCCTTGCTTTATCGAAAAAATCGACCCTTATGCGATACCTCCATCCACGGATTATTGCGGCACACCATCACCTGCATACAACCGTCCTTTATGGGAGAGATGGATCGAGCAACCATCCGCAGCCATTACATCCATGTCATCGTCGTCGACGCTTTCTTGTTGTTCAGCATGTGGTGAACCAAGTACCGATTTGGACTACCGGTTCCGTTTTGACGTAAACGAGGATTGGTCCCGTATTGATCGATATTGTCGTGATCGTCTAGTCGCCGTGTGCGAATTCTATGTGTTTATCCGGAATATCCATATGGGGCTCTATGCAGATAGAGATGTACATATGCTTTATGAGGAAACTGTGCGTCTCAGACTGCAAATGTTCTACGCCAGGTAACAAAATCTTCTTATATATAGCAAGGCGTGAAAGGACGGGGTTGTTGGCTGCTTCCGGGTTGGAAGGAGACAAGGTCGAAGAAGAACTAAATGGGTTAACCGCATGTGCGTATATGCTCTGTGCCTGTATCATATATACTCTTTTACATTATAATAGGATGGGCGCACTGCGTGATATTGGGCCACAACCCCTGCTCGATGCAGACAAGGAGGAGGACGAGGAGGATGCTGTATCCTTGAACGGATCAGTGTCAACTGTGTCGACCTCAAGCACGTCGGAAGCTCCTCAGACACCCATTGAACAAGAAATCCGTGATAATAGCGGTGATTTGAATAGCGAAGATGACCTCCTTGTCGAGCAAGAACAACAAAAGCTGTGCTCTAAGCAAAAGCAGCATATGGTGCGGTCTCGTTCCTGGACAGTCTCGCATCATGAAAAGTAGTTATCAATTTTACATACACTAATTGCGCATACAACAACTATTATTACCATCCACATTGTCAAGAACCACCCAATCCTTTACTCGCATTTTATTATCAGTGCTACTACTGCTATCTATTAAAAATTGCTAAAACGAGCCATCAAGTGCGGTTCGTCAATCGCTGTTCTTTTGTGTGTCTCGAACAAGCAAGAAGGCGGGAGATAGCAAAGCTGCGAAATCTGATCTACAGCAGCTATCACCATAGTTACATCAGCTCAAATGGCAGAGTGTCGTCTCCTCTTCCTCCCAGCATCTCTAAATGAAGTATGAAGGAAGAGACAACGAAGCATTTCCTATTTGAGCTTGGTGCACACACACATTACACACACGTGCCAAATTCTGATATGGCAGGTTTTTTTAAAAGGATGTGTGTTTACTGTACGGAGTTACAGCTCTTTGTCTGTGTCTTCTCTTCATAGAGTCGCCTACACATATCCTTTCTGCAACCTTTTTCCTCTACGCTGTTTCACAATTTCGAACGCGCGACTTAATCTTGCCCCACCAAGCACGGTGACAATATAACAATAGCATCTTGATTGCTTTGGTCGCCATTATGCCCGACTCGCCACTTACTTTGACCGTCCCCGAGGCTGCCGCGTCTATCGACATTATACAATTCAAGCTTGTCCTCGGTGGCACTGAAGAGGTATCCTGATCACACCCTTAAAGATAAATATGAAAGGAAGAATAATAGGAGAGACAGCAGCAAATGGTGATTTATGATCTCTACTGCAACCAAAATCTTCATGTCAAGCAATGAGTACTCAGCATGAGATTTAATCGCCCTTTCTGTATTGAAAGGCACTCAACGACTATACGAACCGACACCAACTTGTTCAGCCTAGTGTCGTATTTCGCTCGTTTCAACAAATTAGCTGGTTGCATGAAAAATTGACGCGGGCGTTCCCGGAACTCGTCGTGCCACCACTCCCAGATCCTCCTTCTTCACAACGCATGGATGATCAGGATTATGTCGAACGCAAACGATTGCAAGTCGTCCGCTTTTTCGAAAGGTTAATTACTCGCACTGTATTTGCAGATCATGAGGACTTTGTGCATTTTCTTTCCAATGACATGGTAAATATCATGCCCGTATCCCTCGCTTCGATCAGGATATGCAGTAACTGTGAATAGCATCGCCTGATTCTGCTGCATCTAAACATGCTTTTTCCTCTTTCAACGACTAGACACCCACTGAAGTCGGGCAATCAAATCGAGGCGTCTTGTCGTTTTTACGTTTCAATCGGGTGATGCGATCTAATACCGACCGTGGGTTCAAATCATACAAGGCTACAGAGCCCGTAGAGGGCGTAGGTTTCTTTACCGACTTTGAGATCATGCCTTTTGTTTTGACATGCAAATACTTATAAAAAATCATAGAATGATCAAGACACATTTCATCGTCACCAGATCTACATTCTCATGCTTGAATCATATTTCGGTACCATAGCCGAATCTTTAGGCCAGCTGATCCAGACCCGTGAAGGTATGTAGGTTGCTAAGGATGGATGCTGCCAAGCAACAATAGATCACCGAAATGCGCAGCACTCATCATACGCGAAACACTTAGGACTTGCGGATGTGTTGGCACACATGGGCGATGTTGTTATCGAAACGACCCAGAGCAAGTACCGACTCGGGAACGGGGACTCTGAGGCACATAGAAAGGCCCAGCGTGCACTTGATCATAAGATGCAGTTGTTTGGTTTACTGATGGATGAACTAGGTTTCATCTTCACACGCCAGGTACAATTTACTGCTTGCAGGATTGAGAAGCTATTTTGAAATGCACGCACATGGAACATAAGCTCACCAACACAAACGCACACGTCGACCACGGGGGACTGTGTGCGCTACAACCACTCACAGGGCATTGAAGAGAATATGAAGTTCGGCGATGTAATGATCGAGTACAAGAATTCCATGGACGGTCTCAAGGTAACACAACTTATGCAAGAATGTCAAAGTCAGTTTTTCATTGACGCTACTTTTCTCCATTTCTCTCCCGTCTTTTTTTTATGCCAGACGGCATTCAATGCCCGAACACAAAAGCTGATGGACTATGTGGACAGCGTCAAGCACAGGAACAAGAAGCGTGACAAGGCAGATAAGCTCAAACTGCGTATGGGGCTAACTGCACCCGAAGTACAAGCGACAATTGCAGAGGAAGAGGAGGCGGCGCAAGAGCTACAAACGTCACGGCAAGAATTTGACGCATGCCAAGCCAAAGTGAAGCAAGAGATCCAACTGTTCGAAACACAAAAACAGCATGACATCACCCGAGCAATACACGACTATGTCAATCTCAGTTTACGGTATGAACGGTCCAAGCTGTCGAGCTTGGAAAAGGCTGTGCATGAAATACGACAATTTAATCCAAAACCAGTATCGTTGGCGCATACACTCTTGCCAGACGAGGAAGAGAGTTCAACAGCATCGTCTTCGACCTATGATGCCAAGCAGCAGCAGCACCGAAAGCGACGGAGACGGAGAGGTAGCAGGAAACATGGTCCGCAAGCTATATTGTCGTCTGCGTCGCTGCCGACATCAACGCCTCGCAAGTCAAAACAAAAGCAATCCAAATCCAGCGATTGCGAGAGTGGAGACGAACGAGATAACGATGAAGCACTTCAATCGGCAGCACAATTATCATCGTCTTCGCGTGTGTCTCCGTTTATACGCTATGAAAACCAATCGCGCGTCCACATGTCTGCGTCCTATGATGAACGACTGGGTGGCGCTGCTGGCTGGCTTAATTCCAGCGATTAATTCTACTACTATAACACTCTATCACTTTTTCCTTTTTTTTAATACTCGTATACATAGCTATGTACCCCTTCTCCTAATAAATTGTCTCCACCCCTGCTAATCTCTAAAGGCACGTACTAAACATAAAGCATACATGGTCAAACTGTACTTGATTCAATAATCTCAAGATCAAAGATAGCAAAAGCAAGGAGCATGAAAAAGGATCGCAGCTTTGCAATCTCGTTCTTACTATGTTCGACGTCAGAGTTTATTTCGGCCGTAAATGTGATTTCACCTTGTCTAACTGATCCTGTATATCCTGAATTTGACTGGATAAGCGGTTTCGTTGTGTTTGGTTCATGCGTCCAAACACTTCGTCTGGCATATGCACTGTGAAATGCCCCAGGTCATCTGCTGTGCGTTGTGGATCAAGTTGAAGCCCCACGCGTGGATGGTTGGGACGCTCAAGATGTACAAACAGCGGTCCAAATTCCTCCTCTTCTTCGCTTTGTGCAGCAGCTTCTGTCGTAGACGATTCGGCGGTGTTGGTCCGTTGTGTTTCCTGGGTAACTTTATCAATTTCGGTGACCTCGATCTTGCTAGTGTGATTGTCTTCTTTCTCTTCTTCCTCCAGTGATGCATCTTTTGGCTGCTCCACCCGTACTCGTTTTACTACTTGATTGCTGTTCTTTCCTTTAACGGCTCGCTGTGGAAGAACACGCTTAACTTGTTTAACCGGTGATCGACTTGGTTCTTCTGGTTTTACCGGTGATTGTTCTGATGGCTGTTGTTGCTGCCGCTGTCGTCGTCGAGGTAATGGTTTATGCGCTACCGCTGCCGCCACTGCTGCCGCTGGTGCTGCAGACTCTTCCTCTTCTGTTTCCATTTCATCACGTGTCCTTATGTATATTCAGTGAGTTTTTTTGCATATCAAAAAGGATAGAAAATAGTAGTAACCTTTTCCTGGCTTGGGCTAGCCTTGCTTTTGCAAGTTGTTGAAAGATTGTAATGTTATTAGCACCGTATTCATGACAAAACTCGCGCATGGTGAGTCGTCGTATGGCAAGATTCAGCCCATTGATTTGAGTGTTGCCCTGTGCACGCAGAGCGGTGCACATGAACTCGACTTGTTGGCGGATTTCAACAATGCGTTTTTGAGCTACAAAATCAATTGAATTGACTTAGCGTCCCATAGTCTCGAATGCTTGAGCAATAATGGTAATTACTGCTTTTTGAAGCTATTACCCTCTGCTTCAAGAATGGCGATGGCATCAATGTGTGCTTGGGTGGACTCCCTGTGTTTGGAAACCATGTGAATAAAACAAAAGGGATATAAAACTTTGCTGTTGGCACTTATGCTGGTTGTATCTTACAATTATCCCGCAGCGCGGATCCCAGTTGTGAGCCCACCTAAAGCGTCACAAAGACATTCTTTCACACAACAACAGTCAATACAAAGATCGGATAAGGTCGGCCATGATCGCATCATTAAAACCATAAGCCAAAGCTCGCGTCATTTGTTTCTTCGTTACTCCAGGGCAACAAGGATTACGCTACGCCACCAGAAGGATCCTCCTTCTCAGCAACATATCATATTTGCCAACAAGGAAACAAGTCTGATGCAATCCTTGCAGTCGGTGTAATTGTGAATGTAAAGTGACAGTTTTTATTGTTACAGAAAGAAAGTCTGGGATGTCATGGTATCATGTTTGGGTTTGAGTGTGAGTGAGTGAGTGGAAGGGATGAGTGCTTGTATGAGTGTTAATTGGGTAGATATGACATTCAAGCATCAGTCTTGACGCTTCGCTCGGTCTTGATCTTGGTAGCTTCCATATGGACAGCAGCAATCTGGGCAAAAGTTTGCTCGGCAATACCACGGGCTCTTTGGCCAGGCTGCGACTGGAGAGCCGATTGAGCGGCAGTCTGCACCTTTTCCTGGATCTTGTACTTTTGTTCAAGCTCAACGGCCTTATCCCAGATGCGGTACTTGTTATCGATGGAGCGTACTAAGAACATTGGGTCAAAGCCATGTTACTAAGGATGAAACGCCCACCTCCTTCTCCTCCATCATTGCTGTAATCCACCCATCATTTTCTTTGTATCGCTTACCATTCGTTTGCAGCATGCCCAAGTAGCCAGTGATGCGGTTCGACAAGCCGTACTTGGAGTCATAATCCAAGCCCTTGGCGACAATCTGATCCTGGAGCAAGTATCCGTTGGCAAGGATCTCAGCAGCAATGCGAGACTTTGGCTTGCCTTCCTGGGAGGTTTCCTCGGCTTCCTTTTCGCTGGTAGCACTCTCGCCCTCGTCCTCGGCGACTGGGATTGCGGATGAAAAGTAAGGTGCGGCGGTAATGTTGCAGTCATCGATCAAAGCTACATTATACAACGTTAACAGCCATGTCCCAAATTTCGCATTTGTCCGTTTCAGCTCCTCTATTGTTTCCAAATCTCCTTTTTCCCTTCTTCCTTTGACAGGTTTTCTTGTCGCGACAAATCAAAACATACCATTGCTCAACAAGGTGGCAGTCTTTGCTGCAGACTCGCGCTCAAAGTTGATGAGAGCAACTTGATGAGCACCATCGTCATCCCTAACAACCGAGTTACAGGCTGTGTGAGAAATCTCCATGGTAACAGTGAACTATCTCATTCATACTTACTTGGTCAATTCAAATTCCTTGATTTTGCCACAGAACAAAAAGAACTCCTTGACTGTGATAACAATGTTAGACTTTTCTTCTTTTTCATAAACCACGAATGCCGATCCTCCCGAGTCAGTCTCACTATGCTTTCCTTTTTCTTACCTGTATTTTCGTTTGATTTAAGCGAAACATTCTTGACAATGACGTAGTTGGGAGAAGGAGTCTCGGGAATCTATAGAAAGTATGGTGTAATACCAGGTATGAGCATCTCTATTTGTTTTGTTCAGCGTTGTGGCGGTATTGTCGACATACAGTGATGGAGGTCCAGTTAGGCATGTTGATAAGTTGTTGATAAGCTGTTATGTGTGTATGTCACAAAGGGAAGCACCGCTAAAACGCGACTAAGCTCACTTTTATATCCAATCTTTAATGCTAAACTACTTTTGGCATGTGATTCCCTAACCCTGACGAGCATGTGACGACGATCCACAATCTGATCTGGCTGCGGTTAGTAATTTTTCTTTGTTCGCCGCCAAGCAATTCTTGGTAATGCTGGCGGATTTTATTATAGCATGATTTTGTCACGATAATGCGTCATCCATCATTTGCGGGAAAGTTAATAGAAATATTGTTGACGAAACACCCATCAAATAGAGGCATATGGCTTGCTCCTTGACTTTTCACATGTCAAGTTTATGAATGTGGTACCTGTACCTCCTTTGAGGCAAAATGCCGAAACAACAAAAAAAAAAAGGTCGGCTGTGCACCCTTCAATCTTTAGCGCATTGTTTTACAAATCATTGGCACTTACGTAATTGGGCAATAGCTCGTGCTCCTTATTTTAGAATCCTCTAATAATCCCGGTGGCAATCATAACCCTCGTACGCATATGACAGCATGAAATCATTTTACTACGTTGATTTAAATATCTTTTGCACGCCCATCTATTACAGTGGCCGCTCGTTATAGTGATATGCCCGGTGAGACCCAAACCCCATCACTTTATCGTACATAGATTACCCGGGGTATTTGGCGAGCTCTACAGAAGAAGCTCTACAATCACATTCTGTCAAAATTGATAGTATCCAACTCCTTAAAAATTTTAGTGTAGGAGAATAAGCTGAAAGGCTTCTATCTGATGAGCTTGGTGCTGGCTGCTGGGATCTGTATATTCATGAGGAAACATGTGGCGTTGATGGTATTGATTTGATACTATATGAAGAATTAGAGGATACCTATGCACCAAATTCCTTCAACGACCTCATTAACGATGCTATGATTATTGATAGAGATCAAGGTACATTCATAAACGGCTGATGTAACTGCATATGTAAAAGTCACGGGCTTGTTTCTGATACAGACAGGTAGATGTTGATGAAGAAGAGAATAACTAGAGAAGACGAGATGAGGAGAAGGAAGCTTTGAAGCCACTGCATAGTAAAGGAGAGAGGAAGCAGTATATGAGCGATTTATTGAAAACAATGGTGGTTGAAGACGACCTGCACGCTCAGTTATATAGGCTTATTAGAAAAAAGATGCATATACTAGACTCTGAGATATTAACCAGCACAAAGCAAACTGATCTTTTTTCCTTTTTCTGATAAATAAAATTATACTAATGGTCCGCTTGATATAATGATATTTCTGATGGTTGATATCACATATCACAATAGCGAATTAGTAATAATTCCCTGCTTAATTTGAGTTGGACCCAATAAACCCATCACTAGATCGAAATATCACTATATCGAATATCACTATAACGAGCGGCACTGTAAGTGATTCAGGTACATTATGGAAGCAGGATCGATAGGAGTACAGTAGGTCTGTGCGTTCTTTTACAACATGTTAAGCCTTAGCGTCCTTCCATCGAATACGGGTTGTATATCCAGCATGATCGCTCATCATCATAATCGTCGTCATCAGTACGTAATTGGTGGAGGTAGCATCTATGCTAATATAACCAGAAGAAACAGTGGCTGCGTTTCTGCGTATGCCAAAACGGGGAACATGGAAGATGCTCAGAAATTAATTATGTTGGGTTGATGGGGTTTAATTTTTGTAATTTAACAAAACATTGCGCACATCAATTTTGAAGGAGAAGAGGCCTTGAGAATATAGAGGTAGGCGGAGGAAGAGAGGTTCATTAAAAGAGTTTGCATGGGTGTGTGTGTGTGTGTAGGACGGGCAAGAAGATTTCCTATATCAAGTAATGGATGTGTCACTACTTCTTGCGTTTTGGAAAGCTGGATGGTGATGAGGCTAATTCTGGTTTTACCTCGGGGGCATGCATTTTTTTCGGACAGAATACTTGTAAAGCAGGGTGGTATTTTCGCATTGGTGGACTCTTTAAGTCCAAATTATAATACTCCATCAGTATTACACACATCGGCAATCTTTTTCATTCCCTCCAATAAACAAAGCGCGCGAACCGTGTATACAAATGTTTACGCGGTTCAGGAAGCTGTGTCTCTTCTTCTTAATGGGACACGCGGCACACGTTGGCCTTGGGGTTGTCCGTGATAAGAAAAAGTCAAGGCATGACTATACTACAAAGTCAGTCAAAACTTTACATAATCAATTATGTCTATCTTTGTCAGCGATATAGCACTACATATTGATATACTGTAACGTACCTGAAATGAAGATGAGGCCATCAGTATAAAGGACATGCTGCTTTTGCGCACTTTGCGACGTAGACACCGCTATGTTGTGTTGAATTCTAATACGTCGTTTACGCGTAATTAGAAAGTGTTGAAAAGTTCTGCGATTGTCGTGAACGCTTTTTAGAGCTGGGTCGCCACTTGGTTCTATGAAGTGAAGCTTCAACTGTAGAGAAGTTTCCTGCCAGATGTCAGAGGTCACGCGAAAGTGCAATCATGGTCGAATCGCTGTAAGGACTTGTATATGTCTTGCACGACAGCTAAAATATGAGTGCGTGTGCAAAGAATCAGTGGTTATCATTTAGTTCACAAGGTCGGCTTCCGTTGAAGTTGCAAGGCACGAAATGTTGCGCTGCTGGATGTTGTTGAGATGCCTCCTCGTCTGCGTTTCTGTACCAGTTTTCACTATAATATTTTCGACAACAATTTCCCTAGTCCTGTTGAATTGTTATCTCTGTTTCCTTGTATCTTTGATTATCGCATAATATTTTGTTCGATGATCGACCTCCCCAATAACAACTGGAATGCTGTAACGATCAACTAAAACTTACATCGATCATTTAATGCACGTATGTGTATCATAGATGTAAACAAATAGGAATACATATTTCATAGCCTCATGCTCACCACTTCTTAAACAAGTAAATAAACACAATTTATTACATATCATATATTCTAGTTTATAATTTTGAGAGCATGCCTCTGGGTACCATGCGCTCATATGCCCCATGTGACAAATGGTCAACGGGGTTGGCAACGAAATGGTCCTTGAGATTACGAATGTCGACCATTTCGCGCGTAATGTGCTTTACCGTGGGAGCACCCATAAGACGCATACACATTAAAAGCTCATCCTGGAATAACTGGATCAAACGTGTCACACCTGCTTGTCCATAGGTTGACATAGCAAACTATTCATACATAACATTTTAGATATGATAGAACATTTTAACCTCTCTTATACTCGTGCACACGCGGAAACGATGTTGGATGAACTTACCAGAGCTGGTCTTCCTATGCCTACGCCTGTAGCACCGAGCGCCAATGCTTTAAAAATATCCGATCCACGACGAATGCCACCATCCACATATACCTCAAAGTCCTTGCCATTGAGTCCTTGACGGCGCAATGCATCCATCACTTCCGGCAAAATCTCAATACCAGATGGAGCAAAATCGAGTTGTCGACCACCGTGGTTGGACAAGACGATGCCTTGGCACTTGTTTTGGTAAGCCAGAACTGCATCCTCAGGAGTTTGGACGCCTTTGAGAATAATGGGCATATTGGTGATACTCTTGAGCCACGACAGATCCTTCCAGCTGAGTGAAGGGTCAATAAAAGTACTAATGTAGCGAGCGGCACCTTCATCACGCGACACCTCCTTCTTTTCCATCTCTCCTGGAGCATCGTCAGAATACTTGACACGCATGTCTTTTTCCCGCCGACCCAACTGCGGCGCATCAACAGTAACAAACAAGCCCTTGATTCCGCGCTTCTCTGCATGTTGCACAAACGCCTTGGTGATTTCCCGATCCGAGTTAACATAGAGCTGGAGCCACTGCGTCTGAGTGGCTAAAGCAGCATCAACAACCTCGTCAAAGGAGCAGGATGCCAGTGTGGGAATCATCTGGATGATGTTGGTTTCTGCTGCGGAGCGGGTCAGCACTAGCTCGCCTTCTGGGTGGCCTAACTTTCCCAACGCAGTTCCCGTGATATAAAGCGGCATCGATACTTGAGTGCCAAGCATAAAAGTGCTCATATCGATGTTCTTGACATCCACCATAACACGAGGTCTGAGCCAGATGCGGTGAAAGGCATTGTGATTTTCACGCATGGAGATTTCGTCATCGGCCTAACGAATTAAGTGTAGGTTGTTACTTGATACGTGAATTGAGGTTCCCTTTTCTTTTCAAGAGACACTTACAGCGCTACTGTAATAAGCCCAAGCATCAGGTTTGAGTACCGTCTTTGCAACCGCTATAGAATGATGTAATTGTTGTCAGTTGTCATGTGGACTCTTCTCATAACACCGGCACAAGTCATCACCGGCACTATTCTACCAGACTTACACTCAAAGTCAAAGGCGTTATACATCTCGTCAAGTCGAGGCATGCTCTCACGTGCCAGTCGCACACGCTTTTCTGCTTCTGTTTCCACCTTTTCTACCTTGGCCAATGCGCCTGCATCAATTTCACCTTTGCATACGTCTGGTGAAAGGTAGCGATCAATGATATCGCGTGGATGGATGGGATCAAACGCATCCGTAGCATCTTGGCCGGCATACTTTAGGATGATGCGCTGGCCACCTGGATGCTCAGGCAAAAAGTTTGTAAGGTCATAGACTTTGCCGTGAATGATGACCCACAAGTCATCTGCAAAAGCAGAGAGAAAGAGGTTAATGCATACACGGAAGCCTTGCCCTTTTTTTCATTTGCGAATATACCTTTGGTGTTGTGCTGAGAGACTTCTTGTGGAGAAAGAACGGTTGCCATGGTATTTGTGTTATCTGCTGTCGCTCAGGAGTGGGGAGGGAAAAGTGGAAGAAAGAGAAGAGTGCAATTATGCAGAATTATGTTTTGGGTCACTTTGTTTGGTAGAAATACAAGTAATAGGGTTCAGGTTGTTCCAGCCAGCTTGAAGCATTCCTGATTTAAGGAGTGAGAGTGGATGTGTGTGTGTGTGTGTGTGTATGGAAAGAGAGGGGGCAAGTCGCAAAAATAATCGTCCGGTGTGTCGGGAAGCAATGTACGCATGTGAACAAGGTTCAAGTATAGCAAACAAAACTGTATTGGTTCGCAAAGATGGCACTTTACGCCTTTAAGAAACTACGTATGCATTACACTATGTGCTGACACATATTGAGAAGAAGGTATGCGTCGCTGCCATATGTATTGCTGTTGCTAGCTTAATATTCCACCGGGTGTCTGTTATATTTGTGGTTGGCCACTAATATGTTTTTGTGATTATGTATATTAGCGCTATCTCTTCTGACCTCTTATTGACTCGACACGGTGACTGCGTGTTACAGAATTTATCTGTCTGTTGTCCTCAACGACACTTTGTAGTGACAATATGATATTAGTGTAGAAGGAATCGGTAGCACTGATGCCTTATGTGAAAGATGATATGCTAAAAAGCGACGCATTTATCTTTCTCAATTAACAATCAAAGAGGCTGTCGTCATCGACTGCACATACTTACTGAGGTTTATATTTAATGGTAGATACTGTAGTAATCAAGTGGGACTAATGATGGTACAGAGGTACTATACATATACTTTCAAAAGCTGTGACAACACGTCCTTGGTAAGCCCGCTGCCTCAATAACGAACTCCACTGTTTTTGATTGGCTTGTAATGCATGAATCACTCTTAATTATCTTTCTCGGTTGGTCAAAGCACAACTACTCCGAACATAGGATCGTCGTCTACACCTACGTTTCCCTTCTAAAACTGTTTACATAGCAACTGTGGCCATGTCCAAGCAAAAGAAAAGTGTCCTGGTAACTTTTAACAGCGAGTACTGTAGAGAGCAGAAGAATAGTGTTTCTTCTCATGTGCTAACCTTTTCTTGGAATCCTTCCAACACAGAATTCAACAATGGCTGGTGCAGCAGCAGGTACAGCTGAGCTGCTTGTTATGCAGGTATAACTACGCGTTTACCCTGTTTTTAGTGTTATACGAGTCTATACTAACAGAGTTGCCAATCTCCTAGCCAACCGACGTGATCAAGACGCGTTTTCAGGTAATTGGGACACTGGCGGGACTTTTTGAATTTTTTATTAACATAAGCAAAGAATAGTCCATTCGTGTCGGATCGCACTACAGTAATGGCATTGTTCAAGCATTCAAGCGCATAATCTCGGAGGAAGGTTTCAGAGGTATAATCAGAAACAAAATACGGAAACTTCAAAGGAGTAGCGGTATACTGAACATAGTGAGGGTATAAATAAGCGCTGTATAGAGGAACCATTCCAGTGCTGTGTATTGTTGGTCCTCGTGTTTCTATACAGTATCTCGGTCTCGCACTCTACAAACCAATGTTTGAGAAACTCGAAGGAAAAGTCATACCATCGCATAGTTCTGCAGGTTTAGCAGGAGTAAGTCATTCATAATATGTGCTTGGAAGTTAGAAGAGAGGCAAAAGATTGTGTTAGAGATAGAGAGAGAGACAGTCTGACTATAAGACTGACTTGCACCAATTAGATATGTACCGGAATTACACAAGCCGTTACTTTGGGTAAATGTGGATAGACGGGAAACACGAATAACGAGCGACATTCTTTTTTCTGACGGTAAAGGAGTTGAACGATGCATTTAGTAACACCGCTGGAGATGATTAAAGTTCGACAACAAACCGATCTTATGAACGCCGCCCACCAACGGAAATACCGTGGTCTTGTCCAGACCGCATCATTGGTTGTCCGAGAAGAAGGGTTTGTATACTTTGAAAGTGGGAGAGAAAGACAAAGGAGGGAAGGCTTTTCTCAAAAACAAAGGTTTAATCAACGTGCGTGAAAAGCCTTCTGGCATTGTACAATGGCTTGCTGGCAACTGTGGCACGGCAATCATGGGGCCTGGTGGTCAAATTTTCTGGCTACATAGAAATCAAAGCCATGTTTGAACGAGCATCTGGTGAGCCTGACAAACCACTGGCACCTTGGAAACACATGGTAAAGCGTGTTTTTTATTTGCGTTTGTCATACACGTGCCACATTTAAGGTTGTTGATCGACCCGATGCCCCCCTTTAGGTTAGTGGCGGCCTGACGAATGTTTTGGTAGGCGTGTTGAACTCACCTCCCGATGTGGTCAAAACGAGGCAACTATCTCTCTTTCTTTAACCACGAGTTTCATGTTGGGCCCTGGATCATGTGGTTGATATTGACGCAATTCCAATTTTCTGTTATGTAGAATGCAGGATGATAGCAAGCCCTATCGAACAACTTGGGATTGTGTGAAATCGATGATCAGGAATGAGGGTTATTCGTCGTTTTTCCGTGGATCTTGGCTTCGGATCATCCGGATAGCTCCTGGTATGTAGAGCAAAATGGGACAGAGAGCGTCAATGTATAAAGACAAAGATAAGCGATCTGTTGTGATAACCACGGCTTGTTTTTCTCCATCAGGTGGTGCTATCCAATTCGCGATCTATGAGCAAGTGGCGACATGGCTAGATGGAATCAATCCATCCGCCCCTTAAACTGTCGGATAGGTAAAAAAAATACCACTGCTTAAACATCTAATCATACCCCTCAACTGTAACTGTTACTGTTACTGTTTCTCGTACAAAAAGTTTCTGTTCTTCAAAATACAATAGAAAATATATCAACAAGGAATTGTATGCTTTTAATAATATGTACAAAGTAGATGCAGCAAAAGAGGATGGATGATGATTTTGGTAATGTAGTTGATGAGGGTTGATAAGAGTAAATGGTAAAAGACAAATGTGGAAGGGGGTATTTTTTTTCTTTCAAGTAAATGAGCGCCGTCGTCCAGGGCCAATTTGAAGCGATACAGGGCGGTCGCTGCGGATAACTGGGTCGCGAACCATCAAGATCACTGGCATGCTATTGGAATCCACCTTGCCGCGGATCGTAAATCCAAATTTAGCAAAGAAGGCAACGGCCCCAGCATCGGTGATCTCGACATAGACCGGATAATGTGCTTCGTCCGCCTTAACCAGGACATGTTGCAGCAAGGCTCGACCAAACCCTTTACGCCGTTCGTGAGGCAGAACGCCAAGATAGTTGATCGCCAGATAATGATCGCAACTCATCACTTTGCGCCGCGCCTTATCGCACGAAGGCTGGAACTTCATGTATGTCCTCAACGCCGAGGTCCATCCGGTAAGCCGCGCTAGCTTAAACATACTGGCCAGGCAAGAAGGGACCCAAGTATTGATGCTGCCTTGGAGAGACCAGATCAACACACCGGCACATCCTTCAACTTGAATGACAAAGTCTCGACTGGCAAGCGTGGCGGCATGGATGATGTTTTTGAATAGAATGTATAGGAATTCATCGTGTTTGGGCTGCTCTAATCCGCGCGCACACCATCCAAGAACTTCGTTGGAAGCGTATGCACTCGTTAATGTGTAGGCAGCTTCTTTCATGGCACCTAATTATCGGGAACGAATTGAGTACATACCACAAAGAATAAAAATTTTGTGCTGAAGAAAATTTCTTATCAGTTCAGCTGGCTCTACCTTTAACAACGGGCCGAACACTGGGTGTATCCTCCTCGATATTGACGGTAAGCTTGCGACTGATCGGCTCTAGGGCCAGCATTTTGTATACTGTAGTTGTAGTTGTGATGTAGAAGTAGTATGCGAAAACAGTAGAATAAGGATTGCAGAAAAAATGATTTCTTTTTCTTCGTCCTCTTTTATACCATTCGCAGAATTTCGTCCCCAAAGTGTGGACTTGAGTAAGTAGTAGAAGCACAACTATCAAAAAAGGCAAAAAGTGAAGTCGACAAACGAGCGAATCGTAGAGCATGTGCTACTATTCTCGCGGAACGAGTCGCGAACCTTACTCTCTCTCTTGGCGGACTCTTTAGAATGTTGTAGTCAATCCTTGAGCTCCGCCTGTACCATAAGCACGACAGCAATCCGTACATGATAAAGCACAGACCGTTTCTTTTTTTTTTCAAGCCAATCGTACTAGCTCCTCGAAATAATGAGCAATTTGTGCCCTCGATCCCCTTTTTTTCAATTGTAAAAATAGTAAATTTTCTTCTCTCACTGCTGATGATTTTTAAACGCGTCACTTTTTGTTCTTAAGCGCATAATGCATTTTGGTTTGCATTGTAGCATATTAGCTTCGAATCTCTAGCTACCTGATCCATTATCCCATGCGATTTGCGGCATTATACTACTATGTTGCATAGTGTAACTATAGTGTGAAAGATCTGCTCTCCGAAAAGAAATAAGCCAAGATGGATAAACAAGTAAACATATAGAACGCACACAATTCTTTATATTATAAACATCATCATCGCGGGTCAAATCGGGAAAACAATGTTTTTTTTTCTTCTTTGTCGTGCTACCAAAAAAAATATCCTATCTATATCAGTTTCATAAAGAAGCCCGGCATCTTGTCGTATTTCATATTTCTTCATTCATGCCGCTCTTTGCATCCTATTTGCTATTGTACATACGATAGAAAGTCAACTGATCGAGTAGTTCTAGACACATTACTCTTTAAACCGGCGGTCACTGTCCATCACGATCCGCTACTTCATATGACCGCGAAATGTTTACCACTAGGATCGTCTTTTATTGGAAAATTTCTCCAAGTAGTAAAACGACTGTTGAATTAAGGCATCACAAAAGCGTGTCACTGGTATGCTCTTCCTTTTGCCGGGAATTCTGCTGGTACTGCGTCTATTTCGTGTGTGTGACGTACACTTCAAAAGTCCCTGTTCGGAAGTAAGTGGTTTACTTGAACAATTGTGCTTTTGCATTTGTGTTCTTCATTATCAGCTTTGTACGTGTGACCCATGTCTTTTATCCCTTTGTTCCTCTACTAAGTTTTAACCTTCAACTTTCATTGAAGGCGGTAACGTAACGTCCGTAGTCTCGAATATATTTTATGACTTTTAGGATCCCAAATATGCCCGACTATCATTGCCACAAAGGTGTCCTAGACCAACAAGTGCTGTGTAAAAAAGGTTATAAATGTGTCCATTTATCAAAAGTACAGTTGTACCCCCGTTTTTGCAACCGAGGGTTTTCCGATTTTTTTTTGCAAAAAGTGAGGATTTGCAAGTAACGGGGTAAACAATTCTGCTTTAAGTATACACTGGATAAGTCATCCTATTAACACTAGCCCATTGTTTATCTGTCAGAGATGATGTACGATACGTTCTTTGGGAATATTCATACAGCTCTAAATGTTACTACTTGCATATATAAGACCGTCCTTTCATCGAAGCTGTCTAGTGGTTTGATAATTATTAGCTCTTTTGAGCATGACAAAATCGTTCCGCAAGTTCACATCCAAGCAAGAGGATCGAACGTACGACGAGCACTTGAGCGGGCGGTGGACCAAAGCGCTGATTCGCCTATTCCAGGGCCAACGTCGAAGGAAAAACAGGTTGCAATTGCAGGAGTTTTGAGCTTTTTGGATAATATCGATAACTACGACTTAAAAAAGTCTTTGCGTAGGATTCCAGAGAGTCTCAGGCAGCAATCAATCTCCCGACAATCATCCCTTGATGACTTCTTCGATATGTAGTCAAAAGCTCCTTTGAGCAAACATTTTATTTCTATATCTATATGTAGTGTGTTCCCTTTTTCTTATATCTTCATCATTTCTTTTGTGGATTCAATCCAACCAGTGCTATATATGTGTCCCGATTTTACTGGCTCAACTACCAAATAATAATTTTTATGTATTTCGACAATAAATACATCTTCATATTTACATATTTATCTTGCAGTAACCGCATCATTTTATTCCTCGTAATTCGCAACAGATGCTTCTTTCAGTTGATATTGCAAAAATTGAAGCTGTTTTTACCCCGATAACATGCAAATCGTATAAACTCATTTGCAAGTTGCAAATTTGCGAAACTACTAAGTTTTTTTTTTGATTTTCAAAAAAAGTTGCAGATATACGAGGAATTGCAAAACCAGGGGTTGCAAAAACCGGGGTACAACTGTAGTAAAGATATCCGACACACACAGTAGCTGTGAGAATGGATGAGGGAATAACTTGTCAAAAAGAGCTCTTTACGCTTCTTAGAATGATGGAAACGCGTGTGTAATCACAAGCTGATGGCATTAAAGGTCTAGGAGCATCATAGCCGTACCCTGCGTCGATAATTGTGCCACGAGGCGGGGGAGATTAGCAGCGATCATTTTTGAGAATCAAAATATGCATAATTTGTATGTAACACAACCCTAATTATACTTGGCTTTCACGCATGGGTGTAGCGCACTTTACCAAAAAGCGTTTGAGCAGAAAGTATCAATTTGGGATAGAGCGCGGCCAAGAAATGATGTGCGGACGTTCCAAGTGCATTAGTACATGGTAATCAGAAGAGCACTGCTACATATATAGCACCCACTGTGTACATGAGAATGGATATATAGAAACCGACGATGTAGCTGTTACAGATATGTAGTCCATAAGCAACTCCAGTAAATGGAAGGCCCTTTTTTATGTTAAACAAAAAATATTGTAATAGTAGAAATAACCATGATAATATATTAAATTAAACGTAAAAAAATGAAGCAGAATAAGAATGAAGGCTAAAAAATGATACAAAAAGTAAAAAAATTGCATTGGTATGCTACTTTGTCTAAAATAATGAAAATAAGGGGTGGAAACAGAATGGGGCGGGCGGGTTTTTACCTATCACTTTTCCATTACCATTTGAGGTAGCTGACAAGGTGGACGATCGTCCAGAGCGAATGACAATCATTAATAATTATAGAAAATAAGTTTTAATCCTTCCCAGTATCCACAAATGAAAAAGAAAGAATCTTTAGAAAGAGGGAAACACGAAAGGGTTTAGCTGGGTAACAAAATATTATGATAGAACGATCGATTAGAGGTAATACGGCGACGAATGCTGTTGCTTGTTTCCAAGCATCGAGCTGACGCGCTTCATGCTCGATGCATAGTTTGACTGGTCGCTGCCTGGCACTGGGCTGGTCGCTGCTGTTCCTTGACCGTTCATATCGGCGAACATGTCGACACAGTGCGCGGGGAACACGCCCTTGCAATTGCCTCGCGAGAGGTTGATGCCCTGGCACCACCCATCGTCATACTCAACGATCACTTCGACACGGTCGCCAGGCTGGATGTCGAGTTCATCACTGAGCGTTGGTGTGTATGTCGAAATTACGCTGAATACACCAAGGGAGTTGTTGTTGCTGTTGGTAGGCGCTTCTGCTGGTACTACTGGCTGGGGAGAAGAGGTCGAAGCAATAGCAGCGGCTCCTCCAGCAATAGCAGCGGCGGCTGGTACAGCATATTCAGAACCACTAGCCGTGATTGCATTGCCGGCACTGCTGTAGTGGTTATTCACTTGTGCATTGTACTGATCAATAGCTGTGTTGCCTGTCATGGCTGGGGCCATCATGGGCGAAGGCTGGGCGGACGCGCCGATAGGAGGCAGCTGGATCATGGGAGACTGATTTGCCATGTTGTATGCTGTGTGTGGAGGGTAGCTGTTGTTCTGCTGGTTGAGACCACCGCTGCCTGGGGGATCATGGCTGCCAAAGCCCATAGTAAACGGATCAGGCTTCATCCGCATGCGGTTTCGCTCGGCTTGTTTCCTTCTCCTTCGCACAAGGAAGAAGCCTGCAATTGCAGCGACGCCAAGGATAGCAATGATAATGCCTGCTATGGCACCTCCTGACATGCCAGACGATTGCTGACTGTTCTGGTTGCTCTGGTCGGCAAGGTTCGTCGTTGGCGCGGTTGTGGGTGCTTCGTTTTGTGTGGGACCGACGGGACTGACGCCGTTGAACGAAAAGTGATTGCTGGGTTTAGCAGCAGCAGCAGCAGCAGCAGAAGAAGAAGAGGCCTCCTTCTTTTTACCGCTGTCTGACGACGACGACGAGTTTGAGGCAGTGGCTTTCTTGGTGGTGGTGGTGGTGGATGCTGCTGCTTCTTTTTTATGGGCATCTGAGGCCTTTGTCTTTGCTGTTTCCTTGTGCTCGGTCGCAGACTTTGTGGCGGACGCTTTGGGCTCTTTGGCGTCCGAAGCCTTTGATGCTGCTGCTTTTGATTCTGTTACCACCCAGACAAACAATTAATAAATAGTGGGGGTTGATGAGCTACACGCTATCATGTGCAATTTCACTGTGTTCTTTTCTGACCTGCTGCTTTGCTTTCTTCAGCTTCAGCTCGCTTTTCCAAGGGAGCCCAGGCTGGTTTGGCTTGGGCTGATTCCACAATGGCGGCAATGGAGACCAGCATAGCAGCCATGGACGAGATCGGTTTGGTCATCCTGCACGAGTAGAAAGAAATATATTGGAAGGGAAGGTGGTGGGGTTGGAGTAGTAGAAAAGAATGCAAGTGTTGTCGCTAAAGAACGGACTTTTGACGCTAGGCCAGAGCTGTAACGCAAGATGTGTGTGTGTAAGAAAACGAAGGGAAGGGGTTGGAGGAGAAGAGAAGAGAAAAGAAGAAAGAGAAAAAGAAAGGAAAGGAAGGGAACAAGAGCAAGTCTGCAATTTTGCACTGTTAAGGAACAAAAGAGCGAAATGAAAGGGGGGATGAACTAAAGGGAAACAGGGAGGCGACTCTTTTTTTTTTGTTAGCGTGATTGCCGATGAATTCTATTATGAAAGAATAAAGAAAAAAGCTTTTTGCGACGTTTCACAAACTAATATAACGCGGCACGATCCAAAGCACAAAAGCACCAAAAACAGTAATTCTGCTTTTCTGTCGGTATCCTGGGAACACAAAGCTAACGTACGTATGTCCTTTCGCGTTATTCAGAAAGCGCAGACATGGTCCCAAATGCCTCCGATTCCGTTCTTCTTTACAATTGTGTGCTAGCAAATAGATAACCCATGTATCCCTGATGAATACATCCTTCTACCATGAAAGATACGGTAAAGCTGCTGCTGTTAGGGGATATCAGCTGCGCGCTTCTACCAAGAACGACACAATTTTCATTAATCATTTTGTCGCAACGGCCCCTCCCAGAACAATCAATCCAAAGATACACACACCCCCTGATTTTATTAATGCCTTTTTACTCTGGGTACCAAGCTTTGTCATCGATCATTTGCCCAACTACCTCATCGACCCTGAGCACCAGCACCAGGAACAATCAAAGAAGCGTCGTACTTTGGATCAACGCTCTTGATTACCTGTACTAACGCTGCTGCTATCGTACTCTGTTCTTGGTGGCTCCCGTCGTAGTAATAATCATTGCACTGGATGATAGCCGAGCTGTTGTCGAAGAATACGCTCACGCTTTCGACCCAGTCCACTGCCGCCAACGCATTCTTTATACGATTAGCACAAGCAAGACAACCGAGTCCGTCCAAATGCAGCAACACCATCGTCGAGCTTGTTTCTATCGTAGTCGTGCTGCCAATGTTAAGCCATGAAACAATTTCAGGCGTCACCATGAGCAAAAGTGAGATCATCGTGGTTGTCCAGGCGCGCCGACTCTTCCAACCACTTTTGAAAAACAGCAGTGAGAGAAAGATTAGTGTTGTTGATGTCAAGTAGGATCGATAAGGCGTAAATACTGCAAAGCCAGCACACGAGTATGAAAAAATGTTGAGTAAAAGTTGTATGATGCAACATGAGCTAGACAGTAATGCTGTTACGACGGTTGTTGCATCACTCAAGATTCGGCGTCCCATCGTGTCGTATGTAGTGCAGCAACGCACAAAGGATCAGCTCCTTTCCCATTTTCAAAGTCACTTCTTTTCAAAGTACGACTGTGGCGTGCACTGCATAATAAATATAAATTGCATGAATGCACACACGCGTGAAGTCATCTAACAATCAAGTTACGACGCTTCCTACAGTGACTAACTTGGAGCATTCCCTGTTCAAACACACCTGGTCGCCAGCACTACAAAAATATCAACTCACTGACATGGGACATGTGTAGTATTTCAATGCAAGCCAATGGAATAAAAGCATCCGACCGCATTTTCATTCCGCTTCTCTTTTATATTGGTTTCTGCATAAAACGCCATGTCCTACGTTACGGCCGACAAGGCCGAAAGCGAGCTTGCAGCAAGTATTAAAAAGGCAACAAGTCCAGAAGAAACAGCACCGAAGCAAAAGCACGTTCGAAGTGAGTAGACTCCCCTCTCTCCTTCTAGCTCTAGTTTACTTTTTTTTCCCTTCAAATCAGTCAGTCTTTGAAAGGCTCTTGACAAATCACGGCAAATCTGTATGATTAGAATGCATTGTCTACACATGGGATCATCGCACTTCGGCCATTATTTGGAGCATTTTAAAAGTACAGCCTATTCTTTCCGACGAGGTGCAGACATTCAAAGCACTCATTACGGTGCACAAGATCATTAAGGACGGACACCCAAAGGTATAATAGAGAAGGAGAAGGTGGCACAAGTGCGGCCAAAGAGCACTGGCCAGCTCAGACAAACAGTATGCGCCGGAAAAAAGGGAGTGGTATTGACTGCCTATTGTGTGTAACCTGGTTAGGCTATCAAAGACGCATTGCATGAAACGGGTTGGCTGCAAACTGTGGCGCGTAGCGTGTCCGCCGACGGAGTCCGTGGATATGGCGGGCTGATCCGCAGTTACGTCGACCTTCTTTTGCACAAACTATCCTACCACAGGGACCATCCGGAGTTCAATGGAACCTTTGACTATGACGAATACGTCAGTTTGAAAAACATCAATGATCCCAACGAAGGGTAAGAAAAAGGTTAGAAGCCTGTTATAGTGTCCAAGTAATTAACATTATTGCTGTTTTCTATTAGTTTCGAGACTATTAGCGACCTGATGGGATTACAGGATCATATCAACCAGTTTCAGAAATCTGTTTTTGCTAGTCTGGGTCAGACTTATAACAACGAATGCAGGATTGCAGCACTGGTACCACTTGTTGAGGAAAGCTATGGTATTTACAAATTCTTGACAAGCATGCTGCGAGCAATGCACAAAGGTAAGACCAAGCAACATTTCAGTTACGCGTGGACAGTAACAGGTGATTGATGGAGTAAAATCAAACCTTGGATTAGCTACGGGAGCCGTCGATGCGCTCCAGCCGTTACGACAGCGTTTCAATGGACAACACTATAATCTGCGCGAATTTTACTATGAATGTGCCAGTCTCAAATATCTGACTAGCTTGATCAGCGTCCCCAAACTATCACCCGATCCGCCGTCGTTAATAGAAGTGAGCACTCCTCCACTCCCAAAGCGACCCCACAATCAGCCCGCTGAAGAAGCACCTCCAGCTCAACCGTCACCTGAGCCAGTCATTGATTTCTGGTCACAACAACAAGCTGAAGAGCAGCGCAAATATGAACAAGAGCAACAACGACTCGCCAAACAGCGTGCGGAAGAGGAGGAAAGAGCAAAACAGCAAAAGCTACAACAACAGCGTCAGTTCGAAGAGCAGCAGCGATTACTTGCAGAACGTGAGCGACAACAACAGCAGGAATTGTTGCGGCAGCAGATGCAAGGACAACAGGCAGGTCGAATCAATGATTTGGAAATGCAGCTACTGAATATGCGCAATCAGCTCGAGCGCGATCAAATGTTGCTGCAGCAATACGATCAGGTGAGATAGTGAAAAGAGAACGAACCTAATAGAAAAATATAATTAAAACAGATACTATTTTTATAATCAAGCGAGTCAAAGCTCTTGAACATGAACTTGGTCAAGTGAACGAGCATACAAAGCAGCGAGATGCATCCAAGGATGAAATGATCCGCACTCTACAAAGTATGCATATTATCAGCTATCAGCAGCAATAGCAATAATAACATCTCTGGGGCTGTATATACTCATATATCTTGATCTCGTCTATAGATGAAATACAAATGTGGAAAAACAAGTATGAAGCACTGGCAAAACTATATAGCCAATTGCGAAAGGAGCATATCGAGCTACTGAACAAGTACAAGCAGCTGCAGGTGAAAGCAAACAATGTGAACGAGGCTACCGAGAAATTGGAGAGAATGCAGTCCGATATGCGAGCAAAAAATGTCGAACTTGCTGATCTCATCCGTGAGCGCGACCGCGCACGAAATGAGCTGGCTAGGATCCATGGGGTAAGAAAAACAAACCACACATTTACCTAGCTCTACAGCTCGATTTTCCATACCAAAATATCTAAATGGCATATCTTTATATTAGTCGCAAAAGGATGAAACGGAAAGACTCAGGAAGGAACTGGAAGCATCCCGATCCCAGATGCAAGACCTTGGAAAGTCTAAAGGAGCAGAAGTTAGCGCCCTTTTGAGTAAATTCAACAAGGAGAAGAGCGAACTTGAAGCGAGCTTAACCGAAAAGCAAGCTTTGATCGATGAGTTTCTCAAACAAATCGAAGATCAGCAAGGAAATGCGGATCATATTCGTCGGGTAAAAAAGCAATGTTTTATTGGGAGTCAAAGATGTATAGGCACCATCAAGCCTCATCCATTATTCTTTGTGTAGGAAAAAGACGAAGAAATTGCTGTACTTCAAGCTGGGATGGATGAATGCTTACAGCAGCTTAATGAATTGCAAAATGTATGTATTTATACAACGTGTACGGGTTAGCAGTAACAAAAGAAAGGTTTCTTGGAAAGTAACAGTATTATCAGAAAAACAATAGCGACGAGCTACAAGAGGATTTGGATCGGCTTAAGCGGGAGCAAGCATCAAAACTGGATCAGATTCTTGGTTTGTTTTCTTTTGCTACTACTAACGCTGTAATCGTCAATGAATGCATTATCTTACTTTGCAAATACAGATACTATTTTGGCAACATGTGTACAAAAGATCAACGACGGTGTGTATGAGTTGGAATCACCCGGACAGCATGGAAACGATAACGCTACACCTGAGCTTACATTATCCATGATTGAACGTGCGAGCATCATGTCGGTGGAGTTCATGTCAGCATTCAGCAAATTTTTGGATGGCAGTGATACAGGTGATCACAGTAACACTATTACACGTGCTCTCGACTTTTCAGATACTATTGTGGATGTACTGCTGCATGCAAAAGGCATCACCCGCCTCGTTCCCAAGGATAGCGATGTGGATGAGATTACGGACCTTGCAAAGAAATGCGCGGAAGCCGGCATTCAATTTTTCAGCAGCGTCATGTCTCACTATCTCAAAATGCAGCCATTCGCCCAGCGTCCCGAAATTATCATCCAGGGCGACATGCGCACACAGGACGCGCTCACTCACTTGTCTCAAAAAACCGAAAATTTGATTTTGAGCGGTACGACAAAGGATATCAATGCGCTCGCCGAAGGCGAAGTAGGAGATCTCGTCGAGAAAGAAATGTCTAATGCAACGCGTGCGATCGAGGAAGCCACTGCAAAGATCCAGGATTTGATGCGCCAACCAGCGAATCCAGAGTTTTCTGCCACCGATCTCCAAGTACACCAGTTAATTTTGAATTCTGTACTAGCACTCACAAATGCTATCGGCAACCTCATCAAGTGTGCGGCGGCTTCGCAGCAAGAAATCGTTGCTCAAGGACGAGGGTCGTCTTCCAAGGCTGCCTTTTACAAGAAGCATAATCGATGGACTGAGGGATTGATTTCTGCTGCTAAGGCGGTGGGTATGGCAACAAACATGTTGGTGGAAGCAGCCGATGGTGTGATTAGTCAGACACACTCTTTTGAGCAGCTGATTGTGGCATCCAATGAAGTATCGGCCGCAACGGCCCAGTTGGTATCGGCATCGCGTGTCAAGTCGACATTCATGTCACGTACACAAGAGCGCTTAGAAATTGCAGCAAAGGCGGTAAAGGATGCGGCTAACGAACTGGTGAAGCAGGTCAAACAGCTTGTTGCCCACAAGACTTCAGATGAGGACTTGCATATTGACTTCAACAAGCTGTCTGTGCATGACTTCAAGCGTCGTGAAATGGAGCAACAAGTGAAAATTCTGAAACTCGATTCGGAGCTGGTCAATGCTCGTCGTATACTGGCAGAAATGCGGTAAGTGGTTTGTCTCCTTTTTGGCTCAGATGCGCCGATCTTGAGTTACTATCTTGAGTTACTATCTACGCAAACTGATTCCCAATCTTTCTTCTGCTGGCTTAGACGAAGCGGATATCATACGGGTACGTGCTCCAATTTTCTATATAAGCGGTAAAGTTGTCAAATTAATGATGATCGATACTGACCATGCATCATGCCTTTAAAATATGCAGAAGAAACCGACTAAAAGGCAGCAAGTTTGGAGGTGAATTTTTGCGCTGGCCCACATATGATTTTGATTTTTTTCTACCGACTTATGTATATGATTAATACATATATCACTGTAATAAACTTCTATTATGAGATATATGTACAACTTTTTTTTAAATATGCTTCTATTTTAAATAGCATCACATTTTTGCCACGTATCACATGTTGATGATTTATGTACTCGTCTTTGGGATGAATTATTGATAGTATAGGAACCGAATAAAGCGTAACAATGCATGTATGTACGCTCCGAGTGACTTGAAGTGAGATACAGTATGCAATATCCCGACACGATCGATAGACCACCTTCTTCTGACTTTCCGCTTTAACAGTAACAGGATATCTCAATGAGTCTTCAAACTTATTAAGACCTTCAAGGAAGAGAACTTGAGCTCGCTCGCCCTGCCACAAAAATAAGGGAATTTTGAAAAGTCTCGCAGTTGTTTCTTTTGCGCAGCGAATCACCCACATGTAAATATTTCATTAAAGATTGGAATACTACAGTAATACCTGTACTGTAAATGACATGGATTTATCATGCTGTCTAAAATATGGCAAAGACATGAATCTTCTGATCCTCGACTGAAACCGACAGCTGCAGTGAACTTGACAAGAGCATACTTTTAATCCAACCGGCCCTGGTTGCTGTTACCACTCTATGAATAGCGCTATTGCTCTATAAATAACGTGAGATCCCTTTAGTACTATGCACTCTATCATAATGTGATTACAGTATTGACAGATATTATGCAGCATCTACTGTATCAGCTTCCTGTGGCTTCTCCCCCTAATTTTTTTGGTAATTTATTATGCATTGCCAGTAGAAGAGCGTACATCCATAAGCTACATACATATTAGAACTATCGCAGATGTATGTCGTTTATACAGTAACATCTGTTCAATGGTTCCTGGAGCCTGTGGTGCTTGGAACTCTGACATACCTATTAGTCGCACGATACAACTGCAATTACGATATAATATATCACGTCGGAAGCAGCTTCAAGAAACCTACTAAAAGGTGACCGAACTAAGACCCGAGCTAGAGTAGAGATAAATCAAGAAAACAAGTGATTGTCGAGCCGACGACTTGAGAGGTACATGGTTTATCAATCGTGTCGTAAGGTTGTTGTTGTTTTCTTTGATAAATGAAAGTATCGCACCTCATTTCCAAAGGTATAAAGAGACCTTCGTTTTAGCAATGGCTCTTCCTACTATAATACCTTTCATTAGCATTTCCTCTTACGGCTCTTTACTCACTCATCTATCATACTACCGGCATTATCTTTCGCTCCTCGGTCATTCCTCGGTTTCTGTCAATGTCTCTGTGCTTCTGATATCACATTTCTCTATATGTGTCGTCCGGTCCGTCGTCTCTGACTCTGTGCTACTGCCGGTTCGTACAAGTTAATAACGAGGCATGTACAGTCAACTGGGGTGGACGATGCTTAGCCGGGAAAAAGTCGGAGAGGCTGGGGGGTGGGGCTGGGAGGGGCTGGTCCCTGCCGAGGAAGTGTAGCGGATTTAATCTTGGGGTGAGCTGGGGAGGGGACTATAGCATCGAGAAACCACATGGTCTGTACATTGCTCCAACCCCCTCTCCGCCCAACAGTAGATATCTTTAATTTTGTTTTTAGAAGACAAGTACGACTGGTGCTATTGAACAGACATACTTTGTCTTTACATTTTAATCGACAAGACTGGCCACAGTTACTGAATAATGTTAGCGGTAACAACATCACACTTACAACCATAAAATCATGTTATAGAGGAGAAACCAAACTATCGCTGCATGTGTACAGAATGTTACCTCGTGCTCTTGTTTACTCACATCATTTCTGTAGAGCATGGTGCTTTTTGTAATACTCGCACATTATGGGCAATAGCCCTGCACCATCATCAAGGTCAAGATACGGGTATATGCCGTGGATCGGCGCAGAAATCATTAACAATATCATCTCCAAAAACCTACGAAAGACATATCATGTAGTTTAAATAAACTAGTAAAGAACAGAACATTCTTGTTGTCGTACGCCACGTCAGACCCTGTCTCATTCTTATGCTTGCTTTGATAATTACAATTGCTCCACCGACCCTTTTATTTGCATTGAAACGCATAACATAGACATACAATTGTATCGCTATCATGATCTATTCCCTTACTTGCGTCTTCATACATAACGAGGCTCGTATGAGGTTTTGGAATGATACCACTACTGTACTCATTTTTAAAAATTGATGAAACAAAACAAAGCTGAGCCCTTTCCCTTCGTAAATGCGGACAAATCACCTTCACGACGTCATTTCATTGATTCCATTCTCAACTGCCTGGCACCGCGCAGCTTGCATCTTACGTCAAAAAGGAAATGCATGACACGGACTAGGTGCATGATCCTTTATTTAGCGGCCGTCATCCTTCAAAAATATACCTTTTTCGTGTGCCACTCTTGTTGACCAATGCATGCATGTCGACGGAAAACAACATTCACCCTCGATGCTGTGCAGCCAGCGTAACATGCCATTTTTGATCAGTTCCCCATTTAAGGTTCGGCTATGTTCTTCCGCCTTTCCGAACTTCCACTCACTTCTTTTCAACGCGAAGGCTTATCCCACGTTTTGTTGTTTAGCATAAACCTGGGTCCGGTCAATGTGGCGAAACCTTAAGATATAATATTTGGTCGTTTTTACTTGTGAGGCTACTTTGTTTGTTTTCTTTTCTCGCCAGAGACATCTTATGTGTGCTCAACGTTGTCATGGCAGATGGAATATTATTCACAAAAATCAAATATGAAAGGTTCCTGACACCGTTCGTTTCTGTTGATGCACACTGCGCTATTTTCATGGAAATTTTGAATGTATACCCGACGCCGCAGTCAGTCAAGAGAAAGGTACACAAATCGGGATAGCTGTCCGAGGAAGGTGCCACGAACATGTAAGGGTGCTGCAGACGGACCATGGGGTCAGAACTCAGCCCTAAACTTTACTGTCACTTGGACGTGCCGGTGTATTTAAGAAGCTGACACTTTGCCAAGCTACTTTTGCAATACAGTTCTTCTACTTTACAATCTTTTTCTACTGTTTATAACACCCATGTCGTCCGAAGCACCATCTTCTACCGTTACTCCAGTCAAATCCAAAGTCAACGTCTGCCCTGCATGGAAGAATGATATCCACAACAAAACCCACAATCTTGACAAGCCTACCTATTTGTCCGTCGCCACTGTAGACTTGGAGAGCACACCACTGAATGAACTCTTCGTATATCGTGGTTTCGCTGGCGAAGACAAGAAGGGCGAGACCGGATGGCAAAGTGATTTGTTGACAAGCACATGCGACAAGCGCGCGTTCAACCTGGCTGATAACGCCAATTTTGTGGCTACTTGGTAAGTAGAGACTAACAAATTTAGTCCTGTGTCTTCCCCAGACTCCCACCGTCACCACAATAGAGTTTCTAATAGCACTAATTGTATCTGTGATATTAAAGGGTTGTCGATGATGATCACTTCCGTATTCAAGGCAAGGCACATGCTATCGGTCAAGGATTCAACAGCACAGATGATATCGGTCACCATATTGCTCGCAAGAGACGCTCCAAGAAAATTCGCAAGAGCAGCAGTGGTGATGCCGATGACGATAGCAGCAGCAGCAGTGATGAGGACGAAGAAGGCCTCGGTGACAAGCTTAGCAATGCCACAAAGTCGTTCTTGAGACGCATCAAGTCCCGATTGCATCACGGGGGTAGCAAAAAATTTGACTGGGAAGCGGAGCGATTACGCCAATGGCACGACTTGTCCGACGAAGCTCGCGCATCGTTTACCTGGCCCACTGCTTCTGGTCAGGCCAAGGTCGAAGAGGATGACGAGTTGGCACGTATTGCAGAGCTGGATATTGGTGAGACCGATGCCGAAGGCTATTTTAAGCACGAGGATAAGGACAAGCAGGCCTTGTTGGAGCGTGGATATGAGAACTTTGTTGTTGTCTTTTTGGAAGTTTTTGAAATCGACCATCATGCTGTGTCTGAGCAGAAGCGAACAGTGTACCGTAAGGAAGGTGCCGAATGGGCAACCACATCTGTTACCGCTTGAATTAGACAACTACATATCATTTAAGTACATAGCATAATAAAATCATAATGTTTACACTTGATGTCTTCCTGTGTGACACACACTTACCATTATTTAAGCATTTGACTTTCAAATTGTACGTTCTTTAATCGAGTCAAGTAACATACCTATTCACTCGCAAAAAAAAATACAGCAAACTGCCATGGCTCCCATTTCGGTACGGCGCCTGGCTCGCCTACCAATACATCTACTTTTTAACCGCGACTACTTTTGGTACCTGGCAGCAATGCTGTTAATTGGCGAATGCGTGCTCAATCTTATAATCATCAATAAAGTGGCATGTATGTTGTGTCAAGGAGAAGATTTAACAGCACGAACAAGTGAGAACTGACACGTTTTTTTTTCTAACACAGACACTGAAATTGACTGGATCGCATATATGCAAGAAGTCAAGGGCTACTTGGATGGAGAACGCGATTATCGTCAATTACAAGGTGATACTGGACCCCTTGTATACCCAGCTGGCTTCGTCTACATCTACTCTTGGCTTTATCATGCTACGAATAATGGAAGCAACATTCGGCTGGCACAATACCTTTTTGAAGGATTGTATCTCGCAACACAATTAATCGTATTCGCTATCTACTCGAAATCGAAGAAAATACCTCCTTATACTATGATTTTACTCTGTGTCTCCAAGCGTCTTCATTCAATCTATGTTTTACGATGCTTCAATGATCCTGTTGCCATGTTCTTTATGTACGGCTGCATACTTGCCATGCTGCACCGCCAGTGGCTGTTGAGCAGCGTGTTGTTTAGGTAAATCTCGCTTTTCTTTTTCTTTATATGGAGGCATTATGTTTGAACTTGTTTTTGTAGCGTTGCACTATCAATAAAGATGAATGTGCTGCTCTTTTTCCCTGCATTTGGTATATTGTTATGGCAATCAGTTGGTGCGTGGGTTACCATGGGATATTTGATCGTTGTCGTTGCTATCCAGGTATATACACAAACGCAGCAAGCGATATTCGTCCTATTCTTATACAATGTCTTATTCTGACGAATTATAGATTGGCCTTGCATATCCATTTCTGGCAACTTATCCAGACTCATATGTTAACCGAGCATTCGAGTTTTCCCGAGTCTTTGATTATGAATGGACCGTCAACTGGAGGATGGTTGACGAAAAGGCGTTTGTTTCACCTGAATTTGCGACTGCATTGCTTACTGGACACGCTGTAACACTCCTAGTGTTTCTGGTCATGGTTTGGTGCAAAGGGTAAGAAGCAATTCAATGTATAGACGTGTCGTGGTCAATTCTCACAAAAGCATATTTTATATTCTATATCTAGCACTGTGGTAATCAAAGTATTTTACTATGGTCTTCGCAACAGGACACGCATGATTTCTGCAGATGGTACATGATACGAAACATGACGATAATAGATGAAATATACAGTGAAACGTATGCTTACCTAAAATTTTTGACAGAAATAATCAGTACAATGTTTACGTCCAATTTTATGGGCATCGTATTTGCTCGGTCATTGCACTACCAATTCTACTCGTGGTATTTTCATAGTCTTCCCTATCTGTTGTGGCAGAGCGTGCCAGCTTTCCTCAGGTACGCGATGAAGATGGGAATATTTTAGATATGTTTGGGGCGTCTTTAACAGTTTGCTCCATTATTAGGCTTGGTACTTTTATCGCGATTGAAAGTTGCTGGCTTACTTTCCCATCGACGGTGACTTCCTCCTGGACCTTGCTTGGATGCCACGTAGTGATTCTTCTAGGCCTTTTGACTAAAGGGATTTGACGGAAGGAGAGATTAAATAATTAAAAATTCATGTAACGTACGAATATCAGTGACCGTATCATTTAAAACACATCATTGTCTCGATATAATACAATACGCCCGCCTTATTACTGTTATGGTAACCCCGTTTTAACTCAAACAAACATCAACACACCGTTACTCTCTGATTTAGAACAGAAACCAATGGTATACTGCATGTGGTTTTCAATGTACCTGGACTTTTATCAAAGATATTAAAATTCGCTTTAGCTTGTTGACTTTCTAATTTGCTACATATGCACCGTACGCTTAATCATGTACAAGGGATGGACAACTGGAAGCTGAGGCATTGGATAGTACCAACTTTTACTTTAATGTAATTGCGCTATCTTTAATTTATTCCTCAATGGTCATTATCTTGTTGCGTTGCTTTTTCACCGGTGTAAAAAAGTGTCTGGATTTAAGCAGCGTTTTATTGCTGTTGAGCTAATTGTCAGGGTTTGCTTGGGATTGTTGACGATGATATGTTGGTTCGATCACTTGTTCAAGATATTTGTGATGGTGCCTCTAAGCAAAAAAAGACTCAAAGTAGTTTTGAGAGAACAGCAATGCAATATACAAATATGCTGTATCAGTTAACTTAACGGCAATAGCATATCACATTGAACCTGTAAAACATGGTTGAAGTCAGTTTACGCGTGAATGTATGAGTGTAGATTCTTAAAAGACCAACCCGTCTTTATGTGTGTATAATCACATTTGTAAACTCTCTTCATTTCACCCTTGACTGTCGCAACGTAAACTTGCAATCTTGGCATCGTCTTTTCTTTTGCATCAACCAACTGCATATAAATATTAAGGGTCATTTCAATTCACAAAACAGCAGAAGCTCTTATAGTACATAGGTAAATTAATAATTGTACAATAGAAGCTAGGTTCCAGCTATTTGTTACAACTGTGGATACTTGGTAAAGTTCAACGCGATGTTTTCAAATAGAGGATTTATCATACGGTCAAGCCTTTCTCCTTAAACAGTTGTAGCCAGCCTGAGCCTGACAGATCAATTAAGTCGCTGATAGAGGAGAGTCCACAGCTAAATCGTCTTTCTTTGCCACAAGCGAAAACCAGCAAAAGTGAGGACTTCGTAAATCACGGGAATGATAGTCTCGGATGTCCAAAGGCGGGTGGACGGGGATCAATTTAGCCTTCCATTAACGAGAAACGCAAACTTGAAAAAATCAGCGTAGCTCTGTATATAAACTGTTTTCATTGTCCCTCCGTCCAGTTCTCCTTTTATCTTACGTTTAAATAATGTCACAACCTGCTCTCAAAATTAAATTACGGCTCAATGGTCCTTCTAAATCGGACACTACATCTCCATCGTCTTCAAACAATACATCAACCACTTCGTCCCCTGCACAGGTTTCAGCGAAGCTTGTCAATGAACCTGATCCAACAGCACCAACCTCACCTGCTAAGAAACAAAAAACGAGTCGACGTGCAAAGAAATCACATTCAAACGAAAAAACGCCACTGTCTACAGCGACAACGCCAGCGGCAACAACAACAACAGCAGCAGCACCTGCTACACCTTCTACGACTGCGTATGTGTTGCGTTGCTATTTTATTTATTACCGAGCAATTATAAGAGATAGGAGGAATATTGGTAGATATGCTAACAAGGGCAAACACCATGATCCATTGTAGAGGCGACGACGATGTATCTGTAGCAGATGAAGGTAAATAGAACATTCAGAGCCCAGTATACATAGAGAAAGGAAGGGAGTCAATAACACTAGCTTTTCTTTAGTAGGGACTCCAGCATCATCATCGACAGCAGCGCCTACACCCAACGCTACCACAGCTACTTCAACAAGCAGACCACGACACCACCATCATACCAGCCATCACACGTCATCTTCTCGAAAAGATATTCTCAAGCACAAGGACACCAAGGTCCGCCAGTGGAAGCGATCACCTTTGATATTCAACACATTAGAAGGCAGAAAAATTGAACTTAATACTTGGCATTCTGGTAAATACTACTCATAAGATTATTGTGCTTACATTATTTCGCTGGTCCAGAGTTTCTTCTTACTAATCCATACCTCTGTGTTGACCATTAAAGAGGAACCAATGGCACTGAACAAACGCAAAACGGAGCCTGTCACTATAGCCGAAATCGACGCGCTATACTCTGCTGCTGGCAGTGAAAAGGACTTTAGGCCATTTTTGTGTACACAGCCTGGCTGCTCAAAGTCCTTCACTACATATGATCAGTTGCAAACACACGAGACAAATATGCACGGCACCAAGAAGCTGATATGTGGCATTGATGGGTGCCACAAGAGCTTTGTGACTACTGGTCAACTTACCAAGCATCGCAAGATGGTCCACTTCCGAGCGGCACGCAAGGCCAAGATTGCAGCGGCAGCAGCAGCGGCAGCCGCTGAAGAGTCGGCAAACGCAGAAGACTCTGCGTTCACAACTGCGGCTAATAACGAAGCAACACCAACAACAGAAACGCCTCCGCCAGCAGCTGGATCTTCAGATATGGTGGATGTGGGAAACTCGGAAGACATGGCATCATAGTAAAGATCATCATCACCTTTTTCTCCCTCTCTGCTTTGCCATGCATTCACTCAGTCACCCACATACACACAGTATATCGCTCAATCTCCTTGTCAACCATGCCATTAATTCCTTTTGCGTCTAATAAATCAAATTGATTTGGGCAATTCTCGGTAATATGGTGCGTATCATGCCAAACTCGCATGGTAACCAAGCAACTCCGCGAAAAAATAATATTAAGGAAAACGGTGTTCCTTTTCGCTTCAGACCTCACCCAGACCATGGCTGACTTTACTCATTTCCTTCCCTACGATGTTCTTTGTCTAATATTTCAGATCAACAACTCACCCAAAGCGACCATTTCGAATGTCGAAAAGTGTGCCGATTCTGGCGTAGACTTATACCAGCCTACACAAAGGCATTCTGGCGTCAGGTTAAATTCTCGGGTTACGACTGGAAACAAGCAAGCAGTAAGGTGGTCTGTTTCCTCGGTCCGCATGTCAATGACGTTCATATTGATATGTTTCCGCCAAAAGCGATTTCTCGACTATACTCTATACACGAACATCCCTCGCCTCGTGCCGATGATCGAGAAGACAAGAATGACAGTGATACAGCACTTTTACAGCTATTGAGCATGCTTGCCGAAACAAAATGTAACAACATTGAAAGCTTGAGTATGTGGATTTAATGGGTTTTAGGAATGCTTGCTACATAGCCATGGGAAAGGAAAAAAAAGAAACGTTTTTACTGATGGCAATTTATCCATATCGCAGCTTTTCATCAATGCAACATCTCGGACAATAACGCTTTTTTAATCCATTTACAACCCTTGAGCAAGAATTTATTCAAGCTTTCATTTACCGAGCATCGAGCGAATATGCCATTTATCGCGATATTGGCTACCTGTCCTTCCCTCGCTCATCTCATATACAGCCCTTATCGTAGTAATTGTACGGAAAACGCTGTACGGGAAATCGAGCAGATAGTGCGCGATATCGGTATCTCCAAAGACACCACATTTCCAAACATGTCAACGCTCAGCATCAACACTGGAATCTCGCACAGCAAGAGATTGGCAGCAGTACTTGGAAGGTGCCCAAACCTTCGCGTGCTACGGATCAATTGTTATAAGGACGACTGGCGCCACAGAGAGGCGACCAACATAGCTGATATTTTCAAATGGTGCCCAATCCTCGAATATGTCGAATGCAATAATACACAATTCTTTTGCATGACTAGTTTACAACCCACCAGTCGAAGTATAAATGATATTATTGCCAAATACCCACATACTGTTGTAGCAAGCAAAAATATCGTATCTCGTACTACGGGATTGCAAGAATTGATATTCTACGACACTGAAAATACCGACATTGTTACCGCAGTACTACACCAAGTTTATATGCATCAAGATACCCTGCAGCTCCTGGAAATTGGCATGAAGAGAAACATTCCAGTGTCTTGGGACAATTTGACAGCCATTTATGCGCCTCGTTTACGCGTACTGCGATTGGTCAACATCTACTGCAGTGAAGGAGCGATCGCCAACCTTATTTCCCATTGTCCTTGCTTGGAAGAATTATTGCTGCATACCCGTTCTGCCACACTTATGCACATCCATTTTCCGCTCTTCGCTCGTTGCGGAACTTACGCTCTTTAACTGTCGACGATCGCTATCACAGTAAAAGATAGTGCAGATGTCGATGATCAGGAAGCACTTGGTCCTCTTTGCAGTTACTTGGACGAGACGGCTCCCTACAGCAAAGTTGAACAGCTCAGCATCCGAACCAACATGTGGATCAACCTGAACAACGATCGCTTTCTCCTTTCTATTTCTTCATTTCCCAGGTTGCGTTCCTTAATGCTGATCAATAAAAACGTAGAGCCTGAGAAAGGTACAATTACTACGCGAGGAGTACAGGAATTTACTCAACGGCTGCACAATTCATGTATCGAAGAGCTTTCGCTTGAGTGCATCGTCATGCTTAGTTCGAAAGCGATCGATCTTTTGGCTGAGCTACCGCACTTGAAGAAACTGGGACTGTATAGCTGCGAGCATTACAATGGTCAAGACTTCATCAGACTTGTCGAACGGACAAAGACTTTACGCGAAATTAGGATCGACGATATTGATCTAGAGCAATGCGATGGTCTGTATGGGGCAGTGGATTACATTGAGTACACAAGTGACTTGAAATATGGCGCAATAATGCTTGATCCGAACGAAGTATCTATAGAATATTTGGGTCCATAGAAACTGCATTATATATCCTTCCTTGTAATCTTATGTAGACTTTTTTTTACCAATTGAATATATGTACTATTACCGTTATAGCAATAGTGTTTGTGCGCTGGGCATATTAGAGTGATTCCCATGGTATTCACCCATGAGTTATATAATACATAATACATCAAACAAGCGACCCTACTCATAAGCAGTGAAGAACCTTTGTATCTATGACAGTAATGCCCCAAGCTTCCCTTGAAAACGGCGTATATCATAAAGTTTAGACCTCTTCTTCCTCGTGGATGAGATCATATCAGATCAACAGAATCATACACTATGATCTTATGCGATATAAAAGCACATACATACAATATCGACTATGTACTATCCTTTTATTAATATTTTCTACATACTTTACAACATATTGCCACTACCACTTTCGACCGACATGAGCTGTACATCAGCAAAATCGGTTGCGAGTTGGCGGGCATCATTTGTTTGATGCAGAACGTAGAGAACCACGGCTACCAGCAGCCAAGAAATGACAAAAATGATATCAGACCAGCTCCGGAAAAAGTCAAACTCGATTTGACTCAATGACGACGATATCAAATGACTATACAAGTTGCACTTAAGTTGAACGTTCGAGTCGAGTAATGTCCGCAGTAGAGCATGATTGAAGATTATTCTTTTTCTTACCTGTATTCGGGAGGCAAAGTGCTTTGCATCATCAAAACAGAACTTAAGAAATACATGCCCATCATATGCGCAACGAATAAAACAACATTGTTTTTGGGAACAACCACTCGTTGGGAAAAAGACCGAAGAATTTTGGTCAAAAGCTGAAAGAACCCACGTACAGATCCAAACACAATGATGCCTGCAAACCAGAAACTGAGCTGTTGCGCCCAAAAGGCGGTATCCGATATACCAAAATGACTGATAAGCAGTGACAGCATCCGTGTAATGGGATCACTCGTGCCAGCACGACGGAATACCACGTTGACAGTTGTCTGTTATTCAAAATCAGTGTAAGGATCACTGTCATCGCTATGTAACAAGATCCAATAGCAGTTGATATATCGATCACCACAAGAGAGTAAAAATGCATATCATACCACAACAAGTTTGTAGATACAGTAAAAGCTGAAAATGTGACTGATCAGGATCCATAACCGACCTTTCCATGTTTGTCCGAATTGACTCTTGGCCTAATACATATGCAGTACACGTACAACTACTTAGTATTGATCAACTTAGCAAAGACCCATTCCTTTTTTTCTTCTTTACCCGTTCTCGTGCAAGCTCGTTTAGATCACCCTTCATCGTTTCTGATAAACTTTCCAGCTGCTGTATCTCGCTCTCCAGCAAATCATATTCTAAGGATATTTATTATTATCAAGTTCCAAACATCACCGAGCCTTATATCCTCTGATTCATTATAGAAGAAAAAAAGAGCACTATACCTCGCTGCTCGGGTCCTTGAACAAAAAACATAATGCGACCGAAGCCAGTGGGCTTGTAAGAGTTAGACAGGGTAAAAAGCACAGAGTTGTCAGTTTATTATTCCAGAAGCCATTGAATAATGTTAAGCAGTAATACCTTTGTTTGCTGATCTCGAGTCATTCGAGATAATTGCGATTTCTTGTCTCTTATCATTGACATTGTCTGTTCATAAGCATTTTGAGCAAATCGATAATCACGCTCGCTGACGGGCCTGGATTTGTTAATATGAGCCACATGTTAATTATAAGTGTATGGATCTTAGCAGCGACGTTCAATGATACTAGTACTAAAGTTCTTCGTAGCATCTTGTATGAGACATACTAGCAACAATATACGTACTTTCTAAAGATGCTCAAGTTGTAATAGGGTGTATGAATCACACCAAATCCCGAAAGGACGGAAATAAGCGTGATGCCTGTAATGGCTACGCGAAAGAGCGATAGTTCTGCCCAAGATAGAACGATAGTGGTGGTGGTTGAGCCATCCACCACGATTCGAGCCTCCGGTGCTGGAGTGTAACCTAGCCGGGTGAAAAGATACATATAGATTGCCCACAAGATGCATGAAAAATAAAGTGACATCTTTTGCCGCCAACCTAATAAGATACTATCAGTCTAATGTACAAACACAGCCCGCGTTATTTTCCCCCTACTACCTCGCGTCTGACGTAAAAACGAATATACTTGGTACCAGGGAATGAGAAGCACTACCAATACCAAGAGTAAATGAAGGTCGAATTGCCAAAAGCACGAGCGTACACTAATGTAGATTCACATGAGACTTTTTTTAAGGAAAAAGAGACAGCGTACAAAGAAACAAAGAGAGCTGTTCCTTACGCTGCTGTAGAAATGTCGGTAATCTCGGCAAAGACCAAAATGAACAGTGTGCACGAACAACTCAATGTCACAGCAAAGATCGCGTTTGTAACGTTTAGTTTGGCATCGCTAAACACAGTACGCAATATCGTTTTTGCACCGATAGTAAGGATTAAGGATTGAATGCAAAGGATAGTAGCATAATGGATGAAGGCCATTCCAAGGGCAAAGGCAATAACAATAAAGTGGAAGAAAATAATAAGAGCATGAATTATTGCATTAATTGCTGTGCCCACCCTCTCTCCGACAATAAGCGACGTGGCAACCTTTTGAGCTATTCTTGGCAATTTAATATAGAGCTTGTAAATTATATATGTATTGTGTGTGTGTGTGTGTGTGTGTGCGTTTGGTGCACGGGGCTGGGGACAGGAGTTGGGGAAGCAAATGCAATGGAATATTATACACTGATTTTCTTTCCTTCTCTCTAACAAGAAAAGAATATGGGGAGCAACTTTGTGAGTGAGGATGGGGTGAATTGGGGTGAATATGTCATGGTACTATGTATATGTGCGAATATGGGGTCTTCATTGTCTGCTATCTTTCATGCTGCCATCGAATCATCGCCTTGCTTTGATTTCCATTCCACAAACTCGTCAAACAGAACAGGCCCTGTTCCACCCCGGAGCAAAACAGAAGTTAGATGATGTCTGCAAGGAAAAGCAGTAATCACTTGTAAAAGAAAGCTTACATGACGAACTGCTGTCGTAGTTCGAAAGATCGTCGGGCACGGATCGGCAAAAATCCAAGAGGCTCGTCCATTGATCTAATAGGGTTGCACATGTTAAGTACACGCTCTCTCTTCATTGCAAAATAACGTTGTACACACCTTTGTTGATAACTCTCACGGGTTTCTCACTCTATAAAGCGCATATTAGAAAAAGCGTCTATGAGGATTTAGGATGGATAGGATGCATTACCCGTAGGAACTCAACAAATGAGGGAATGTGAGGGTATTTCGCAGGACTCAGCATGATTGGCCAAAGCGCCATAGCAACCTATAGGCAGCATAGACACATGAGCACTAGATGTTGGGATGAGCAGTTTACATATCACCATGCTTACGTCAACATCCATGCTCTTCTGACCGGTCGTTTTGGCAAAAGCAAAGGTAAATAAATACAACTTTTTGAAGACGGCGTCATCCTTGATTGATTGATCCCACAGTGGAAGCATATGCTTCAGCTCTTCAACAGTATTAATTCTATAAATAAGATTATACCGTAATTCATCAGTACCACTCTTGTGCGGACCAGCCCACAAGAAGTAAAGTTGGGTTATGAATCAACCAACCTGTGCTCTCCCATGCCTTTCATCCATTCGTCTTTTGTAAAGTAACCTAAATCCACCATATACGCACATATATAAGCCCATGTTCTTTGATTTCTATAGGTTTATGCTACGTTTTTTTTTCTCTACCCATTCTGCTAGCGTTCAGTTTCCAGCCAATGATGATCGGGTATATCTGTAGAAAAACATATAAAAGTTCCCAGTTAAAGTCAGATCCAGTATGCACAAAGCTGTCAAACACCCCCCCCACCCCCCAGTAAAGTTACATACGCTATCAAGGGAGATGTCCAAATCTTCAAAAAAGGTCTGGCAGCCCTCAGGTGTGATGATTTGTTCTTGAGTCTCTCGGTCCTTGTATCTGTCAAACCACGCCTCGCATGATTTCATTTTGCCAGTATTGTTCGTCTGCGTAAAGTTGTCCGCAACAGGAAAAAGAGAGAGAGAGTTAATACTATTTCAAGGAATCCAACCAATACAGTCGCTTTGCGTCTAATATGCATGTCTCAAGAATGCGATTAATCAACCTGCGCTACCGAAGCTTTTTGACTACATGTGTAAGATTGCATTGAAAAAAAAAAAGAAGACAGGTTAATGAGGCTTCATATGAATTTCTGTTCTGCTATCAAAGAAGAACGTTGGCGGGCGGATTTGGCGCTGTACCCACCTTGCTTTTGTCTTTCTAGGGGCATTTCGTGCTCTTTTTGTCGTCGTACCGTTTGATTCGTTCTTTCTTTTAGGCGGCATGTTATTTTTTTAGGAAATGAGGAAAGGAGACTGGGCTAAGAAGAAAGGGAAAAAAAAGCGTAGCAGCGATAAATGGTATGCAGCCATTCGACAATGAATCTTTCCTGAAAAAGGCAACGAACGGTCACTTCGCGAATTCGTAACGCGTCGTTCGTGTTTCTATTTTGCCCTTTCTCATACGTAAATTTATTATTATGGCATCCAAAGCTACGCAGGAATATCGGTCCGCGTTTTTCACTCTCATTTCACAACTCTCCACAATTGAGCAAAAAGGAAAAGAGTTTTTTGACAAAATGTACACACACAGTTGTTTCTTTACAACGTCTCAATTAAATAAAGCACTTGCTTGTTTTGCTAATATCGCTTCATCCCTTCCAATAACCAACTGAATCTTGATTTGGTAGTGAGAAATCAGCATGGATACCTTATGAACCTGCTGCTATGCAAGGTAAAAAAAATAAAAGGAAAGAAAAACAAACAGCGATTTCTTAAACTTAAGGTCATGCTCTCCATTAATGCAATGTTGTTACAAAATCTATTGTAGCTGATTACGAGAACTTGATGACGGCTTTGCAAGCACTCGAAACACATGCCAAGGCCTGCGGCTTGCTCAGTATTACCGGCACTTCACCAGAAGAGGGGGATGCAGTACAAGGACGCAACCTGGCTACACGAACGCAAGAAACGCTGCAAGCAGTTGATACGTTTTTCAAAGAGAAAAACAGACTGCTGGTGAATATCCGGGCAGCTGCAAGCACTACACGCCATGCTTCTTGAATGATCATCCTTTCTTATAGCACTGTACAGTTTCTCTTTTCCTTCTTGCATATATCTAGTACATATTGTCTTCATACCCGTCCTTCACCCATCAACCATTAGCGATTACATCCCTATTTCCAATAAATTTGCATCGTTTGCCTTTCGTGTTGCATCACAGAGGAAAATAATGGTAGCGTACAGAGAAAGCGAAAGGACCACAGCTTGACCACTAACAGAAACTCTTTGCGACATACACTTATTCGGGTTCATCAAACTTTCTTTTAACCCGTACAGCCGGTGAAACCTTGGAAGCAACGTTTCCAGTTTTTATTGGGCTGGAATGCAACGCCATGGAAACGGGAAGAAGGCGTGCCTGGGAACATTTGATCGTGGTGCGTCAGTTGTTGGCATAGGCTTGTTGGTGATCGCAAACCCGTGCGGGGTAAGAAGATCGCCAATGATTTGGTGACAAGTCTTTTTCTGCGCTTCCCCTTCCCCCCCTTATTAAGCCGCGGACCGTGCGTGGGTGGAGCCGCAAGCTTTCTTTTCTTTTCTTCTCATACCACAACAAATCACCTCTCTCACTCATGAAAGCATCTAGTTACCGGCTGTCTATAGCCGTGCTACTCTTTGTTTTTCTGGGCTTGTTTGCCTCGACCCACGGTGTTCAGGCCGACAGCACACAGCAAATCGTTCTGGAATCTGAGCACGATGCACCTGTTCCTGGCATGACCGTTGAGCAGGTCGAACAACTTGAAGACACTGAAAAGTTTACCTTCCAGGTGAATAATCAAAGACCGTTTCTATTACCACTTTTTATCTATGAGGAGAGGAGGAAAAGAATAACTGACAGAAACCATTCTCTTTGATATATTCTCTGCGCGTCTTTCTTAGACCGAAATATCGCGGTTAATGTCCCTGATCATCAACTCGCTGTACAAGACGCGTGAGATCTTTCTGCGCGAACTGATCTCGAACGCTTCCGACGCATTAGACAAGATCCGCTTCATGGCTTTGACCGACTCTACTGCCTTGGCAAGCAACGACAAGCTGAGCATTTCGATAGCTGCTGATCCCGAAAGCAAGACTATCACGATCACCGATACCGGTATTGGTATGACACGCGAACAACTCAAGCAGAACCTGGGCACGATCGCCAAGTCTGGCACATCGGAATTCCTCGCCAAGGTTGAAAGCAGCAAGGATGATGTCAACCAGATCGGTCAATTTGGTGTTGGTTTCTACTCTGTCTTTCTGGTTGCTGACAAGGTTACTGTCGCATCCAAATCCAACGATGACGACCAGTACATTTGGTCCAGCCAGGCTGTGGACGACTTTGTCATTGCCAAGGATCCTCGTGGCAACACGCTTGGCCGTGGCACTCAGATTACGCTGCATCTGAAAGAGGATGCCGAAGAGTTCTTGAACGAAAGCTCGCTCAGAGAATTGGTCTCCAAGTATTCTGAATTTATCAACTTCCCCATCTATCTCTGGAGCTCGCATGAAGAGGAGGTGCCCAAGGAGCAAGCCGAGGATGACGATGACGAAATTGTCGAGGAAAACTTGGAAGAGGAGGGAGAAGAATCAAAGAAGGGCGAAGAGGAGATTGAGACGCGCACCGTGCAGGACTGGGAACGCATCAACACTCAAAAGCCTATCTGGATGCGTAATGCAAAGGAGATCGAGGATGACGAATATGTCGAATTCTACCGTGCCATTGCCAAAGAACCATCCGCAACCCCGCTTAGCTGGACCCACGTCAAGGGCGAAGGTGACACCGAGTTCCGCTCGATCCTCTACGTTTCCCCAAAGGCCGACCCCAACTTTTTCCAGAACTTGGCTGACAAGGCACGCAACGTCCGTCTGTTTGTCAAGCGAGTGTTTATCACCGACGAATTCGAACTGTTCCCCAAGTGGCTCTCGTTCTTAAAGGGCATCGTGGACGCCGACGACTTGCCGCTGAACGTTTCCCGTGAAACCTTGCAGCAGCACCGTGCATTGCGCACGATCAGCAAGCACTTGGTCAAGAAGGCCCTCGACATGTTCCATCAGCTTGCCAAGGACGACGACGAAAAGTTCGGTCAGTTCTTCAAGGAGTATGGCAGTGCACTCAAGTTTGGTGCCATCGAATCCAACACGCACCGCAAAAAGATTGCAGGTTTGCTCCGCTTCCCATCGTCGTACGACCCTACTGCGCCTGGCGTCGGCCTGGACGGGTACATCAGCCGCATGAAGGGTAGCCAAAAATCCATTTTTTACTTGGCTGGCATGTCGGTTGACGAGATTGAGCAGTCGCCATTCTTGGAACGCCTCTTGGCCCGTGGTTACGAAGTCCTGTACCTCACTGACCCTATCGACGAAATGCTGATCCAGAACATGCCTGGCTACAACGGCAAGATGTTTGCCAACGTGGCCAAGGGTGACTTGAAGTTTGGCGATGAAGAAGAAATGGTGGATGAGCAGCTCGAAGAAGAGTACGAGCCACTCCAGACCTGGCTCAAGACGACACTTGCCGACGAAATTGACAAGGTGGTGCTTTCCAAGCGTCTGACGACGTCGCCTATGGCTATTGTGGCCGCTGATTTTGGTCTTACCGGTCACATGGAACGGCTGATGGCGGCTCAGGGCCAGAGCAACAAGGACCGCGACATGATGCTCAACTTTATGAAGATGCAAAAGAAAACGCTTGAGATCAACCCCAAGCATCCGATCATCAAGTCGCTTGCAGGACGCTCTATCGAGGACATGGATGAGGATACCAAGCAGTTGGTCCAGGTTCTCTATGAAACCACGGCCATTCGCAGCGGATACCCATTGCAGGATCTCAATGCATTCACCAAACGCGTCGAAACCATCATCCGCAAGGGTGTTGGAGCTTCGCTGGACGAACAAGTCGAGGTGGATGTAGAAGCAGCACCTGAGAAGTCGGAAGAAGAAAAACAGGCTGACGAGGTGTTCCTCAAGGCATCACAAGAAGACCATGATGAAGAAGAGGATGTGTATCTCCACGACGAATTATAAAAAAGAACACCAAATATATCATTACAGCACTTGGTAGTTAGTACTAACGATAGTAGCAGTAGCTCTACGCATACATAAAAAGAACTCAGTTTCGACCTTTTTTTTTTCCGATTTGGGATGTTCGCTGCTGCTGCTGAGCTAATGCAAATGTGTGTGTGTGTGGCCCCTCCGCTCTTTCTTTCACTCACTCACTCTCTCTCTCTCTCTCTCTCTCTTTTCTTTTTAATAAACTCCACCTCCTTTCCCGCAACGAAAAAACTCCTGGCCCAAGTTGGCAATCTAGAGAAATACGCACGTTAAATGTCCAGACCACTTTTTTCAAAGAGATTGACAAAAGAACTACGTGGTAAATTGTGTCTTACTTCCGGGACGACGACGACGAAAAGAGACGTCTGACCTTTCTCCGCTCACACGGACCTTTCTACAATTATGCACTTTTAGATCTCGCAACGAATCCTCCGGAAGGAGTGTCCATTGAAGACGCCAATGACTTTAAACGGTAAACTCTTCGCTCGATTCTCTCGTTCCATTTTACTTACATTTGTGAAATGTTGCTGTGCACTCGTCATTGACGCTGTCACGACGATATTAGGTGGCAACTGCGGATAAAAGGTGCACCTGGTACATTATACGAGGTAAAGACAGTTAAAAAGAAGGAAGGGAGGGCCGTGTCTGCTATTACCAATGCTGTTACTGCTACTGCTACTCAATTCTATTGTCTTGGGGTCACAATTATGCAAACCAAAGGAACTAAAGTGATAGACGTGTATACATAGGGTGAAGAATTCGAGCTCGAAGTAAATATCATCACTATGATGTGATTATGACAGTGATAAGGTCTACCAAGCGCGATACGTGAATTTAACAGTGCATGATAGTTTCGATTTACGCCTTCATACCCGCTAGAATCCCCCGAAGTGATGTTTGTTCGGCCACGTGTACCGATTCACCCACAGTACGTGTTAATTTCTGGTTCTAATCTTCTTGTTATTATTATGCTGATTTGTAGATGCATCTAACCTGGCATTTTCTTAGTGTATGTGCAACTGCTACTGCTGCTGCTGCTACTATCACACACGAGATATAGAGACTAATACCTTGATGCAGATTTATTCCAATGGCCACATATGTCTGAATATACTGTACAAGGACTGGTCACCTGTCCAAACCGTGGCGCATGTCTGTTTATCCATCCAGTCCATGTTGTCAAGCTGCGCAAAAAAGGTATGGCATCAACCCTTTTTAAAGCGATTGCGTAGCTTTGATGATGGTTTGTCGCGATTAACAGCAACCGTGTCCATCATTTGCATATTAGGAACTTCCTCCGGACAATGAATTATACATCAAGAGTGCACATTCCTCTCCAAAGAAGACAGCTTGGGCATTTCATGATGAGAACGTTTAGCTGAACCGTTCTCTTCCTTTTCAATGATCATGACAATTATTGCCTTTTCCTTCTTTCCTTCCTTCATTCCTCAAAAATACAAAAAAAATCATAAAACAATCATTTCCCTTTTCTATAGCTCACTTTTTGTGCATCTTCATCAAGTAGTTAATGAAGGCTGTTCTTGTTGGGTGCTGTAGCGAAGCAATACTTCAAATGGTTGTGGCAAAGAGATGTGCAGAAGAAAGGCGCTTATACATACCGTAGAGCTAAAAATTATGCAAGCCAAGCACCTTTGTACCACGAGCCTTGTCCGGTTATCAGCTCCATTTAAATCAGTGGTCCTCGGTAGCAATGATGCGATCGCTTTAGAGATCTAATACTACTGTATATACCTGCATGAATAAAGCCTTATTGTGTATACGCAATTGAGAAAAGCTGACAGGATCTTATATATTAGGACGAGGATATGATGAGCTGCGTGTTTCGATATCTGGATATGATATTAGTGACCTCGTAACGTTTTATATCATATTATTATACCTCTCGCCGCTGCCTTGTTGCGTCGTAAATTGCACGCGTGTCAGGCTATAACCGTCGTCTTCTTTGTCGTAATACCACAACAGGGGGAGACAACCGGCCCTCTTTTCCATCCATAGTGATTATGCCTACTGTTGCCAAAACGACGACAATGGCTAAATCGGGGTCTTTAAAAGTGACTTACCTGTCTTCTATGATCTCTCTGTATCCATGTACCAGCACCTTAACAGGGCGGGTAAATCACCCAGTGTACCGTGGGAGTAGGGCTTTTTGAACCAACGCAGAAACGCTGGGATAATCTAACACGTTATTAATGTGTAAAAAGAGCAGGTAAGTTCACTCACAATCTCAAATTTGCAAAAAAAAAATGATGAAACGAAGTTATCTATTGTAGCAGGCAGAAAAGTCGAGCTCCTGTCATACTAGCTTGCTACTCTTCAAAAGAGATCGAATGTTGACTTCTATAAACCAATATGTTTTGCACAAAACCCCGCACAGGCACGTATATAGCATTTGTTTAGTCTTTGTGTAAATGTGTCGATCATATGAGCTCAAAGCTTTATGTACTTTTTTGTGGTAATAAGGACTTGTCATCAGCGTGTGGTGGTGACACCTTGTCTTTTTCGTTTATTTGGCCAAATTGAACTGCAGATTTGTAGTTCAAGTTCACGCTTCCATATCAATTCACGAGGATACAGATTCATATATGATATCTTCCTTCATAATCTCTTGAACTGAATCCAATTGAGCAGTTCTGGTCTGTTGTCAAAAGTAAAGTTACGCGGAATAAATTTTTGAAAAGAATCGCTAATGACTGGAATTAGTGAAGCATGCGATAGCTTGTATTTAAGTGATTAAAAAGACTTTGTTTCTTATTCTATCAAATGTTCTGATAAATGTTTAAAACGAGGATAGATTGTGAAGAGTTTTATCTTTTTTATTGTGCAGGCTGTCATTTTTCTTTTTGTAATCCTTCTTTTCAGCAATCTTTTCTTTTTATCACCATGTCACAATCAGCACATGTGACCAACAGCGAAATATGCTACTCGGACAAGTCAACAGAGCCTATGTTTATCTTACTTAAAGCACTCTACGCTAATCCCTTCAAATATCACCAATATCCTTCTTTTCTGAAGGAATGTTAAAAGGACAAGGCAACAATTGTGCCATTGGATGAGAGAAAACACAATTCATACATTTTTGTCGTATTTCTTTTTGTAATTTATGACATCTTTATTATCATACCCCACTATTCACTTTCTGCCACTAATTATTTCACGCTCGTGTTTTGTTTGCCATGTACCACGAACGAGAAAGATTATCCATCGTGGATGAAATTTCCGACATAATGGCTTCTTCTGCCATCAGTTCTAGAGTTGCCTGTCGCTTGCGAGCGATCTCTAGCTGCTCGCGTTCAAAATGTTCGGCTACCAGCACCCTTCCTCGCTTTCTTTTTTCCCTGGACGTTCCTCGCCTCCTCATTCCTCTCCATCAAATCGAGTCGTCGTCGTCGACTCTGTCTCCTTCCCCTTGGCACCCTCCTTGCTCTCGCCTTACAGCAGAATAAGCCGGGAATTCCTAAAGCTAGAGCTTTGGCCGTTAAGCGACTCGTATATCTCATTTGCTTCTTCAATGTATAAACAGATAATGGATATGTTCTTAGCAAATGATACTTACCATACTTGTATAGCAACTAACTGTTGTTATCGATATAGTAAACTGCTCATATCGCTCATAATTAATTATATTACATACATACATTAACATTTTTACTAATAGCTAATCTAGAAATGACTATCTGGTCTTCGAAGTCTTGCCACTGCGATTCAAATTCTTGACCTGCGCCAAACACCTTCATGTGAATCTGCGCCCAGCGTCCGCCCAATACATTGGCCGAGCGGTCCACCACCCCGATACGCTTGCATGTTGCTTCGAAAATGACGTTTTGGCTATGGCACATCTCCAAATAATGAGAACGGATCCGTTTCCAAAAGTATCGCCCCTCTGATCCGCACCAGCAACAGTATCCACGGAAGCTCCCAACCTTGGCAAAGATGGTTACGTATTTCTCAGCAGAGGTAAAGTCAGGCTCACGACACTTCCCCTGGATGACGATGCATCTGAGGAGAAACCACTAGAAGACGAAGAAACAGAGCCTAAACCGTTTAAAGTGTCGCGTGACGAAGGCATTGAAATATAGGTAGAAGAAAAACAATGAAAATTGATCATGGAATGTCCACATTGTCGCTGGATATGTGCTCTGGAGCAGATGTTCTGTTTCAGCGGCGACTTCATCGTCAATTCAAGATCAGCGCCTGGTACTATATTTTTTTTGCTGCTCATGCATACAAATCACAAAAGATATGAAACAACTGATCGTTCTCATTACTATGGTTTTGATACCGCTGTCGAATATTGGTAACGTTCTTCCTTTCGTGCTGTTATAAAATGATGTCTTCTTAAAAGCAAATAGAAGTGAATATATAAAATGGTAGGATGTATAATATATATTACGTGAATGAAGGGAGAGCAGTTTGGAGGAGAGTATGTCTTTTTCTGTGAGTAATAAAGGTATTTTTCTGTTGGTACAAGATGGAAAGTGAATAGAGGTAGAATATTATAATAAAATATATGGAGGTGGACTTAAATGGAGTTGAATTAGAAGATCCATGCAAGAATCTGTTTGTACCACGGCATTTTACCAATCTCAGCCTCATCCTGTTCACGATCTTCAGCAGTGACGCGACCCGTTTCGAAATCTGTTACGATAGCAGCAAATAAGTGTCTTCTTCTCTATATTACTTAAACTCAAAACTGAGCGGTACTTACCAACTTCAAGCAACGGTACGATCTTTGTACGACGAACAAGCTTGTACACGACGTAGCAGACAATAGCTGGGACAACACCGATATAGTTGGTGACAAACTTAATGCGATCAAACTCGGGAGCGAATGCACCGTAACCTTGGCCAAGAATAATCAAAATGCACAGGGTGCTTGCAAAGATGCCCGAGTAAGGATAAGCAAATGCACGGTAAGGCAAGTCATCGAGGCTTCGGCCCTGACGAAGGTAAGCGCGGCGGAAGCGAAGATGGACGAAAGCAATACCCCACCAGCTGATGAAACCGCTGACAGCAGTAATGCTCAAGAACCAAACAAATGCAGCCGAGGCGCTATAAATCGAGACGAAGACACATGCAAAACCAATAAGAGACGACGTGACGACGGCCAAATAGGGCGAGCCAAATCGGTTAACGCGACCCAAAAAGGCAGGAGCATTGCCATCGCGAGCCAAGCCAAGCAAAGTACGAGAAGTGGTGTACAAAGACGAGTTGGCAGCGGACAGGACACTCAACAGAATGACGGCGTTGACAAAGTGGGCACCGCCATTGATACCGGCCAACTCAAAGATCAGGGTGAACGAAGCAGTAGTTGCACTTTCATCACCGGCAGACAAATTCGGGTTGTCAGCAGGAACGCAAAGACCGATCAAAAAGATGGTGACAATGTAGAAAAACACGATACGATAGAATGTGTTACGGATAGCACGCGGCAAGGTCTTGGTAGGGTTCTTGGCTTCACCGGCAGTGACACCAACGACTTCGGTGCCCTGGAAGGAGAAACCGGCAGAGAGCAAAACGCTAACAGTACCCTCGGCGCCGTCGACAAAAGCACCAGGAACGTTCCAGTAGTCAAAACCAATGGTACCAGCACCAACAGCACCAGTGGTCACCAGAATACCGACGATGATGAACATAATGACGACTAAGATCTTGATAAGTGCAAACCAGTACTCCATTTCACCATAAAGTCTAATTTTGGAAGAAAAGATCATATTAAGAAACTGATAAGACATACTGCATTTGGTCAATTTTGCTTCTTTTCTTTTAGTCTGCATTACATACCTTACGCCCACAAGGTTAACGGAAAGGATGAGAACCATGAAAATGGTCGACCTTGATAAGAATATCATTGCTTTAGCTTTCAATAGTCTTCAACAATGTGGCGATTCGTGTTTATCTCTGTTTTCCTTCCACCCATTTCCCCCTTCTAAAGTACCATGCTGGATCTGGCATAACTGGGCTCCACCAACGAATAATGGTAGCAGCGGCGGCAAGTTCTAAAGCAAGGACACAAACAAATGATCTTTAGCATCTCGTCAAGCGGACACTATTGGTTGTCCCTCGTTGTCATCTTCCGTGTAGTGGTACTGGTATCATACCTGTTGCAATCGTGACAGACTAAGTATATAAATCGGGAAGGTGAGTATATTATAATGGATCACGCGGTAGGAAAGGTTATACTAACCCACTAATCAGGAAATCGAACGCATAAAGGGTCGCCAGGTTGTGCGAATAGTATTTGATCACTTAGTTAGGTCGCTCTTGGAGTTGTACACAGTTATTTTTTCATGTCCTAAAAAAGAACTTACCGAAAACCTACAATGTTATTGTTAGCCAGCAAGTACTTTGAAGTAACTCGGATGACAAGCACAATTAATATTTACCAATAGTTCCAACCTAGGGCAAAACCGAGAGCAGGATCGATAAAACGAGTGGCGTAGTGATTAAACGAGCCAGATACTACAAGTATGTAGAGCGTGAGTAATTTCTTTTCTAGCTGTTGCAAATGCTACTCCGCCTCAATAGTATGAGGTTTTATTTATGTTGTGGTACCTGGCATAAAGGTGGCCATTTCACCGAGACATGTCATGATACAATATACCTATAATCATCAACAATAATCGGATCAGTATATTCACTCAACAGATGATGATAATTATAAAAAAACCTTACCATAAACCCAACTAATCGACAGCGATGCAAGAAAAGAAAAGAAGAAAAATTAGGGTTTACTGTTCACTATCCTATGATCTATGTCACACGATAATACGACTTATTTACCAACACAATATCTACAGAAGAAGATAAATGAGCAATATAAGTAAAGATAACGCTTTCGACTAGGAAAATTGTCGTATGTTCATGTGATCTTACGCAATGAAAGCACCCGCAGGACCAGCCTGTGCATTTGAATCGAATACAAATTGATGTCAATAATTATTGTAGTAGCATACTCGGTAAACGACACCATATAACCGATCTATATACATACCGTAGCAATGTTTCCACCCGAGTTCAAGAACAAACCCGTGCTGTATTAAATAATATATGCATAGCATTCATTAACAGCCACACTATATAAGACAGCAGTACATAATTTGCAACGGCAAGAAGATATTTACCCAATGGTGCCGCCCAGAGCAATCATCTGTACATGACGGGCATCCAAGCCACGCTTGGTGCCTTCCTGAAGATCAGTATTTTCTTTTGATGTGAACGACTCGGCAGCTTCTGTAGGGTACATGTATTCCTCTTCGACCTTTTCCGAGCCAAAGGCAGGGGGAGGTGTTGAATGCTCCTCTGCATCCTTTTTCCCACGAAACATCTTTATATTGCTGTGTTTGGAAATTTAAGTGAAAAAAACAACAACAGGAGGAAGAGAAGAAATAAAAGAGAAAACGAGGAAAGAAAAAAGAATATCGCTGATATCTTATCGCGCACAAAAACTTCATTGATTTCTATATACTATCGCTCAAGACATATTAGAGCGAGCGACAGAGACAGGCTAGCTATTACTACGGGTTTGTCTCCGCTTCAAAGAGCGGTGATTCCTTCCAGGATTCGGCCTTGATTGGTCTCCAAGCAATATCCTTTGGCCACTGTCTCTTCCATGATCATGTGCACCTTTTCGAGATTGCACACAATGTCCAACTCCGTCTGTATCCCATCCAATCAGTTTTGCGATATGTTTCTCACAATTCCCTGGTTCCCGGTAGTCTCATTCACTTACCACTTTTTCAAAGTAAGCATCCATGGCTTCTATAGAAGCAACAACAACCAAGTACGACGCTCAGTTGGAGTAAAACTAATTGCCAAGTTTCACCCACCCGTCCTCCCTTCTTTCTCTTACCGACACAATTCTGGATCAGTTCAAGGATAGCGAATTCGTTCTGAGCAGTTCAGCTTTCAGTTAGCACCTCTCCTTTGTAAGTTTGTGCGTCCTGCATGAATATTCTCACCTCATCTCGTTCATAGCCAAAGATAAAGTACAGCGATGCATATACCCGGTACACTTTCAAGGAGTATAAGTGAAACCACTTTCCGAAAAAGAGCGTTTTAAACATGCGGAGGAGAAACTTACCCAGCTTGTATTTGCCCAGTTGCACGAAGAGTGCCTTGAGTTTCAAATTACAGGTTGTTTATTTCAAAAAGTTATGCATTCGCGGCTACATCTATAGAGGTTGCTTCTTACCTGACCAGGCTTGCGAACAATGCATTCGCGCGCAATGCTCAATTCGAAAGCAGACGGATCCTGTGGTGCCTCATCATAGTAACGCACAAAGCGAGTCTGACATCGGCGATTCGTAATCAAGCAAAATGAAATCATTCTTTAATTTATTATAATACAGAAGGAAAAGGTGTGGGAGGAGAGCTAAAGAGAGAAATAAAAAATTATCTCGTCATCTATAAATACAAGCGTAAAAACTCAACCATACACATCATGCCCATCGCCTGACCGTAAGGCATTGAGGTCAATGGGATTTCCTTGTAAAACTGCTTGGTTTCGCCGATGGGGGTGCCAAACGAGACTTTTTGCAACTCGCCATCCGGACTGATGTTGTCCATCACACCCTTCACTGCCTTGAGCGCCACGTCATTGTATTTGGGATCAATGTAACGCTTACGGATTGACTTGAGAATACCAAACGCAAATCCAGCAGTGGCGGATGCTTCCAAATACGACTCTTCGTCAATCACCGTGCGCCACAATCCGCTAGCGTTGTCTTGGTACTTGCCCAGGGCACGCACTTGGGCCACAAGGGTGTCGATCAAATGGATACGGATGGGATCCTGAGGGGCCAAGTCCAACAGCTCAATGAATTCTGGGATCACAATTGTCAGCCAGGCGTTACCACGACCCCAGTATGCGTTGGCAAAGTTGTGGCCACCATCCTCAAATGTCCATCCATGGTAGAACAGGCCCGAGCGGGGATCAAACAGGTACTTGATATGCATCAGGAACTGGCGCTTGGCCTCGTCGATATAGTGCGGTCGGTTCAACAGCTTGCCAATCTTGGCCAAGGGTAGCACAGTCATCATCAGCGTGTCGTCCCAGAGCTGCTGTGTGTTGGGCGTCAAATAAGTGACATGCTGCATACCGCCATACTCGGTGCGTGCCAAGTCGTTCATGGCCCACTCACCCCATGCGTCCAAATGTGGCAAATACGACTTGTCGTGCGTATGCTCGTACAAATAGGCCAGGGTCAAGAACACGGCCATGGTATTGATGTTCTTGTGGCGTGGTGTCTCGGCGAATCTGTCCTTGAACCAGTTTTGCATAATGGCCAGGGTAGCTGGGTCTTGAGTGATTTCAAAGTATTGCCACAAGCCATACAAGCCAATGCCGTGAGTCCATTCCCAATCGTTCCATCCTTTGGTATCGACAACACTGCCGTCTTCTAAGCGCAAGAGAAATTCACCCGATGTATCCTTGATGCCAACGAGGTTCTGGATAAGCGATTGGATCAGTTCGTGGACCTTGGCACGAGGAAGACCGAGAGGAACAGCCTGGAATGCGGTAGCGGGGGCCATGATTTGTTATCGTAGAAGGAGGAAACGAGTTAGAGAACAAAGAGAAGGTAGAAAAGTTGCTGATATACTGCTGGTGTAGTAGCTGCTGACTGTGAGCGGTGTTGTCTTTTAGGGTTCATCTTAATTGCATGATGGGGAAAAGTAAGGGCAATTTTTTGGTTTTCGGGGAATTTGTAGACATGTCAAAATGCCCCGTGCGATCTCTTGTACTTTCCTATATGGTGGGTGTGTAATGTTTAAATCTTTTTGTACGTGTGAACTTGCGATGCGTTAGGCTTATGTAAATCTTAAGCTCAGAGTAGAATCCGAGGTGTTTCCTGCTAATGTCGGTGCAACCTCTCGTTGTGCATCACCCCATGCCTATACATTACACATTTTAACAATCGCGTCATAGATCAATAGTTTATCGATCAGTCTTGTTATTAAGCACAGGGCAGCGGATTGGATCATTTTTCAGGCTAGTCTTCTTATACTTTTCGTCTCCAAACGACGGCGAAGAATACATACATAATAGTCCGATTCGGGAACTGCATAAACTTGCTCCTCTTTACTTAGAGCATCAAGGGATACCATCATCTTACATAATGTAGTAAAGTAAACAGTTTTATTGCTAGGTGTACATTTATTATTGAAGATTATAGTGATGTGAATAACGACGAAGATATGTATAAGAGAAAGGGTGAGGGAAACGCGATATACGACGGAAGTTTGGAAAACGAAGAGGAGAAATTATGTGACAATAAGATGGTTACCGTTTTTCCTCTTAATAGATATAAACAAAGTTGGGGTTCTGCACATCCGTCAAGTCATCAAAGGAATGTCTACCTTCCTTATCCTGTTCTTCGGTACGCTCCGCCAAGTACTCGGCCTTCTTGCGGTTCTGGCGGATGAAATGCCATCGGAGCAAGCCGAGTGTAAGCAACAAGAGCGCATAGCATACGATATGGACAGCGAACCCAGTGAAGTAGCGTGGGCTTTCATGCTGTTGGAACACCTGAGGACCTATTATAATAGAAAACGAGACTGATATCAGAGACGATGATCTTTTTACAAGGAGGGTAGGAGAATTCGATCGTGTGATTTCGGCAATGTGTAACTAGTGAATGCTGCGACAACGATGATAATGATGTTACTCACCGATCGCGTTACCCGCGGCCCAGCAGATAAAGTTGAAAGCGACAGCAACCGACTTTTTGGTCTGTCCACCGACGTTTCGGCTGAGCAATGAAATGCTAAGTGTTGAGGTTGCCCAGAATGACAAAACGAGGTAGTAGCACATCAAAAGACCCGCTTGTGTTGCTGCATTAGTGTTTTCGACAGCCAACAAGACGATGGTGCCAATGACAGATCTATTTTTTCGTCCCCAACAAAGTTCCACATCTCGAGTGTGAGTGATTGTAACCGGGAAAGTGAGCCGCCCGAGTCTCATAGCCGCACATATCACCCGTTTATGAAGAGAGAGGTAGGATACTTACGGAATAACATAGGCCATCATGACAAGCACGGTATGACCCCATCGCTTGGTGATGTAGCTTGACGACAGCAAGCAGAACATGATGTATGCACCCAAAACCATGGCCAATAACTGTGTTTCCAAGACACTGAATCCAAAACCGGTAATGATAATGTTGGCAAAGGCTCCCAAACCGGAAGTGGGCAATGTCGTCAAGAAAGCAATCAAACCATAAGCATAGACTTGGAAATCCTTGAATGCCTCGATGAACTGTTCTTTACGGAACGTCTTATTTTGCAAACCGGTCTGGTTGGATCGTACACGCTCGACTAAAAGTTTCTTGTCTTCTTCCGAGTAGCATTTGGCACGCATGGGACTGTCAGGCATCCACAAAAGCACGACAATACCCCACAAGAACGAGAAGCTACCGTAGGTGATGAACAGTGCCTGCCACGATTTGATGGGACCACTGGTGATGTGTGTGAAGGCATAGGCGAGCAAACCACCGACGATTTGTTGGAAGCCGTTCATCATGTACCAGACAGTGACAATCATGGCTTGTTCTTCTCGCTTGAACCACATGCTGGACAGGACGACAAAAGTGGGCTGACAGCTTGCTTCAAAGATACCGAGTAATGTACGGCAAACGAGCAGACCGACAAAGTTGGTGCACATAGCGTGAAAAGCCAGCACGGTGCTCCAGGCGAGAATGTTGAATGCAAGGAACTTGGCGATAGGTACACGTTGGATGATCCAGTTAATGGGGTATTCGACAATCAGGACGGCAATGTAAATACATGTTGTCAACCATGAGTACTATTATTAGAAAATACATTGTTTGTCTTTAATAAAGCATATCAAGACAGCTAATAATCAAGCAAAAGAGCTAAGTAGTCACAACATTACCTGTTGACCGACAAGATTAGTATCTTCGATCAAGTTCATGATAGATGCAAATGACAATGTACCCTTGTCCAGAGCCTGAAGGAAATATGTGACCGTCATGATGAACAGAACGCGACGAAACAACATGTTCTTCAATCGTTTATTGGTTGCTTCGTCGACTTCAATGATCTCGCCACCGGCATATTTGGCCAACTCGGGATCAATACGCTTGTCATTGAGATCTTTGGACGAGGCTTCAGCAGCCACAACCTCTGCTTTGGTTATACTGCCTTTCGTGGAATTCACCTCTATCTTTTCGTCGTTTGACATGTTAGATCAAAGGGACTATGCTAAAGAGAAAAAAAAAGAGAGAAAGAGACACAATGTTGAGGCCCTAAGAGAGGTGTGAATGTGTTTATATTCTGATTTTTTTTCTTTTGTGTTCAATTCTATTCTACACAGCGCATTTACCCTAAACGCTACTAGCAGGAGACATGGTGATGCAGCAGTCGGCCTGTCCCCCACCCGTCTCTACGTGATTGTTGTGTTCTGGAGACAGAAAGAATTTCTCTCATCATACAAGCTTACTTAATTCACCAAGTCTTCCCACACAGCTAGAGGCAACAGCGTGGAGAAAGGGTACACTTGATTTTTTACTCCCCTAATCTCCTACAAAATTTCCCCGTTCGTTCAAATTTACCAAGTGAACTTTACCAAAGAGAACCTTGGATGTAACATTGACCCCGCACTTCTCACGACGATAAGAAAAAGGTAATACCCACGACGGATACATATTGTTTGGTCTTAGTGTTTTCCTCCTCGGCGCTGTTGCTTTTATCGATCGGATAACCTTCTTACAAAATTGTAAAAGAGTGTTATTGAGAACGAACCTTTCAAGTTGACGTTTTACGGTAATAGTAGGAAAGACTAGCCTTTTCTCTGCTACTCCAGCCCTTCCTAACGTCCATACAATGATATATGATTTAAAATATGGATCAGACGGATGACTGCATTCGTCACTTGTGCCTTTAAATTTTGCAATGGTTTCAGTTCGCCTTGTCAAAATTGTATCGGGGAAATAATGGCAAATTGTTCGCTTGTTTGTTATGCGATTTCTTGAACAAACAGCAAAAGAATTTATTTATGTGATCCGCCTTTCTTTTTCTTATCCTAAAAAAAGGATCACTCTCTACACAAGCAAGAAACAACCGAGTTGAAAATACGAAAACGAGATGCACCTGCCAATCCTGGTAATAGCATACATTGTCAAGACAGCGTTTGTTACGACGGTAGTACTCGCACAAGACACAATCGTGGACGTCTTGTCCAACAATGGAGCTTCTAAATTGCACGACCTATTGATGAATAACCCGAGCCACGGGTCGCTCGTCGAGTACATGACACAAAGCGATGCAAGCTACACATTATTTGCGCCGTCGGACGATGCCATGGAAAAAGCCGGAATCGCAAATGACGGTGACTATACTGACCGTATCCGTTACCACATTGTGCCCGACAAACGATTGTCAGCAGGCGATATCGACAACGAACATCGACTTCGCAACAGTTCACTTATCCCTGCCCATGGCAAAAACCACCATGTTCCACTACTGATTGGCACGGGGCCTGATGGCGTATGGTCGTATGGCAACAAGAGCAGAATTGTCAAGGGAGATATCCAAGCATCAAACGGAGTCGTCCACATTATCGAACGAGCATTGGAAATGCCTGGATCCGCGGAGTGGGTGCTCCAGTCATTACCCCAAACACGCGATTTTGCACAGAAGCTCAAGAGCTCAAATATGTCGCTTCAATTGTTTACCCACGCCACGGTGTTCGCGCCAACTAATGATGCTGTCAAAAGGCTCGAGGATATTTCTGATCCCGCCATGACTGCGCTCACGCTACAGCATTTAATCGTAGACAAGTCTTTTAACGCGACATCGCTCCGTTACAGCGACAAAGTCGTCGATAATCATGGAGTTGGATTCAACGTTTCGCATACGAACAACGTGTCTGCTGTTGATGGAGTCTCTGTGCTGGTGCCGGATCAAATATTTGACGATGGTACGTACCTTAAGAGACAGCTCACCAAAGATGGCTTACAAGGGATTCTCACGGATATCAATTTAGGATTAATCCATATAACGGATGGTATCGTGTTGCGTGGCGGACTTGATCAACCAGACGCCACTTTACCGCAGCCAGCAGTATCTGGTACCATAACAACATCTGTTTCTTTTTCGTCATTAATGACCATAATAGCTTCTATAACATTGTTTTTGGTATTGAAAAATTATTAAAGGACAAGTGAGAGAGAAAAAAAAATTACAAATGTGCCTCTTTGAATTTAATGCAAAGTATATATGTATATATTGAATAAGGGGTGCTGCTATAGCTGTGATATAGTGTGTATGTCTGTGAGTTAGTAATGAGAGAGAAGTGTCATGGTAAGTAATGGTGTGTACGATGTGCAGGTGAGAAGTAATGAGATTATGATGGTGGAGAGGAAGAAGAAGCAGCGGGGCACATGAGGTTCCACAGTAAGAGATTTTCAATATTCACAACACTCCGTTTGGTATACGCCGAGCCAGATGCGACGCAAGTGTTGTCCTCCATCCCGAGCCGATGAACATCCCAGAGTAATACATTACTTCGCTCCGAAGCAAGCAGCTTGACAGCCTGTCTAATCACAGTAGCAAACGCACGGCTACGACCACTGTTCCACGAAGTCCCGTGCACATTGCCACAGCAGAAATACTGCGGTGTGCGGACAATGATGGTCTGGTCTGAATAAATTTCGTTTAGTAGGAATGACGTCAACTCCATAAATGAGTTCCAGAATTGCCGTGGTGTCATCCGGCTCAAGGGAATGTCGTCATTGCCCAAGCTCAAGAGCACAATGTTTGCGCGTGGAAGCTCTGATATGCGTTGTTTGACCCTGTCTTGCCAGTCGTCCAACGTGATGCTGCCGATTGGATTAAAATGGAAGGCGATATCGTCGTGCCAGGTGTCGCGAATAAGCAGCGGCTCGTTGGTATCGGTTCCCCAGACATCGTTGTCACCCTCGCTGTCATCGTTACAGATGCACCGTGGTTGTCCCTCGTCGTTGCTACTGCTGTCATCGTTACTCGTTGGTTTCTCGCTACACCAGCTTGGTGTACTAAAGGCTTTCAAGTTTCTATGGGGAGGAAGAACATGAGCGGGGCCGAACGAACAAGTAATATATTTCAGCATCATTACCGTTTCATGTTGTTGTCACCCCAGACATGGAAAGTCTTGCCTTCCAAACACTGGATGGCTTGGCTGGTGCTGATGTAATCCATGCGACACTGGTCGGGGACAAACAAGCGGTCATCTACCACATGATCTTCCTGCGCATCGCCAAACATGCCGTAGAAATCCAACGGGTGCAGCCGCTGGTATTCTGTCTTGTTGATCCAGCTGCTACCGGTGCTAATGTATCCGTTGCACGACGGCTTCAGCGACTTGTCGATCCCTGCTGCAGCGTTGACGATTAAGCTGTTGTGAGAGGTATAGTGGAACGGACGGTAAGGGTGGTATATCGGCGTTTCCCAGAAGTACGAGCGATATTCGGTGGTGCTTTCGAGCTGGTAGACGTCGGGATGAGCGAAATAGACCGAGCTGTAGTAGACGTTGCTGTGCTTGTCGTGCTGTTCAAGTGTGATAGGGACCTTAACCATATCGCCAACTGCATGAATCGTTATGCTGTCAGCTGGTGCAAAGTGTTGTTCTGGTCGTATGGCGGACACAGCCGGAATGGGACCGAGCTATAATTTTTTCCAAGTCGTTTTAAAAATAACCCAGTAAGCAAACCTGCAAGTGAATTCTTTGTTGGGGGTGGAGGGGCGGTGAAGCGCAGAGAATAGGGCTCCAGGAAGTATGACTGGTTATCTCGTCCTCTCTATCTCTCTCCTACATAGTAGAGATAGAGATAGAGATAGAGGTGGAGGTGAAACTTATTATATACTCAAACGTACCATGACGACGACGCATACACTATCTCCAGCAGCGATCGTCACGTCTTTTGAGGTGTAGTTGCCCTCGGGCTTCATGAACATGGCCTTGGAGACCCAGCCATCCCAGTGTTCTCTATCTGATACTCTGTCGTCATCGTCATAACCATAATCAGTAATGAGATGGAAGAATAAAACAAAGCAGAGTTGCTCACAGTGTTGTTAGTTTCTTTTGTTCCCATTCCTACAACGATAATGATCTCCCTTATACACTACTGGTATAAGCACATACAGCCAGGTAAAGTCAACATTGCTACAGATGGCTTCAGAGGAGTTTCCCTCGGTATATTTCCATGAGGGAGGTGGAGGCGATGCGTTTACTCGGTGTGGCTGTTGTTGTTGCTGTTGCTGAAGAGGTGGTGGAGGTTGTAAGTCATTGACAGGCAGCGGCGTTTCGAATTTATAAGTAGCGTGTCGAAAATAGGTGAGCGAGAATAGGAGGGTTAGCAGAACAATGACGAGGACGATGTTGTGCCTCTGTAGTGCTGAAGCGTACATGGTTCTTCTGCTAGTCTCAGCCTTTCTTTATGTTTTTGAATAGAGAGAAGAAAAGAAAAGGAAGGAAAAAGGAAGAAGCAACGAGACGAAACGAGACGATTTGAGGGGAGGGAGAGTTGCAGCCCCACTTGACGCTAATGTGCTTTCGGAGATTGCTTGCGAGGTTATGTGCGCCCGGAGCGGAGAAAACTAGCCATTTGGACCATCCCCTTATTCGCACAAAGAAAAAAAAAGATCGACGGGTTGGACGAAAGGGTTGGTTGCACAACAAACAACAACAACAACAAGGTTCACCACAGCAACTGTTAATTACTCGCAATAAACTAGCTTTTAGCAATACTGCAAGAGAGTGAGCGCATCGTCGTCCCAAAACAGACAATGGCCAATCTCCAAGGTGCAAATTTATTTGGAATTATCTTTGATGTAGCAGCATGCTATTATTATCGGGGCCGCTGCGTCTTCTAACTATATTTTGAGTGATACCATATATGGGCATTTTACCGCAACAGCTGCAAAAGAGAGCGCACCACTTTTTTTTTTAGCTTCTTTCATTTTGGGCATGGTTGGAACAAATATTTTATTATCGCACAGATTGCTTAGCGAAACTTCTTTTTTGCTTGTAACACTCAATCGTCTGTATTATTAAAGAAAAGGCTTCTATCTGGTTATGATTGAGAAGATGTGCCAAGGAGATGTAGAGTAAGAAGGGGCGAAACAGCATTCTCTGATTTTCTTCGTGTATGATCTATTTGGGTAACTGCGATTGTCCTCATGATTTCTAAAATAAACATACTTCTTCTTATTGCTTCTTCTCTATAACTGATGCCGTCATCTGCTGATACTGCTAATAGAAAGCAACGCAACGGTACTTTATCATTTTTGTTCAAAAACTTACATGAGACATATGTAAAAACCTTGTGCTTCCTGGCACGGGGAAAGAAAATAGGAGGGGAACATCATCATCGCCGTCTCTCGGCTCACCTATCTGTAACACAGCAACAAGATTTCTTTTCGACCTCGAGTACTCCTCCGCCATCATCCCACGTCTTATATTGTTCACGATTCCATCTAGATCCCTGCCAGTATTACTGTCGGTCAGCCATAATATGCATACAACATCATCTATCAGATAATTGTCTAGAAATCTGCTGCCGCAGTTCATCTATCATATCATGCATTATTTGTAACCCTTATTTATGATACATGTCCGGCGCTATTATGCCAATGCTCTTGATCACGTTATACAGTAGTAAGTTTTAATTTGTGGCAGTTCCAATCATCACATCGTTGGTTTTTGATAGCATATGGTTGATGTACTTCACGTGAGTGAATCAGCGAGTATTGGATATCCCAAACGGTATTACCGTCCAGTAGAGTAAATTTTACAGTGTGAATACGCAATAATAAAGCTTGAAGTTATGATTTTCCTGGAGAGGAGAGCTACCTGATGGAGGACTGAATTTTGGGAATTGGTCTCAGGCTTCAAAGCTGTTCCCAACATATGATAAATACAGTACTTGCTTTCTGTTCGAGCACCACCACCACCTCCCTTCACCTGCACAAGGGCTTTCCTGTTCCGTTTTGGAAAATCTGCAGAAAAGTCTGCAAAACTTTAATCACAGGTTTCCAATTATATGTAGAATAAATTCGGCTTCGGCAAGCCAAATACTGTTTTAGCTGCCACTGGATTAAAACGTCGATTAGCGCATGCCGTTCTTGATGGTCTTACAGCTTGCATTTTGTAATCTGAGTATCGTTTCATGCGCGAATGATAGCTCAGCATGCAGTTGGCCATTTGACACGATACTTCTTGACATCTGGACTTTCGCGGCTATCGCAGTTATTCTAAATTTAGAGTAACAATAATAATGGTCAAACTAAGTAAGTGATGTGTATAAATAAACATATATCTCAGCTACGTTTTTAAAACAATGAATCCAATCACATACATCTTTTTTTATCTTTGATGCCGGTAACCCTATATGTGAAGGTGGTTGAGGATCACCTTTTCGGACACACCGCCAGTGATACCAAGCGTGTTTGGAATCATACGCTGCTTGGTGGCAAGTGGTCTAGAACTGCAAGTACTTCTTCTTTATATTCTCATTGTTATACAAAATACTGACGCTTATGTGCTTCCCTTGACGATGGGACGCAAGTGAAACAGTGGCACAGTAAACCTTAGCCTAGTTGACTATGGCATGCGCACGGCAATCAAACCCTTTGTCCAAGGGAAACGGGTACAGTAGTTGTCTCATTACCTCGACAGTTTTTACACCCTGGCGCCGAAATTTCAAAGTAAGTTGTACTTCGTAAGAGAGCCGATTGCTGCTTTGGAGTTTCGTAAGCGATACGATCAGTTTTTGCTTATAGGTCTTTAAATACACTTGCGATGGCTTGTAGCTCTCGTTCACTTTTATTCACCGACGGTGGCGACTCTTGTTCTTGGGTTGATCAGGATAATGATGCTGATGAAACGGTAAGGAGATGCGTTGGGGTAGTGGAATTAGTTAAAATCTGATTTTTAGTTATTGCCCGGCAAGAACCACTTACTGATTCGGAAACTGCTTGGTAATTCATTCAGTATCGATACAACAGCATGCGCGAATTGCCTGGTAATACAAATCAAAGCAGTAGCATAATACACCAGTGTGATTTATAGATATAGTACCCGTTTTATCACCAATGCTATTAGATGAGGCTTTTGCCCCAATACGTTACTCGAAGGTCTGTCTCATCTGGAATCCAAGATAGTGCAGAGGAATTTTTTTCACTGCCTTTATTCTAAAGGTTGCTGTACCAGTTTGCGTATCCGATACATTTTGTTATTAGTAGAGGACAAAGTCAATCCAGGTATAACCTCGCACCTTTGCCTTTAACTATAAGCCTTGACAGAGACTAACTCATTGGCTCATATACGCACACGCACATTCAGATCAGCGTATTATCGAAAATCTATTATTCAATATGTTCTATCACCATATCATATGTATTTGTGAGCAGCGACAGCATTTCTCTTTACCAAGTGAAAAAAAAACAGATTATTACGTATATAAAACACAACTTTACTTATAAAATATAGTGAACAAGCTAGTATCTACTACCATTACTGGTGCTATCGTGCAGGCGTCGTCAAGGGGGCAAATGCCAGTCCCAACCAAAATCACATAAACTAGTAACCATTGTATTTCAAGACTTCTTGAGTAATGTAAACTTCAAAACAGTACATAATAGCATCATTCCATCAGTAGCATGTTGACTTGTACGTATGCATCCACGTATGTAGTTTTTGAAAGACATGTATTATGAGGGGAGGATAACCACCAACACACACCAGCTGCAAGTTTCATTCCCAACTGGAACAAAGAACAAGATCGTCTAGGATACCGCGCAGCTCGTGTATAGTATGACATTTTAACATCTAACCGAGAATGCAGCTTTGTCTTTCTGGCCCTATCGTCACTTGGCAAATTTATATGCACATAGCAGGTCTCAGCAAGTTATACTACCAGTTATTTAACAGCGGTGGCACTGTATTTATCCAATGCAGATACGCATTTTGCTCGCTCGTTATTTAGTTTTTGAGAAACGATGTAGCCAATGATGAAAAATGACTATCATTCTTTGTTAAAAAAAAGGATCCAACTCTTTCTCTGTATCTAAAGCTATTGCCATCCATAATAAAAAGAATTAAAGAGTCGCATCTATATTATAAAAGGACTTGGAAACATGCCAAACATTTTGCTCGATCACAACGCGTATGATTGTACGATTAGTTTTTAGCTCATGTTTCTGGGCATACGATCGCCAAAGCATTAAATTCCAACTTTCCAAAACCCGACGATCTCTGTGTTGGCAGCAGTTCATATAGGGTGCAAAGACAAAAATGGCAGAAGACACGATCGATGAACCAATTGCAACATCAACACAAACATCACAAACCGAAACACAACCATCGCCGAATTCAGGCGAAAAGACGCCCGACAATCAACCGCGTCCACTTCCAAACTCGATCGAGATTGGTGACACTTTAGACGACCTCGAATACCATCAAGGTCTTGCAGAGATTGCAGAGACAAATCAGATAACACAATCTTGGAGCGATTTACAAGTAGCAATAAAAAATGCAATACTTCAGGTGCTTAGATCTACAATCGCATTTCATTTCCTTCCTTTTTCGTTATAAGTTCTACAATCTTATAGTGCACACTGATTCTTTTTTCTTGGCTTTAGCAATGCGAACTTATTGAAAAGAAAGAACCCGCACCAGAAGAGTGGGCAAACATCGAGAGTATCAAAACTAATATTTTGCACAGCCTCGAGAATCATGAAAGGTATAGCCTTGTATAGAATAATTGATAATGGATAGGTCGAATAAGGTATGCCATGAAGATAGCTAAGTATGCTGCGATTACATAGACCACCCTTCACGGTTCAACGATTATGCGAGTTGGTGATCGATCCTCGAAAACATTATCGAATGTTTCTAAAATACATAAATGCAATCGAAAAGGTAAGTATAACTGCACTTTGTATGTATGGAGAAGATGTATGAAGCACACAGACAGAATTCGAATCCTCATCAAGCGGTATGGTTTTATTTGTGTGTGATTTAGGTCCTTTTGGTAACATCAACATGGGATGATTTTGTGGAACATTCAGGCACCAATGGAGTAAGCGAAGTACCAACATCCTTGAGCGAAGGATTATTTGCAACAGAAGATAGCATGATCAATGGTGTGGAGCTGGAACCGATCACCTTTGAAAACAACAGCAGCAGCAACGATGAAGATGGCGATGACGACGATAGCAATAATGACAAGGACAAGGAATATGCCACTATGAGTGAAGGCAATGGTACTCCTCCCAGTAACGACGACAAAAATGACAGCAGTATTAGCGACAACGACGACATCAGCAGCAGCAGTAGTAATTTAGACAATAAAGATAACAACAATGGGCCAACCGCCATGGATGTAGATGGATGATATGTACGCATCAACAACAATTAACAGCAACAACCAAAAAGTACCTTTTAAGACACAACGGGCCGATAGATATAGGAGGAAGAAGGAAAAGGAAAAGCCTATCCTTGGAATCGGCTATTGACTCGGTCACAAAGCAAATACACATCTTTTTTATTGTTTAAGGATTATCTGTCATACGATAACAACAACAAGGATTACTGCTGCGGATATTGTTGATGTGCTTTATTCTGAGGGGGGTACTGTTTGGAAGGGAGGTAGGAGAGATGGCAAGAGCAAAAAAAGCATCGGCACAAGAACAGGCATTATTGAACATCATCCGTAATGAAGGGATTTGTTGTTTGATAGCAGGATACAACACATATGTGAGTTATCAATGGTGACAACAACATGGAGCGGGGTGCATTGTCCAATTTAATGGTGAAAGTATGCTACTGGTAGCAGCGTAGTATTTGTTATAGCAGGACCGAGTTATGCACAGTTATGAATCTGCATGTCACTCTAGAAATATGGAAGGGGGGAGGGAAAGGAGAGAGCACAGGCCAGGTCAACAATGGCTGCTCTACTCTCGTTATATTCCCCCAACCTATCTTCACCCAGGGAGACCTACTCTCTTTTACACACTTGCAGCAAGCTTAGTTGTGGCGTGCTCTATTATGCGCGTGACCAAAGGTGCACTCTATATCATATATTATAAGGTGATTTGGATAGCAACGAGCAATGATCCACAATATTTAAAGAAGATTGGCCATGCAAAATTTGCCAAAAATGTCTTAATTGAAATGTGGACCCTTGCTTGCTGCATCAATGAGGAAAGGGAAGGAGCAGGATAGCAACGGTAAGTGTCTTTCTGTAGATACAAACATTTGTCTGTACATGTGTACATTATGTACAATGTAATGCGTGCGTGTGCTTCTGTGTATGTGTGCGTGTACAAATCATAATCGAAATAAATAATAAAGATATCATTAATAGGAACCGATACAAACACATTAGAGCAAGAAACAGAAAGAGCAAGAGAAGATAGCACCCAAAGGAGAAGATTTTTCTTGGGGTTTGTTGGGAGTAGTATACAACAGAAACAGCATAATCATTGTCACTGTTAGATGCCATGTTTTAAGAACAAAACAAAAGAATTTTCCTGACCCTACACCCACTACATCATCCTTATTCATTTTTCTTATAGGGTGCGTGTAAGAGACGGCATATACAAACATTACACACACACACGCAACAAAAAGAGTAGCAGCACTCCCTATACCCGTGAGATGCGCCTAGAAGAATAATAGATACTGATTGCTAACACTACCAATTGCCCGTGCGGCTTGCATGAACGCGGCAAGAAGTTGTTAAGTTCCGATCGATCCCATTCCTTTAATATTTCCGCCAGAAAAAGAAAAGAAAAAAGAGAGAGAGGGCAACAGCATTTCCCAACTATTACCTTTTCAACTTTTATTTTTATTTGCTTTGCTAGGCGCTCTTCTATTCCAATTGCTCTTTTTTGAGAAGAATAGCAGCAACGAACTACTACAACCACTGCTGCTGCCGCTTTTACACCCTATTCCCCACAATAGTAGCAACGACAACAAAAGTACAATTTAGACAGACCAAACTATAAAGGGCCACTCACAATTTTTCTTGTCATGAATTCGCCTTTACAACAAACATCTCAGCCTCCTTTCACCGGCTACGGTTTTGAAAGCGGCAGATTCTTCTCTCAGCAATCGACCCCTCCAGACGAACCGTTTGACGATGAGAACCAGCTTCCAACACCGGCTGAATTCGACGCTATCGTAAACAACTATCTCAATAACCTCAGTCCCAAAAAACGTGACAAAGCACTGGTCGATCAACAGCGCTACCAGCTTATCCAACAGGTCCTCAAGGATCCACGAAACACCGCCATTTCAACTGCCCAATTTCGCTTTTGGGTAAAAAAGATGTTCCAGCTCCAGCCTGGCACCATTGATCTGGTCTGTCATGATAGCAAGCCTGTTGCGATGAAGGAACAGATCTATTCAATATTAGTCAGGGCACACAGAGAAGCACATCACGGCGGTCGGGACAAAACATCTGCCCTGGTAAAGTTGTTGGGACCTAGCTCGTTAGTTTTTGAAATATATACAAATACCAGAATTTCTTTTACAGCGACAGCGATAAAACAGGTCATAAACGAGATTGTTAACTTGGTTTCGATCTATTTCTACCACTGCTTACTACTAGGTGAGGCGAAAGTTCTCTTGGATACCCAAAGAACTCGTTGCCAGATTTGTGCGACATTGTCCTTTTTGCATAACTCGTCGTAATGGCGGTCAAAGTCCCGGTGTATTCACGCATAAATCCGCAACAAGCAGTCTGCGATATACCGCCAGCCACAGCTTTGCTAGTTTCGATGCCAGCACAGCAGCGGCGGCAGCGGCGGCGGCGGCGGCAGCAGCAGCAGCCACTGCTCCACCTATACTATGCACACCGTCGATGCAAGAAGACAGTGACATTTCGTCGTCTGGCCCACCATCAACAGAAAACGGCTATGATGCATCACCGCAGTATATCTCTTCTTCCAGCTCACCGCCACGACGCCCTTTTCTATATGACAGAGACGAGGAAGAACTGCTACGTAGTTATCAGTATGCCTCATCAACATCGCCGTTACAGCGGTTGAGTACACAGCATCCATTAATCACTGGATTCAGTCCGCGTCACATCTTATCAGAACACAGCCAGCACCATCAGCATAGCCAACAGCCTCAACAGCAGCCCCAACACCAGCAACACCAACAGCCGCAACAACATCATCATCAAGAACAACAACCGCAAGTACATCAGCAACAGCAACAGCAACAATCAGCGCCTCAATCACCTATGTTTTATCACAGTCCAGCGAATTACATGGGATACTACTATCCAAATGTTCTGGGTATCGCTCCTTGTGACAGCAGCAACAATAACAATAACACTCCAACATTCTTACGTGCTCCAGGGGCAGGGGAAACAGCGGATATACTTGCTCACCAAGAAGATCACCAACCGTATCACTTGTCTGCGCCATCCACGAACCATTTCATGCCTTATACTTCTAATGACGACAATAATGCCACAAACTTACTGCCAGCTTATGACTAATTTTTAAGTACTCCCCTCCTTACTAACATAATAACGATAATACCCACCCTCACTGCACTCTGAATCACCCTGTTCTCACATATACAAGCGCACACACACATTAATGAAGAAAAATCGATTAAAGAGAGTCTCTTTTTTATATATATACGTGCATTTATATATATTTATATATAATATTTTGTTGTGGATTTCCCAACTCTTTTTGATAATAAAGCAAAAAAAAAGAAAAAAAAAGTTCAGAGGACTATACATAGTAAATTCGCCGAGATGGTTCTGTGTAACTTCTGGCGCAAACTGTACTAGCGGGGTAGAGATATGGTTTGTGGAGAGCAGGGCAGCTGGTTTAAATATGATGGAGAGGGGGCGGGGGTAAATACAATGGAATTTAGGAATAAGGTAGTGGTAGGTAGAAGAAGAGCGGTACACAAGGACACACAACACACACACACAAGGCAGAATAAGAAGGAAACTTGTACTACAAAAAAAAGACAACTGTACTACTACAACTGCATCTCAAAATCATTCCAGCCAGATCCTAACAGGTAGTTAGGATCCAACATGAAGGCATTAGAGATAATTTCAGATCGCATGGGGATAGCAGAGTGGTTAACAGCATGCAGTGACGTTGAGTAGAACAAGTGCTGATGAGGGTTTTGGTCCTGTCGGTCTAGGTGGTAGCTGCCGTAAAGGCCAGCAGGACCGCCCATGGGTGGGAACGATGTGCCAACGCCGTACGATACGTGGAAGTCGCCAGGATTGTCTATTGATAATGACGGGGTTCGGCTGGGTTATACTTCGTGATGGTTACAAGATTTTGTTTCTATTTACTTACCATCAGCAAGCCGTTGTGGTTGCTGCTGTGCTTGCGGTGGTGGTTGCTCCACATGAGGTTGTGGTTGTGGTTGTGTAGTAACATATGCGTTGGCATGTTCATGATGCTGCTGCTGCTGCTGGTGTTGTTGTTGTTGCACCGCTGCTGCTGCTGCTGCTGCTGCTGCCGCTTGGGCTGCTTTACTGCGACCGCAAATACAGCCATCAGGGGCTGGTGCTGGTGCAGCAGCAGTTGTAGGTGATGGAGTCATGTTACTTGACATGTTGGTGCTAGAGCTGCTGATGCTGCTAGAACTCGATATGCTGCTCGTGCTATTTCCCCGATACGTTCTAGGCTGTTGCTGCTGCTGCTGCTGCTGTTGCTGCATTGGCATGAACCGTCGTTTCTGTCGGAGCGCAGATCGTTCCAAGTTCAGCTCGATAACGTCGTCTTTCCGTCTGTCTGTTGATAATGGCGGAACGGAGGGTGGCGTTTGTTGCCGTTGCTGCTGTTGCTGAGGAGGAGTAGGAGGTATAACATCCAGGAACAAGGGGATTCTGAAATTCTGGCGCAGCAGCAGCTCGGGTGAGATTTCCAGGCGTGCCAATGCGGGCATGTTAGAAGGGGTCTGCAGGCGCTCGTTGAGGACGTCGTCTTTGCTGTAGTAGCTAATAAGATGCTGTTGGACGCCGTTGACGACGATGGACATGGATTTTTTGATCAGGCCGTTTCGTTTGAAGCGGTAGCTGTTGGTCAGCGATCCGACTAATGCGCGCTCGCGTTGGCGTTCAGTTAGATTTTGGCATGGAGTGCGTGCGCTGTCGTTCTGGGGCGCCCGCTTATCCAGTTCTCGATAGACTAAAAAGTTGCCTAGGATACGTGAAGGGCTCCAGACCAGGCCATCGGTCCAGCGCTTGATGCCTTTTTTTTTTATTATTTGTCATTTTAGTAAAAATAAATACAGCCGATTTCTTGCTTGATTGGGAACGAAAGCGGATGTGATGGGCGATAGGCGAAAGAAGAAAAAAAGAAGGAAAGAAAACAGAAGAGTTATACGTTTATTTACCGCTCTCGTGTTCATCAAAGCAAAAGACAGCCCCACTTTGAACGAGCTGGCGTTCTTTTTCCTGCAGTCTGCGGCTGACACGGGGCAACAGGCCTCGTCGACAGGCTTCGAGTATGATAAGTGAGTCTCGAGTCGTTTCAATGTAGCCATGAAACGTCTTGTCCGTGGTCGACATTGTTCAAGGGGAGATTGTTGTTGTTGTTGCTGTTGCTGTTGCTGTTGTTGCTGTTGGAAGACGAGGAGGAAGAAAAAGAGGCAGAAAACAGGGGGACGAAGGAAATGAAAAAGAGAGGCGGGAAAGAGAAAGAGAAAGAGAAAGAAGGAGAGCGAGGGAAAGAGTAAAAGCACTGGGTATGACATTGCGTGCTTCCCAAAAAGTATTCATGGGCCCACACTCTACGTAATGCATCTGCTCCAAGGGAGGATATCATTGGATAGCTCACATGGAGCCACCACGTGTTCCCGTGATTCTGCCAGCTGTATTGTGTTTTCCGTTTTTCTTGTTTCTCGCTAGCCTGCTTGCCTGCTTTCGGCATTGCAGAAGGAATTGCAAAGTGATCGACCTTGCGCTATTGGGTAGAGAGAGTAGAAAAGAGAGGGGGCAGGGGGTGGGTAGTGTTACGCCAGACAGGAGCTCGTTCAAGTTTCAGCTAATGTTTTATCGGAGATGAATGTTGTCGCTACTGGGTGAGTGCCCTTCTATGAATTACATGCAGTGGAATAACATGTAATAATAAGCTGTGTTTCTATTGTTTATGTCTCCAATGAACACTACATCGCGTGGGTTAGACGAGACGGGCATGTACCAACTGATAGTCTCTATAGAGAATTCTGCCTTCTGCCAAGTCGCTACACTTTTCCCGATTGAGGCTTCTTGTTGAGTGCTGTTGCAGGTTCAACACATACACAACCGTCAAACGGAGGACTGGGACAGCATTGCATAGTCCCCCTTTCTGCTGTATCCTCTTGCTTCGGCAACGTCTTGGAATGCCGCCGCTAGACCGTCATACAATGCCAACGGGTATTCTTCCTTCAGATTCACGTGCTGCGCTTCCATGAGATTGGAAAAACTCCAAGTTCTCAACAATGGAAATTCGGAAGGCTTTCACTTTTTGTCTTGAAGTCTTTAGCAATCTCTATTTTAAGATTCCTTGTACAAGCCTTTATTGCGGGTAGGTCGTTGGCAATGTAAAGATTATTAAAGAGTTTGCTGTCTGAGCCCCAGGTGCTTGAGATTAGATAAATCGGAAGAGGCAACGATGAGTCAAGTGGTTGCGAATGGAGCAGAGCATATGTTTGAGCAGAGGAGAGCCTCTCACACCCCTCCCCCATGCCCCCCCCTTTTCCCTGTGTCACATGGTTTTTGAATTCAGGCAACACACATTGCTCGTCATCAAAGAAATTACAAAAGCTCGGAATAATGGTAATTATATTATTACAATTCTACTCGGAATCCGACGAAGGTGCTTCCACCATTTCCAGTTGATCTATATCACTGTCGCCATTCTCGAGGTCCTCGTCGTCGTCATCCTCTAGCAAAGCTCGCATTTCATCGTCATCAAAGTCGTCCTCATCCTCGTCTATATCTACATCATCGCCATCATCCAGCGTTCCCGGGATAGACGACATCATGGCCCGCCATACTTCGTCTTCGTCAGCACCACCGTCATTATCAGACAAAGCACCTGTTTCTTCGTCATCATTCTCCAGCTTGCGTTTCTTGCTGTTGCTTGGCTCCTCAGCCGGCTCGCCTGCGCGCTTCTGTTTAAAGTACTTGTGGAAGAAGATCTCATCCACAGGGACCTGCTCGACCTTCTTTCGCCAGAACTCGACCGTGTTTACTGGAGCAGCAGTAGCATTCTGCTCGTCCACGTTTCCGCGCGTCATCAGTATACCGCCGTCTTGACGACCGGTCAGAGGTTGCATGATGGACTTGCCACGTGTGCTCGTCTTCTTCTTTGGATTGCGATAAACAAATCGATCAAGAAAGTGGATCAGTGTGTTGTTGTGCATGTCGGGCTCGCCTTCGATCTTTTCACCCGCAAACAGCCGCTCGGCATAATACGCCACTGTAGGATGGTAATGCGTTCGGAACGGTATCTACAAATAGGAGCACGTCATTTGTAAACAAACCAACTGAAGTAGCTAATGATGATGTGATGATTATGGGGTGATTTGGTGTGTGTGTGTGTGTGTGTGTGTGTGTGTGTGTGTGTCTCACTTACCAGTTCCCACAGACAACTTGCTTCTGCATTGCTAAATCGAGGATCACGTTTCCGACCATCATATAAAGTGCTCTTTGTTTCCTTGTCCTCTGTAGCCTTCTCTTCTTCATCTGCTTTTTCCTCTTCATCCTCGTCCGGTGCATCCACGAAATGCTCGTCCTCGTCGTCTTCTTCGGGCGTTGTCAGCATTGTGCGCAGGGCGGGCTTTGAACTTAATAGCTGCAAGTTGGTTTTTGTTCCAGATAGTGTTATTAAATAAACAGGTTTAGTCAAGTTAGCAACATAAATAATAGCATGTTAACATGCAGCATCCCATATTTCCTTATACAAATAACAGACTTTACCTGATTCAATAGGAAGAATAGACCACAAATAAAAGGTGGCTGATGATGCCCTGCAATCTGGATCATACGCTTCACAAATGCCTTGACGCGGCGCATGTCCGAATCGGCTCGAACCGCCTTGAACAGCAAGTTCAAATATTGTGTTTGTTTGGATGTGATCAGTAAACGGTTGTCCAACATGGACTCGTACAGCGTGCGATAGAATCGGTCCGAAACCGTTTGTTTGGCCAGCGAAATTGTGAAAATCAACGACAAGGCCTGGACGGCTGTGTAGAATTTGCCTGCATGCGTGATCTTGAACAGAGTTTCCAGATGCTTCTCGACGCTAGAGAGCCATTGGGAAAAAAAGATTGAAATGTACACGTGTATTGCGTGCGTCCGATGGTCAGCCCAAATAAAGAAGACAAACAAAACAAATGGGAAAGAAGGAAAGAAGCCTTCCCGAATAACAATTGCACCACCACCAACAGCAGTAGCAGCAGCAACAGCAGTAGCACTTACGTTTCATCGGCAATCTTTGCAAAATGGAAGGCACGATTTACACCGGTTAGAATAGCACCCACCATCTTGACCTGAAGATCGTCGACATCCAATCCAGTATCACCGCCCTTCTTGTTGTTGTCCTCCTTTTTGCCCTTCTTGCCCTTCTTGCCCTTTTTACCGCCTTTTTTCTTCTGATCTGCCTCTGGCTCGACCTCCTGTTTCTTTAACTTTTGTTGTTCCTCTTCATTTTCAGACAGTTTCAAAATGCGTCGGAAAGAGACAAAGTAGATTTCGATGAGCTTGTTTGCGACTGCGTTTTCCTTGGCCGTCAGGATGGTCTGATTAAGCGTGATAAGCGAGTAGTACTGGGCTCGTTCAGGCGTGCCTGCACGCAACAGCAACTGCTCAATTTCTCGTACGACAATCATTTTCATGCCAGGATGTGATACGAGGAGGTCTACCAACATATGCGATGCTCTTGATCCGACTCGATTTTCAGCATCACCCAGTTTGTTGACGAGTAGCTTTAGCAAGTTTTGTTCCTGTTCGGCCTTGTTGGACAGAAGATCGTAGATGCATCGTACCATACTGTCGCGCACGTGAACCAATGGATCATGGGAGAGTGCCTAGATGTTTTATATACAGTACAACGTAAGCACACCATGCCCTACAAATCCCCAAAATGCTGTTCACACACAAACACACACTATTCTCACAAACCCCTGCAAAAAGAACATCAGCTTACCTCAATTTGTTGCACTACTTGAAAGTAAAACTTTTTCAAGTGATCCTCAAAGTACCACAACAGCAAATGACGATCCTCAACACTGGCATTGCCCAAAGGTCGATCTGCGAAATAGATCAACTTGCGATCCGGGAGCACCGAGCCACCAAACAGATCCTTTAAACTTTCCAGTGCCATGACAGCTTCTTGACGGCCCTTCTTTTTCGTCATGGTGAGCAAGGTATCCAATGTCTTTAAGCTATGCAGGGGCGATTCCTGGATCAACAATGTCAAGGCAGACACTCGATCGCTGAGGGTACCGGACGTCATAATGTTGGACACAAAGTTGCGATCGCTCGTCGACAGGCGACTGGTCATGTCAACCTTTTCGTTCTCTTGCTTCAACAAGCTTTTGGCATAACTTTTCTTTTGTGCAATCTCGTCAATAGTCAGCTCCTTATCTTTCTTTTTGTCGATTGTAAGATCGGGCAACTCGATTTCGTGCCATTGCGAGGTGGGCTCGACTAGGGCCATGGTGCTTCAACTTTTTTTTTTTTTGGTTCTGTAAAGGAACTCAACACTGGGAATTTTGTGGCTTTACACTTTGCAAAATTCCTGCGCAGAGGTACACAGCGGAGCCAAATAAAGTGCGGCCCTGACTGGACTTTCTAGCAGTAAAAGAAAATGCATACAGTTGTTTATTCCATTATTTACACTAGAGACATGTTTGCTCTACTCTAAGCTGGGTGACACTAATCCTTCAGTTCTCTTTGAAGCATATCTATCGTCGTGGAGATATACATGAGTAAAGTCATTCACATACTACACTACGAAATACTACATTATATTTCTTTTTCTTTTTGCTTTACCTTGCCACACGTCTCGTTGCTCCGAAGAATCATCTGGTGGCCCGCCTTGATGGCTATTGGTTTCACGACTAGAGCCAGGTTCTGGATCAAAAAAATAAGAATCTATATGACTGCGATCAAATGTTGGACTTCTCCTACAGAGAATAATATCAATGTTGTTCAGCAAGTTTCAAAGTCTTTTGGAGACATGATTCCAAGAATAGTAAAGGACAGAAAACACTCACAGATCGCCTGATATCACTGATCCGTTATCATCGTGACGGAAACCACTGGTAGGTGTTACAGGAGTTGCAGGTGCAGAATAGAGATTCATCAAGTTGTGTGGTCGAGACAAGCGGTGTTGATCCACGACAATGGAAGGTACTGAATATGGCGAGTATTGGTAGGTAGAATAAGTTAAACCAGCTTCATACTTTGTTGTTCCTAATGCCACTGCTACTATAAATAACTTACAGTTATGGAAAGCACGTTCAGCGTCTACAGCCTGTTGCCTCTTGTTTTGCATATGCTGTAAGAACTTTTTTCGCATAGCAATTGTTTCAATCATGCCCTTGACACGGTCAATCTTGATCAACGTCCCTACAACCTCTTCCCGTTTGCGGTTACTCAACAGCTCCTCCAGCCTATTTATGGTATAACGCATCAGTAACCCATTCATCAAATAAGGCTGAAACGGTCAAGTATTAGAGAAAAAGAAAAAAAAAGATGATGGCCTTACAGTAATGCGTTTTCGGGAATAATGAGCTTTCGCCGGGCAATCATAAGTAACATCTGGTTGAATGATACGCCTTTAGAACCTTCGGTCAGCGCCGCTTCCTAATAGGCCATCGTGGTCAATAATAGATCTTTGGGATGTTTAAAGTATAAAAGGAAAAGCGATAGATGTTTACCCAATAAAGCATGTCGAGGTCTTGTTTGCGCTGATGGATCGTAGCACGGTCAATCTCACTTAACTTCTTTTGAAGGGCACGCAGATCAACACGGATCGGGTATATGCCTTCTCTAGGATCGACAAGTCGTTCATCCAGAGCGCACTGTTGGGAAAGGTTCTTGTACGAATGCTCTGGTTCATAAATACGAGTACGGAATACACCAACAAGTTGCTACAAGTACACATAGTAAATCATCGAGAGTCAGCTCATAAATTTACCTCCTTCTATTTTGTTTTTCAATAACTACAAATGATTATAATATATTTACCCGCCAAAAGCCAATGTAATTCCTCGGATCAAGGTACCCAGACCGATCGACATCGAAATCAGCCCAAGCCTTCTTGAACGTAAATTCGCGCAAAACAAAAGCATCAATATCAGCAGTTAAAGATTGACTATCATTCTTTTCAGCGAGTTAGTATAAATGTACTCTTTCCCATTTCTGGAATAAAAGTTCGAAATAAAAAGGATATTTTCTCATTTCGTCTCGGTTGACAAGCGAAAAGTTGGATGCGATCTGATACACATAGGAGAAGTTGTCTGCCACCACGGCAACAAAGATTGCCGTGAAAATGTACATCGAGATGATGTTGTACGACAAAAATAGAAAATACGCCCAGCTGACCGAGCCGCAATCCGAGTCAAGGTAGTCCTCTGCTGCAACACACTCGGGCGCTTCGATTGTAAAGTCGTGCATGACCGTGTTCCATGCTTCGCCCGTCGAGAAGCGCACAAGCATGATCATCGTGTTGGCATAGGAGCGGAAATTGACGTGTTCGCTCGTTGCTTGGGACCCATATTTGGTCAATCCAAAAATCTCCATAAACATGATGGAGTACGTTGTCATGATGACAAACCACACCAGAAAGACGTTGAGAATTTGGTATGCTGATGCACTACATGATAGTTAGGATGGGATCCCTTGTATTAGCACTTGCCAACTGGTATCAGCTGCATAGACAAGGAATAGTAGAAACACTTGCGCAATGATCGTAAAGAGCTGGTTTAAACTATCACTCCGCTGCACAAGCTTGAAGCACAGTGCTGTCATGAATAGCTTTTGTGCCTCTACGCTGATTTGCTGGATATTTGTTCCCATCTGAAAGATGGTGGTAATTGTGCTGCCAGAGACGACAATCAAGTCGTATAAGTTCCACAAATTACGACGGAACGATTTCCAACCCAGGGCAAGGAGCTTGATTATGATTTCCAGCCAGTAGATACAAATAAATCCAAAAAAGACATAGGCTATTATTGAAAAGAGAATCAAGCTTAGTATAGCGTTCTGTGCCACTCGATGGGTTACAGTCTTACTTCTAGCAGTGGTCCAACCAGGGATTTCATCGTCGCGGTCAAACTCGGTACATAAGAACAGGATGTTCAAGGTAATTACAACGGTCATAAACTTATAAAACCGGCCACGCTTTTTGATGACTAGATCAAAACACCATTTGCGCAGTGGACTTGTTGGGATTTCCTTGGGTCGCTTTGCGGGCCGCATTCGGCCCAACAACTTCTTCAAATCGAGCCATCGACGTTGTTCCACAGTTAGATATGCCGTGCCGTTCCTGCGAGAAAAGTTCTCCAGGACAACTCCCAAGAACAGAGAGATAACCAAAACGGAGCCGACGAGATTGTACACCATGAAAAAGATACCTGTGAGCTGGCTGGCGTCTTGCTGCGGAACCTGATCTTTTCCTACAATCGACATACTGACTTCGAGCACATCGACCCAGCCTTCACCGCTGGCAATTTCAACAAGCACAAGCAGACCCTTCCAAAATGAGTCAAAACTGTAAACGTACGGGTTATCCCAAATTCGAGGTCGAAACACTTCGGTATCATCAGACATTGGCTCTTGTGTGCCCTGCATTCCTTCGTAAACGCACATCGACTTGATTGTAATATCATCGCTATCATCACTGCAGAAATAGAATAGGCCCTGGAAGAGATTCTGGCCGTAAAGCGCAAACGGGATAATGAGAAACAAGCACAGACACATGGCGTCAAAGATGTGTGGAAGGCCCTTGACCAAGATCACCGTAAACATCTCTCGTGCTGGCTTGAGTAGGTTGATCAGACGGAGTGCTCGAAGCGCCTTGAATGCACGGAAAGCACGCTCAACACCACTAGAGGATGAAAAGTCGCCAAAGTTTGACATATACAATGACACCAAAACGAACATATCCAAAATGTTCCAGCCATTCAAGAGATAGGCATTGGGAGTCATAAAGAAGCCATCAGCGATCACCTTAATGATGAACTCGACTGTAAAGATAAAGGTAAAAGTATAGTCGAGGTAGTCAAAGATGCGCAGATGGTCCGGATCGTTGCGATGCTCCAGTTGATAGACAGGCGAGTTGTAGATCGTCAAAACAACAGTCGTCAAGACAGAGCAGCAGATGATGCTAAAGAAAATCCAACTGGCTACCAAGTTGGGCTGGGTGCCAAAGAAACGTTCGCCTCGACTGGGAGGGACAAGCATCTGGCACCAGCGACGGAATCGGTTGTTGGGCGTGAATAAGTAGAGAGATTTATCGTAGGTTGGATGTGCTGCAATAAAGTCCTGGCGCAGGATTTTTCGTTCTTCCGCATCGTACAAGTATGCTTCTGCGAGTTCTAATGCAGAAGAATCTTTGCTGGCAGAGGATGACTGGATCATGGTGCGCAATGAGTTCTGCTCGTGACCAGCTCCTTTTCGTGTGTCATAAAATGTATGGAAATGGTCTAAAGGATTACGGTCGTCCAGGTTCATACTTTTACGTGTGCTGCTGTTAAGCGGAAGAGGTCGCTGTGCAGGTCGATGGAATAGGGTACCGAAAAATCCACGCACCCGAGAAAAGCGTTTAATATTCTCATCCGGACCATCTTCAAATTCGTCTGGCGTAGTGTGGCTTTCATCGTTGTGTTGTTCGCTGAGGTAAATCCCATCGTCGTTCATGAACTCACGCATTGTGTTCTTCTTGGCATGTAGGACCAAGTTGGCCGGCATGTTCTTGACTTCCATGCCTTTGGGATGTGGTCGAAAGTAGCGATATATATTCCATCTACTTGCGACGGGATCACTATCCACCACATGCTCTGTTTTTCGCACATATTGGTCGATTTGTAGTTGTCGCTTTTCCTCTTCAGCTGTTTCAAAGTTTTCCATCAAAACTGCAATGAACATGTTGACAAGGATGACTGGATGTGTTTTTTCCCGAATAATTAGATGTGTTTCAATACATATTGTGGGATAATGATTAAAAACTTACAGTTTGAAAACATGAACCATAGCACAAGAAGTAAGGCATGGATTGCAGCAGTTTTCGATGGTGCACCTGCTTCCATGGTTGCATATAGAACGGTTGTCCAATCTTCGCCCGAAAAGAGCTATTTGGCGGAATTAGATCTGATTTATAAAATCATGCAATTCCAATAATCCATGAAAAATAACATACCTGGTTCAACGCAGCAAAAGAGTTATAAATAGAGAAAAACCGCATATTTTCATCACTGTCGTTAAGCAGACCTTCAAACAATTGGAATGACTAATTGAAAGACATGAGTTAGCATGGCAATGTGATATAACAAAGCATCTAAATCTGCATCTTCTTACCATGATAGCACCAAACAGCGTAGCCAATATAATGAAGAACACCAAATTGAACAAACCCCATACGCTGCCAAGTACACGTAGCTAGACAAGAGAGCAATGTCATTAAGACCCATCATTCTGTACATATTCAAAGCTAGCAGAAAAAAAGAGCTTACACCAAGAGTTCGCACGCGCGGAAATATAACAATGACTCGGTAGATACGAAGAACCTGGAAGCCTGTCAACCACGCATATACAGGTTGATTGTCGTGAACTGGCGGAATTCGGATGATACAGGTGACAATAGCTATGAAGAGATCCATTTTGTTTGACTTGGAGTCGAAAAACGTGCCCCATCGTGGCCAAGAGCTTGCGAACCGTATGATGATTTCAAGTAGAAATGCAATGGAAAAGCCAAGCTCCGCACGATCTAGGTAAACCCGCTTGAGTGTTCGTTTCTCAAATTTCCATGGAGGCACAGTTCCTATTTACCTATGATTGCCAGCTGATCAACTGTCATGTCATTATTTTTCCAACCCATCACAATCAAGTCAGCAATGACTAGAAACGTCCAAAAAGGTTTCGTCAATTTGACAAACTCGACAAGGAGCACTCGATTGTTCTTTTGTTTTTTGGTGCCTTGACCAATAGACCATCCTTCAGCAGCATCCGCCAGCACTGGCTTTTTCCTGTAAAGGTAGTATGTCTTAAAGGATTATCCAAAAATAAAATTTGCATGAATTGTCACACGTACTTGGATGATGTAAATGCAGAATGCTGAGAATCTTCTCGAATTTTGGCAAACATTTCGTTGATCACAGCAACGAAGAGGTTGATCAACCAATAATTCATAATGATGACGCTGACTATGAAATAGAGACACACTATAAAGTATTCAGAGTCCATCATGTTGTACATTGGCTCGGTCCATGTCTGGTCTGAATTGGTGTTTTAAAAACCGTATAAGTATATTGATAATAGTGCTTTCCCTTTGTATAATTGTGGTCCTTACTTCCAGCAATAATGATTACGATCAGCATGGAGCTGAAAATGTTGTCAAAACTGATCGTTCCGCCAGATGGATTTTCCGTTTCCTGCCATGATCGTTTCCATATCAGACCTATCAGACTTTAATTTTCGATACTACCCATCTCTTCGGACTAACCTTGCAGACGAGACCCTCTTCACATATGAATCCTTTAGACCAAGGTCCCGGTGTATCATCCAGTAGGAGGTATGGCTTCTCGATACCATCTTCCATATAACCACCACAATACTGATTCATTATTTCCGTGTTGGATGGATCGTCTGGATCTAATTTCTCACCCCTGTTTAGTATATGTTTTCTTGCTTAGGATCCTATGAAAATTACCTGTCCAAACACAGTGGCGCAGAAAAGACCCTTTAAACGATTGTACACCGATAATGCTGTTGGATTTCTCTGTGTCAGTATATGTTTCCGTAAACAGTATATGCTGCAACGTTGATAAGCCAAATACTCACGCCAAAATCACAAAAAAGAACAGCACAAAACTTGTCACCGTCACAAGCAGGGGGCCAGCCTTTTTTAAGCTTTGAAGAATAATCCGGTTGCCATTGGTGATAAGCAGGAGTCGAAGCAGTATTAGGGTTGACAGTGCTTTGAATACCAATATTCGTCTCGTGTCTTCGACAAGAACTTCTCCTGCACTGGTAAGGCCCAGATCGACGTAGTAGCATACAACAGATATCAGATCCATGCGGTTCCAGCTGTGACGCATAAAAGCTAAAGGAGGTGGTGGGTTCTGCACGTCGTCGCTATTGTCTCGTTTTGGTGAAAAAAGAAATCCATAGACGATAATTCGCATAAGGACCCAAAGGCTAAACATAGGACACTTGATCAAAAATCACGCACGGACATTCGTAATCTCGATTTTCGAATAAAATGATACTAACGTATATGAGCAAAAGATAGCAAGGAGCACAAACTGATCCCAGGTTTGGCCCCAATATCGTGGTGGTTGTGGATCTGGATTATTTCCCCAGCCGACAGCGAGAAGCACAGCACAATGTAACGCAATGACAAACATCATGAATGGCTCGAGCCACCTAGTAGGTAATTCGGATCGGTGTTAGAACCGGCATTGTCATGCGTGTAAAACATGTCTTTACCTCCACAGTAATATACGGGCAAACAATCGACGTAATATATTTTCGGGTCCAAATAGGCCACAGGCCCTTCCGGCCAAGACAATGCCTCGTTTCCTGCTCCTCCTTACTTCAGAGTGTTGCTGTTCTTGTTCTTGACTGTCGGCCAGCGACGGGGTAACTGATTTGATTGACGGAGTAGGTGTCATTGGTATAGACTCTTCTTCAGCTACCTCGTGCTGTTGCTTGCTTATCAGGGGTATCGTTGAGGAAGAGCGATCACGCGAAAGCGGTGCATTGTCATCGTTTTGAATATTTACTACTCGTCGCGATACTTTTCGTAGCACTGTCGCTACTTTCCGCATAGACTGGTTTCGTCGTACAGGGCGATCGGCTGGCTGATCAGCGGCTGGTTCGTCACCCACGTTGGCCGTCAATCTTGCAGTGTCTGAATAGTCTGGTTCTTCGATAGCATCGTAACTAGGGATCGGTGCTTGACCTGCAAGAAGGCTGGAGGATGCAATAGATTCGGCTCGAGATGGTCGACGATGAACAAACGCAGGCGGACTATAGTCTTGCTGCTGCTGCTCCTGTTGCCGCTGAACAACGGGTCGTTCTTCGAAGGCTGCTTCAAATTCCTCTACGGGCACCGGTTTTGTTGTTATAGTAACTGTGTTCTTTCGTCGGAGGATGGAGTTGTGTCCATTACTGCTGCTGCCGCTGCTGCTGCCGTTGTTGACATTATGCTCTTTGGGAGTAAACGTCAAAAAAGCTGAATCGGTGCCCTGGTGTGGGTCTAGTTCGCCCCTGGCCTCTAAATCTCTGTATGGGTTATTAGACGAAAGTCTGGAGCCGCCGGGAGCACTTTGTTCCTGGCGGTTCGTAGACAACGACATGAGGTTGTATATGCGCTGGAGGTGGACTTCTTGTGAACGGAAATAAGGGGCTTGCCGGACTTTGCCGTGTTTGGAAATTTGAAAGGCACCGCCTGAGGCTCTGAACGGCTCGAGGACTTGTTTCACTAAAGTCTCGATATTATACATTAATTGATTGTGTGTATATTATATAATTTCGCAAATCAGAGCGTAATCTCCCCTCTCCTGTTTGAGGAAGCAAGGGGAGGGGTTACTGAACCGATGGCTTCGAATATTCACACAGGATAATGTAGTGCTGTGCATGTTGTGCCCTTCTCTGTGGACAAATCCCAGACAACGGGCAAGTTGCTAGAGTACTCTTTTTGATGCACTACACTGACTTCAGAATATGCACTATGAAGAATTTTTACCCACAAAGGTTGTTCCTCCAGCTTGTTAAGCAGCGGTGGTAGCAGCTGGCAGCAAGCAGCGTAGCCTTGTTGCAGGCGTTAAACAAGGCTGTTCATACACCATCCGTTGTTTGTATTATACGTGCGTGTTCATAGAGAAATAAACTTGCTCGTTGTATATGCGTGCATGTTTGTAGCAGGAAACGATGGCTGCTGCTGTTGGTTACCATGGCATGGTAGGCGCAGCTCTTTACTGAACCCTAATTTTAGGACACCTTCCATATCGGACTTGGCTTTTAGACTGATTGATGATTGCGATCGATTGCAGCGTCTTGATTGTGAGCTTGCTGCTCAGCTCAAGAACAGCCTTTCCATAACAATCAGCCAAAAAGACTTGGGCCATCGCGTTAAGGGGGTTTATCTCGAGAGACGTCTTTCAAAGAAGTGAGATTCATGCTTTCTCCCCAAGAACTTAAAAGAAAAAAGCGCGTGTAACACGCTATTCAAGATCCCCGACGAGATCTCGGTGGCTTAAGCGCGTCACGACATTTTTTTATCCAGCAGATTTCGTATAAAAGGCGCGTCCGAAACATTCAGAAAACTTTTCAGCTTCTTCGGCTGACGACCACTGGACCACCCTTGCCAAAGAAATAAATCCATTCTTCTTCTATTATACATTACTTCTTCCTTTCTTGTTTTTGCATTTTAAAAAAAACGCCAACGTGAGCAAACGATTATTGGTGCGTATCATGAACTTTTCTGACATAGAGGCTCTTGGAAACTTGAGAAAAGACCGGGTTGGCTAACTTTCACCCTTGGAACAAAAAAAATAAAAATAAAAAGTCGGCGACATATCCTTTCTGAAAAAAAGAAAAAAAGGAAAAACCAATCCACTCCTGTTTTGCATTTGTAAAAAAAAAAGCGGCATATCATCCATACCACATCATACACACTTCTTTTTCTGCTTCTCTTCATATTAACGCATCTTACACACACAAATGGCCTCCAATATTCCTGTACCACCCGTGGCAGCAGCTGGCACTGCACCGGCAACAGGTGTCAACACTTCTCTGATCCCGGCACCTGCTGCTAATGCGACTCCGCTTCCCATTTCTCCCCGGTCGCCTTCAGCGCCGCATCGCCCAGTGTCTGCTTTGGAGGATCCCAAAGATGCGACCACCGCCACACTGGTCTTGCAAGATGGTACTTCGTTCCAGGGTCTTTCCTTTGGCTCCGAGGCTGCAAGCATCTCGGGTGAATGTGTCTTTCAGACGGGTAAATCTTGAGAGTCTTTTTTCGTGCATCATGCAACGCAAGCGAACAAACAAGTTCGTTAGGAAAGAACAGGGTTCAGTGAGAGCTAATGGAAGCATATCTGTAAACAAACCCAGGCATGGTCGGCTATCCCGAATCACTGACGGATCCATCGTACCGTGGCCAAATCCTGGTGTTGACGTTTCCTTTGATTGGCAACTATGGCACTCCATCAAGGGAAGAGGTGGATGAGCTTGTGAAGGATATCCCCAAGTACTTTGAGTCAAGCGAGATCCACATTGCCGGTTTGATCGTCGGCAACTACTCGCCCGACTACTCTCACCATTTGGCTGCTTCGTCCCTCTCAACCTGGCTCAAGGAAAACAATGTGCCCGCCCTCTATGGCATTGATACCCGCGCATTGACCAAGAAGATCAGAATGCAGGGTGTGCTCTTGGCCAAGATCCTCTTCCCAAAGACCGCCGTCTCGGTGCTGGACTCCGCCGCCAATGCCTTGGGCTTCACATCAACCGCAAACGAGAACACCGAGAAATGGATGCAAGATTACCAGGACGTTGAATGGGTTGATCCAAACAAGCGCAACTTGGTTGCTGATGTGTCAATCAAGGAAGCCAAGGTGTACAGCCCCGACCCAGCCAAGGCCATCAAGGTTCCCTCTGGTCGCACTCTTCGCATCATGGCCGTCGATGTCGGTATGAAGTACAACCAAATCCGCTGCTTTGTGCGTCGTGGTGTCGAGCTTAAGGTCGTGCCATGGGATTATGACTTTAGCGCAGAGCCCACCGACTCGTACGATGGTCTGTTCATCTCTAACGGTCCTGGTGATCCCACCATGATCGAGACCACGTTCAACCGTCTCAGAAGCGTGCTGCAGGCCGGCAAGAAGCCCATCTTTGGTATTTGCTTGGGTCACCAGCTGCTCGCTCTCGCTGCCGGTGCTAAGACCATGAAGATGAAATACGGTAACCGTGGCCAAAACATTCCTTGTACCAGCATGATTTCTGGCCGTTGTTACATCACATCCCAGAACCATGGTTACGCAGTCGATGCCTCGTCCTTGCCAGCGGACTTTGAAGAACTGTTCGTTAATGCAAATGACGGCTCCAACGAGGGTATCATCCACAAGTCCTTGCCGGTCTTCTCGGTCCAGTTCCATCCCGAGTCGACGCCTGGTCCACGCGACACTGAATTCTTGTTCGATGTGTTCATCAGCACCGTACGGGAATGTGTCGAGCAGAACAAGCTTGTTCCCATCAAGATGCCTGGCGGTACAAAGGAGGAGAACGTCAAGAAGAACCCACGTGTGCATGTGAACAAGGTTCTGGTTTTGGGCTCCGGTGGTCTGTCGATTGGCCAGGCTGGTGAATTTGATTACTCCGGTTCGCAGGCTATCAAGGCTTTGAAGGAAGAGGGCATCTACACAATCTTGATCAACCCCAACATTGCTACCATCCAGACTTCCAAGGGTCTGGCAGACAAGGTCTACTTTTTGCCCGTCACCCCCGACTTTGTGCGCAAGGTCATCCAGTTTGAGAAGCCCGATGGTATCTTCTGTACGTTTGGTGGCCAGACTGCTCTCAATGTCGGTGTCAAGCTCAAGGACGAGTTCGCCGGCTTGGGTGTCAAGGTGCTCGGTACGCCCATCGACACTATCATCACCACCGAAGACCGTGATCTATTTGCCCAGGCCTTGTTTGAGATCGATGAAAAGTGTGCTCAGTCTGCTTCGGCTATCAATCATGAGGAGGCTCTTGCCGCTGCCAAGGAGATCGGCTACCCCGTCATTTGCCGTGCTGCCTATGCTCTCGGTGGTCTTGGCTCTGGTTTTGCAAACAACGAAGAGGAGCTTTTCGCGCTGTGCAACAAGGCTTTCGCAACCTCACCTCAGGTACTCATCGAGAAGTCCATGAAGGGCTGGAAGGAAATCGAATACGAAGTCGTCCGTGATTGCCGTGACAACTGTATCACCGTCTGTAACATGGAGAACTTTGATCCCTTGGGCATTCACACTGGTGACTCTATTGTCGTTGCTCCCTCGCAGACGTTGTCTGATGAGGATTACAACATGCTCCGTACCACTGCTGTCAATGTCATCCGCCACCTGGGTGTCGTTGGTGAATGTAACATTCAGTATGCTTTGAACCCCTTCTCCAAGGAGTACTGCATCATTGAAGTCAACGCTCGTTTGTCGCGTTCGTCCGCTCTAGCCTCCAAGGCTACAGGCTACCCACTTGCTTTTGTTGCCGCCAAGTTGGGTCTGGGCATTCCCTTGAACGAGATTTCCAACAGCGTTACCAAGGTTACCTGCGCATGCTTCGAACCTTCGCTCGATTACTGTGTTGTGAAGATTCCTCGTTGGGATTTGAAAAAGTTCAACCGTGTCAGCACCGCTCTGAGCTCTTCTATGAAATCCGTTGGTGAAGTCATGGCTATCGGTAGAACCTTTGAGGAAACCATTCAAGAGGCCATCCGTGCCATTGACTACAACTTTGTTGGTTTCAGTCCTGTAAGTTCTTGAGCGATTGTTTCTAAGTGCGGGAATAGGTTTGCAAACTCTAATTAACGCTCTTTATATAGAATGACGACGTGATTGATAATGATAACATTGATGAAGAGCTCCAGAACCCATCCGATCAGCGCTTATTTGCTATTGCTAGCGCCATGAACGCTGGTTACACCGTTGATCGCATCTGGGAGTTGACCAAGATTGACAAGTGGTTCTTGAACAAGCTTATGCGTATTTCCAACCTCGAGAAGCGCATGGAAGGATTCACCAAAGCTAACATCCCCGGCAACCTTCTTCGCTCTGCCAAGCAGCTCGGTTTCTCGGACAGACAGATCGCCAACAAGATCAACAGTAACGAGCTGGCAGTTCGTCGTCTTCGCCAGGAATATGGTGTTATGCCATTTGTTAAGCAGATCGATACTGGTAAGTCTCGAAATGAAACATTAGATAATGATGTGAAGTAAGCTGACAATGAACCTTTTGCTTAGTCGCTGCCGAATTCCCTGCTTTCACCAACTATTTGTACATGACGTACAATGCTGTGGAGCACGATGTCACCTTTGAAGATAATGGTATTATGGTGCTGGGCTCTGGTGTGTACCGTATTGGTTCGTCTGTCGAATTTGATTGGTGTGCTGTCCGAGCCATCCGTACCTTGCGCGAAAAGGGTATCAAGACAGTTATGGTCAACTACAATCCCGAGACTGTATCGACCGATTATGACGAGGCTGACAGGTTGTACTTTGAGAACATCAACTTGGAACGTGTGTTGGATATCTATGAGGTGGAGCGCTCAGGTGGTGTGATCATGTCCATGGGTGGCCAGACACCCAACAACATTGCCTTGCCCTTGTATCGCCAGAACGTCAAGGTTCTTGGTACCTCCCCTGAAATGATTGACAATGCCGAAAACCGCTACAAGTTCTCGCGTATGTGCGATCGTATTGGTGTGGATCAGCCTCTTTGGAAGGAATTGACAAGCTACGAAGAGGCACAGGAATTCTGTGATACTGCTGGCTATCCCGTGCTTGTACGTCCCTCATACGTGTTGTCTGGTGCTGCCATGAACGTCGTGTTCTCCAAGGATGACTTGAAAGCTTACCTCAAGGAAGCATCTTCCGTCTCGCGCGACCATCCTGTCGTTATTTCCAAGTACATTGAAGAAGCTAAGGAAATTGAAATGGATGCCGTTGCTGTTGATGGCAAGCTTGTCATGCACGTCATTTCCGAGCACGTCGAAAATGCTGGTGTCCACTCTGGCGATGCCACTCTTGTGTTACCTCCGCAGGATTTGGATCCTGAGACCGTGCGCAAGATCGAAAACGCTACTGCTAAGATTGGCCGTGCCTTGAATGTCACTGGTCCTTTCAATATCCAGTTTATTGCCAAGAACAACGAGATCAAGGTTATCGAGTGTAACGTCCGTGCTGCTCGCTCCTTCCCCTTCGTCTCCAAGGTGATGAACGTCGATTTGGTTGAGTTGGCCACAAATGCCATGCTGGGTCTTCCAGTCCAGGCTTATCCCAAGATTGACATTCCCAAGGATTACGTTGGCGTCAAGGTACCCCAGTTCTCCTTCAGCCGTCTTTCTGGTGCCGATCCTATTTTGGGTGTTGAAATGGCTTCGACTGGTGAAGTTGCCTGCTTTGGCAAGGACAAGTACTCAGCTTATCTCAAGGCTCTTTTGGCTACTGGATTCACGTTGCCTAAGAAGAACATTCTGTTCTCGATCGGTTCATACAAGGAAAAGCAGGAACTTTTGCCTATGGTAAAGAAGCTTCATCAGCTTGGCTATAATATTTTTGCCACTACCGGTACAGCCGACTTTATCTCCGAGCACGACATTCCGGTGAAGCACTTGGAATCACTGGATGGCGATGCTGGTGACAAGCTCAAGGCCGAATACTCTTTGCAACAACATTTGTCGAACAACTTGATTGATATGTACATCAACTTGCCGTCTCGTAACCGTTACCGCCGCCCTGCCTCGTACATGTCCAAGGGTTACCGTTCGCGCCGTATGGCTGTCGATTACTCGATTCCTCTGCTCACCAACGTGAAATGTGCCAAGGTCTTTATTGAAGCCCTCGCGCGCAACAAGGAATTCGAAGTTTCTGGTGTCGATTACAAGACGAGCCATACTTCTGCTACGTTGCCTGGTTTGTTCAACATTAGCGCCCCCATCACCACCAGCGCTGACTTTGGTTTGATGTCCAAGGCTTCCATGTGCGCCGGTTTCACTACTGTCTCTACCGTTGCTGATGACGTCCAGGATGCCCAATCGCTCGAAGCTGCTAGCTCGGTCGCTCGCAAGTCCGCATACACTGATTATCTTTTGAATATGACTGCAACTGGCAGTAATTCTCCTCAGCTCGCAGCTGCTGCTGCCGAAGTAGCCGCCGTGTACGTCAACAGTGACAAGATCGGCAACGGCGAAGTTTCCTTGTTTGACTCTGTGTTCTCTTCGTGGCCGAGCACCCACTTGATCGTCACTGAAGCTAAGGGTACTGACTTGGCCTCTATTCTCTTGTTGGCATCGCTCCACAACCGCGTTATCCACGTGACCAATGTCATGAGCAAGAATGATTTGGCTTTGATTGAGATGAGCAAGAACAAGGGTTTGGAAGTGACCTGCGACGTCGGCGTCTATTCACTGTTCTTCACCTCTGAAGAATACAACAACACCAAGTTGCTTCCTACCAAGAAGGAGCAGGAGGCTTTGTGGTCTATGATGGATGTTATCGACTGCTTCTCGGTTGGATCGACGCCTCGCAAGTTGGCTGCTGAACTTGGCCATACTGCATCAAACACTGCTGGTATCAGTGAAGCTTTGCCACTGTTGTTGGACGCTGTTTCTCAGGGCCGCTTGAAGCTCAAGGATATCTCGGATCGCATGCACGAGAACCCCCGCCGCATCTTTGGTTTGGTGTCCCAGGCTGAAGCTTCCGTGGAGATTGAGGTCGACCGTCAATATGTCTGGTCCTCCACTAAGGAATGGTCGCCGTTGGCAGGTCGCACTATCCGTGGTTCCGTACACCGTGTTGCCGTTGAAGATCGCACCTTGTACATGGATGGTACCTGCCTTGTCACTAGTGGTGATGGTCGTGATGTTTCGATCCAAGGCCAAGCTGTCAAGTCAGCTGTCAAGGAAGCTCAACAAAAGATTGAGCAGCAAGCTAGCGCATTGCCTGTACCTGAAACTGCCAATGAAATTGCTTCGCCTCGTCTTACCCCTGCCGATCCCGTCAAGTTAGCCGGTGCCCACGATCAAAACCTTGTCTCGTACCAGTCGCCTAGCTACGAAATTTCTGCTTCGCTGGCCCGCGTTATCAGCCGCTCACCATTCTATCGCAAGCACATTTTGCGCTCCAAGCAATTCGACCGCAACGACTTGCATCTTTTGTTTGGTGTTGCTCATGAAATGCGCAACTTGGTGGAACGCTATGGCTCTATCAATATTTTACAAGGGCGCGTCATGAACACAATGTTCTTTGAACCTTCGACTCGTACATCGTCCTCGTTCGAAGCTGCCATGATGCGTCTTGGTGGTCAAGTTGTATCTGTCAGTGCTACCACTTCTTCTGTCCAAAAAGGTGAATCGCTCGCAGATACTGTCCGCACATTAGGTTGCTATGGTGATGTAATCATCCTTCGTCATCCTCAGCCAGGTTCGGCTCAACTTGCCGCCAAGTACTCTAAGGTTCCCATCATCAACGCTGGTGACGGTATTGGCGAACATCCCACGCAGGCCTTCCTCGATGTGTTCACCATCCGTGAAGAACTAGGCACCGTCAATGGATTGAGTATCACTCTTGTTGGCGATTTGAAGAACGGTCGTACCGTCCACAGTTTGGTCAAGATCCTCGCCTACTATCAAGTCACCATCAATTACGTCGCACCCGAGTCTCTGTCTATGCCGAAGGAAGTCATGGAGGAGGTTGAACGCTCTGGTGTCAAGCAGAACGTCTACAACTCGCTCGATGAAATTATTGGTGAAACCGATGTGCTTTACATGACTCGTATTCAAAAGGAACGTTTCGCTTCTGAAGAAGAGTACAAGAATGTCAAGGACGCCTTCATTCTCAACAACGATGTTTTGAGCAAGGCCAAGTCGCAGATGATTGTTATGCATCCTCTCCCTCGTGTCAACGAGATTGAACCCGAAGTCGACTTTGATCAGCGTGCTGCCTACTTCCGCCAGATGCGTTATGGTCTCTATGTCCGCATGGCTCTCTTGGCCTTGGTCATGGGCACGCTTCGCGGCTAAATTTGTACATTAACTCAAAAACATATCGTATACATATAACTTTTTTTTAATTTTCTTTCCTCCTCTCCATTTCTTTATTTGTTATTATATTCTTCGTGAAAATAAACGGGTATGTTAGGTTATTTGTTGAACAGTATTAATAATGGAAATGCCATGTTTCTCTGCCCAAGAGCTCCAAACAACCTAAGATCTCACTGTTGTTCCTTGGTTGTTCTGTTATCGCTTATGCGCGACTCTTGAAATCTTGCCCCCTTACTAAATTATGTATCAACCGATAAGAAAAGAAGGATTATGTATGTAGTAAGCTGGGTACTTTATTGTTGAGTCTTAATATCCAAGACATGAAATAAAATATGATTTTTGCATGAGAGTATATAACAAGGAGGGGTGATAGTGCGTGGATTGGAAAATGAAGAGATATCAATTACTGTACAAGTTTTGGAGTGTACACAAGAATAAATGACGATAAAGAAAAGGGTGTGCGAATGAGAGGTCAAGGAAAGGCCAACATACAGGAAAAGAAAAAATTAGTACACATCAGTTGGTAGGCTAATAAACAATGTATACCGGTGGACAGTGTGAAAGAGACTCAAGGTATAACTCACCAAGTATTGAGTAATGGACCAAAGGATGACCAGACATCGGGCAACATACATGATGATTAACTTCTAGTTAGTAATCATATCTTCTATACTACTTCATGACACATGATGGTGAAGAAGAGGCCACAAAGTATAGTAAAAAGAAAGGCGTACCACCTATAATGTAATATAAACAGAGTGAACACACATGTCAGTATCATACTTAAAAGATCCTTTCCCCCTTCTTTCAAGAGAAAATCATATTTTTACTTACAGTTGGCGGGCAGCCCACGAGGTATTACGCCACATTGGGGCGACAGCCACAGCTAGACTACATAGAGCACCACACAATGATTATTAGGAAAGGATAATAACTCTGTGCAAACTGAGGTGAAAGTCTTACCAAATCCATGTCCGCTGTGGCGAAACGAAACTCTAGCGCATATGGCTAGGCTTGTGGTTGGGGCCAGGCGCCTCTGTAGGATATAGTAGCGGGAAGAATCGTTAATAACAACATCGCGATAGATAGCGGCGGGTAATGGAGAGAGAAAGCATCATGTGTGTAGCATAGAAAAAAGAATACTAACGTCGTGTACAGAGAGCGAGAGAGAGCAAGAGAAAGACAGAGAGAGCAAGAGAGCTATCAAAAAAAAACAGAAGAGGCTCGATCGTGAGTAATTAATACCACGGTCATCATCATCTTTAACACACACCATGTACACTCTTGCTTCTCTCCTCTTTTAAAGCAGTAACCGGGCGAGGCCGAGGAGGAGACGGCTATAGAAATGAAAGAAAGCAAGAGATTTGATCGTAAGTCGTCGTGATACTTCTTGACAGACATGCACACCACCACACGCACGGTCATGCGATGGATCCCGTTTCCCAAGAGTTATACGTACAGTTGATGACGAGGAGGAAGGAGAAGGAGAAAGGAGCGGAAGAGAAGAGGCCAAAGAACTATGAATGGGTGGGAACGCGTACCTTTTATATAAAAGTCGTTGTGAATAAATGGAACAATCGATTAGATTCTTGGCAATTGCGTGATTTATCTGTTGTCCAATAGCCAAACGAGCACATAGGCGATGAGGTCAACACTAAGGCAGCACGATGCATGTTTCAGTTAACAGTGCAGCAGAAAAACGATCGTTTTTCATTGACCATTCTACATTATTAGCTACAGTGTCGTCGTTCATTAAATGTATCAATATTGGTATCATTCTATAGCCACGGCTCTGCTCTACATGAATTTTTCTATGCTGAATGATGAACATAGTCAGTTTATTTAAAAAGTAAGGAAGAAGAGGGCACTGTCGCAACTGACACGAACCAACTGCATGCTTCAGATTCGATTGTTCGAGAAACAGGTTCTAGACACGGTGAAGGGGAACCTGGCATCGTCTTTTTCAGACTAGGCAATTTCCAAAGCAATATTCCGCCACAATTTATTGTCGTAACTGTACATGGTATTAGTATCATATTAAAGCCAAAGACCTGCCATTTCTATTGACAACCTATTGCTAATGTGTCATCAATGGATACAGAATGAAGGGGAAGGAGTAAAGAGTTTGACAGGACTCGTGGGAAGGCAAGTTCCCGATGCATGAATTTCCTGCAATTGCTTCCGCTGCACACAAGTACGGGAAAACATTGACGAAGAGATGACGCGTTTGTTGTAGGAAAAATGATCGTGCTACTATGTAGAGTTAGATCAACACAAAGGGGGTGTTGTCACCAATACTCGAGAGTTAATATTGGCCTGCCTCATATTACTTTATGTAGGGTGTTACTACTAAATACCGTGATGCAGCATGAGCTTATTTGACAGCTTCAGGACAGAAAAGAACACTTGAAACTGCGGACGCGAAAATCGAAAGAAATGGTGGCCAATGGTAATATCAAAAACAAGAAAGATAAGCTCCCAGACGGCAAATCCAAACGCTTGGGTGAAGAAGCACTACAGGCTTATGCCAAAGCAGTTATAGCACTACAAGCTGTGCAAGCCATTGTCCTTGACAATATGCAGCAACCAGCCCGAGGAACGATTGTCGAGAACTTCTTGAGCGATTACGACCGGGAAAATGCAGTGCGTAAAAGAAAAGAATACGAGGACCGTGGCATCAACACACTTAACGACGGATATACTTTGGATGAGCTGAAGCTCGTTTCGCGCTATCAAATTGGACGTAATACGCCTCATTATTTGCGCGACCGACTGGATTTTTTGCTCGGCCATGCGATACTAGGTCGAGGCGAGACCAAGCGTGTTATGCAGCTGCCATATTTGCTCTGTACCGAGTTCAAGGATGAAGGCCCGCACAAGTGTATTGCTCTGGTTATCACTATGAATAAGGGCAAGACCAATCAGCATGGAAGAGTCGAGTACGGATATGCCATCAGACACCGCTATGCAGAAGTTTGTCCGATCGGAGCTTTAGCATTCCACCTTTTTAGCCGCTGGCATATTGAAAACGAAGAGTTCCCGGATTTCACATCATGCAGACATTGGCACGACATACACGTCTCGAAAGGTGCCAACCGTATACACGCTATCACTTACAATACGCAAAGGATGTGTATCAAGAACCGCTCCGAGCTGTTGGTATTCGATCAAGCAAAATAACGCATATCAACCGCGGTAGTGCTCTGAGGTCGATCGCTGAACAAGATGTTTCTGACAGTGATCAACGCAGAACTGGACGTTGGGGTTCAGACACGATGATCGGATGCTACTTGACAAGTCTTCCGAAGCCAGCGATTCGTGCTTTATTTGGTTTCCATGCCAAAAAAGCTGGTGCAGTTTGGTCTACCAAGGGCTAAAATCGATCCGCCACAGAGCTTGCAACAAAACGCTTTTCCTGATATCGAGTACTCGGAAAACAAGTTCGAGACGAGAACTGCCCCAAACGATCTTACAGGTCCAAACGTTTTGTGACTCTTAAAATATTTGAATTGTTTTCATTCAGGTACATAGTCATTATTTATTATATCATATTGTTATAAAAAATCTTTAAATATTTGATATAATATTACTTTAGGACTCTGTGCTTTTGAAAAAGCTATTTATGGTTCTGCTGGTGATTACTGGTCAGTTCTGGTTATTCACCTTATAAAAATAGAAATAACCAGAACCAGAAATGACCAGATTTAACCAAGATTTTTCCCACAGTGTTTGCTTTTACTAGTAATCACTCGAAATCGTTGCCTTGACCACAACCACGCGACACATTCGGCATTACTAGTACATTTCTCTTCGTACATGCACACAGCGCCTGTTGTAAAATTTTGCAGTTGATGAAAAAGCAAAGATTTTGGAATGATTGCTGACTATACTATTTGTATTAATTGCATAAAAATAGTGACCCGAATATCTAACGACAGAAGTTACGCATCTTGCTTTACCCGCCCGTTTACGCCACTCTGCATGCCTCAATTTGCACATGGGGTGGGGCTAGTTTTGCATTTCTGGGCTAACACAGAATATGCAAATGATAGATCGTGGATTTCGTATCTGAGATACGGTTATAGTACAAGCATCATATTTTTTGCCACACTGTTCGAAGCACTTGCTATTTACAACCTATATACGTGTCTGGAGGCATATTTACAACCGTTTCGAGATGAAGCGGACGAGACAAAGGAACCGGTACATACAAAAGTTTTTGGTCTATTTAATGTGAACTCGTAAGCATTATATAAATACGTTTGTGCTCGAAACAAAATTACTTTTGCAATGACGGTGTCGTAGTACATATGTGTTTATGGAGCGCCGACATTGATGGTTGTTTAGTTGTCGTTTGCGTCATTGTCAAAACAAATATGCAATGTTAACGCTAAGCAATCAAATCGCACAATGTGAAGTCGACACACTACAAAATATATTCGTCCTTTTTCAGTAACAAAACCGTGCAATATTCTGTTATAATACAGTAGTGCCCAGATGTATGTGATCATTGTACATATTCTTGAGTAATAGCACCAAATGTCCTGCACTAGCCATGTGTTGTTAGACAGCAAACCAGACATTGGAAGCATGTCACGCTGGGATAAGTTGGAATGAAGAAAAAGGAACTTATTAGCCAGCGAGATGACCTACTTTTGGAAGCACATAGTAACACCCATGAGCATACAGTCATAAATATTACTTCACAAAAGAGAAAAGCACTGATAAGTGATCGTAAAGTGTAAGAATTGGCGAGGGATAAGTGTGATTCATTGAACTACTCTCATGACATCCGCATCACATTTTTATGATTGTGTATCCTTTGTACTTTCTTCTCGTAGCCAGTTCCTTTCGCGCCGCCCTTGTATTACGTAAAAGTAGTATTAAGTAATCGGTAGAATGAAGCAGAAAAATAATCAGTAAACAGTAGTAGTATTATACGAGGAAGCATCTACTAATCGCAGGGAGTGACTAGGATGTTCACCCCAACGTCAACACAGGCCAGTTTGATGGCCAAATCTCAAAGGTTCAAAAGTTTGTGTTTTTAAAAACTTTACTATCAAACACAATGTCTTGGGCGGGTATCATATATATGCTCAAAACAGATTGAAGGAACGTGTTAAATTGGAAAGATCGTGAATTGACACAGGGATAAAGGTCCTTTATACTGCGTTCCTTTTGCGTTTATCAGGTCATAAACATATCATAGTACATGCATGGGGCATATACAGAACAAAGATATTGCTTCTACTTGGTGTTAGAACTAGCGCTTATTAATGGTATCCGCAGCTCCTGTATTTTACATAGCGTCGATTTGGGTTAGTGTATCAACTTTCAGGCACGGACACTGGTAGATCCTTTTTTCCTTGCTTCTATTTTTGTCGCTGATTCTGCGGCGGCAGTTCAGGTACTATATTTGCCACAAAAGGAAGCGGAGCTGCCTTGCAGTTGTGAAACATTCATGCACTGCTTGGAAACGGCACCCAAGGCAATGACAGGCAACTTCTTTAAGTTCGAAAACTTCTTTCTCTATGCTCTTTTGATTAAAGGTGCACAGTAGCAATATCATAAGAGATTAGATGACGTCACAGCGGGGTTGGATTTCTGTGACGAGTTTTTTTAGCCCGTATATTTCCAGTGTTTGCTCTGCACCAAACCAACATCTCACAAAGTATACAGGACAGCAATCAACATAGTAGCCCGCGAAACGGCAACAGTATGTATAAAGAGATCTCGTAATTTTAATACTTGTTAGTACTTGGGAAATAAAAACAAACGTTAATTGCTGATGCATTTACTTTCGTTTTCAAGCATTTACAACTGGCTTTCTTGCAAAAGAAGCCCGGTTTGCTCGAAACAATGCCACTGAGCTTTGCTTCAGACAAGAGCCTTCCGAAAGTCTGGGGTACGACTCAAACTGCCCCTGATCAACTGTATAAAACGTTAGGTAAGAGACGCAGAACACTTTAAATAGTTGTTTTCTCTGATAACATGTTCTTAATTATTATTATTATTTTTTCTTTTTCATAATTGCAGGCACGCGATGCTGCTTGGGATCACTTCTTCTCTCCCTTTTACTTTTTCTTTTAGACATCTCATGTCAGCAGACTGCCCAAAGTGCGCAGCGAGTGTGCGGGTTTGAGGGTTAACCGCCTGTGGATCCGCTGTGTATGGCGGGCTGATATGAGCATGCCTAGTGGTCCAAACGTAACCGGCTCCAAGTATATGCCCTCTACGAGTATTCAGAGTAAGAGAGGACGAATCCCTACTTGTCCGGCGACCAGTGGCTGCGAATGCTTTTTTTTTTATCTATTTTTCATGAGCTCCAAGCGTGGCTAGTCCTGCATCTCTGACCGTGGCTGGCTGCTCCTGGGGCAATGTTACACCATCAAGGGATACCTTCTTCTGCTTGAGTTACTCGCGTAGTCGCGTACTCCCAAGTGGGTTTGTGGACGCTGGGGAAGGGCTCGCCTCTCAGTTAGGAACTCTCTCTGCGATCTTTATTTATTACATTCACCTTTTTTTTAACCCTCTTCTTCTTGAACGATGACGCGGTCCCGAGCAGCGGCGCGTCTTCAACTGCGAGGGCTGTTGTCTGGTGGAATTATCAACGAATAGAGCAGGTATCACGGAAAACGGGGAGGGTGGAAGGAGTGGGATGATATGCTAGTAAGACAAAAATAACGCTTGCGTGGTTTTCTCTTTTTCTTGCTGTAGCAGGAACCGCACCTTTCGACAAGTGTTACATTTGGCTGGACAAGGAAAAGTTGATGTGTACTGGGCCGCCATGCTGGCGAACGCGGGGCTAACTAAATCCGTGTCGTTAAAGTAAGCGTGTGTGCCGAGTAGTGGATGGGGTGCGGGGTAGTGTGGGCTAACACGTTCCTCATTGTGAAATCAGAAGTGATTGACTATTCCTTGATAATGCAGACGCTTGATACTTAATGCTTTCACGTCGTCAAAAAATAAATGTTTATAACTTGATGCTCTTTTAAATCTTCAAAAGCTGTGGAAAAGCCTTCAAAGTCTTCTGAAGGCTTTTATAAACAATAAACTACCATCTTGGATTTTCATACGCGTGCTTGATGTTGTCCTAGTTTTTACACGATACATTCATCTTGTTTATTATATGTATATTGAAGTGGTAGAATAAAACACATACATTAACAAACAGACATACTATCAGAACCATCTATTTCTTTAATATATTGTAAAAGTGCAAAGTGAGCGATGGTGTCGATTAGGACAAAGGTCTTAACTCTTTTGAGCGTGGATATGTTATCCGGATTAATCTAGCTTTTCTGAAAGTCTCTAGCGTCATGGGAAGCGTGTATTCAAGCTATCGGTCCCTCTTGTCCTGGATCGGTTGCCCATCTCTACTACTTAGTACCATACTATGATGACTGATCAAGGTCTTGTCAGATCTTGTGTAGAAGTCGCTATATATATCGCGACACCTTTTTAATACTGGCGCTACCGGTGTACCTGTTGATAGGCCCATTGCCCATTTACATAAGCTGAATCACCGGAAAGATTTATAGCCAGGCTTTACATAATCTTAGTGAGTTGTCTGGCCGATTGCCGTAGTGTATAATTATCTGTGTATGCTATTGGTGTTTAACCGAGTTTCTCATTATGATGTATTAGGAAGTGTTATAATGTGTGGTTGCGTCCTATATTTTCTTTTAATGAGAACTAGCAGCGAAGGGTCTACGAAAATGTATGCACGCTATTCCCAGTTGCTCTTTGTCATGTGGTTTCTAAGACTTAACAGTATATGTACAGAGATTCCCCGTTTAATTTCAACCTCAAAGGGGTTCTATAAAGTGTTGAAACTACTGAGGGTTGACACAAAGCGAGCGTGGTTCAAGCAGTGTTCTATGCTTAAAGGGGGTATAGAAAAAGGTTGAAATAACTTGAGGGTTTATCTTATTGAGAGTGAAATTGAACGGGAACCACTGTATGCAGGATCCGTTAATCATCACACCCCTTTGAATTCACACATACATTGGGAATCTTAGTTTTGAACCTAACGGGGGACCATGAATGAAACATTATATTGGAGCCTCAAAATAGTTTGGAGTTTCCTAACTTTTATATTTTCGAACGGGATAGAAAGTACAAATAAGCTTCGCCAATCGGTGGTTTGGGAGACACTGCAACCTTGTTATCATTGAATAGCACCCAGTTCTCTTCCTTGAGAACGTGCGCAACGTAATGGCCACAGTGTACGGATGTACCCTTGTGTGATACAAAGGACTTCACAGTATAATTGAATGGAGGGTTTGCATCTAATCACAATTTCAAAGTGAGTCGAATCCAATAGCTTTAAAATTTAGTGGTCTAATTTTCTTACCTCCAGGGGTATCCTTTGTGGCAGATTCTTCCGATTCTTCTCCTGTTTCGTCTGGATGACTAAAAAGCCAGTCAAGGGCTCGTTGTGGATCATTGCTCTAAACAAAAACATCGCAATGAGTAACTTTGGAGAAACCAATGTATATACAGAACATACCGTTTCCTTCAATGCCTTTTTTGCCTGAAGAGGTGAAAATCCCATTTCGCACAAGAGGCCGATCTGCTCGTCAGAAGCTGCTGATGCATTGGCACCACCTTCGCTTGGCAAAGGATCATCGATACCTGGGTCTTCCATATGTTCAAATAACCAGTTCATTGCAATCTCTGCACCGTTATTGCCGGTGTTCAATAGCGCCCGTTTACATCGGTTTTCGGGGAAGCCCATAGTCGTGAGCTGTTCCACAGCAGCTTGGTCCAAAGCCGGTTCTATTCTTGGAGCATAAGTAACATAGACGTAGTGTTTACCTGAAATTTGTTGTATAACAGTGACTAACCTGCCGCAGCTGGTGCATCTGCTGGCAACAGCTCTTCACCGATTTGCTGACCGGTGCCCATATACTTGTCAAAATTCAGCTGCCCTTCTGGGAATTTGATCTCCACTCCTAATCACGAGAAAAAAAAGGAATCATGAGTGAACAATGCCGCATATAAACCATAGCTCATGAACAGATACTTACTGAGTTTTCGTGGGACCCAATCAACAAATGCAAAGCGTCGAGCATGTACTACCAGCACTTGTGGGAAGGTGCCAAACTTTACGGACCTAATTAATAAAGATTTAGCAACACATCCTACACTTGCTCACGCGATTATGACAAACACTTGTGGGCAACTTACTTGTGTGCCGTAGTCTTTTCATTACAGCTGGGGCAGTTGTAACCTTCAACAAGCTCTTCTGCGACAAAGGTATCCATGCATTCATAGAAATCCACAGGCTCATAGGCATCTTCGCCAACTTGTTTTGCAGGCACACCCACGGAGATACTGTTAGCATTGTCAGTCTGGTATCGCACCTTCTTACACTTGCCGCATTGCAAACGTTGCTCGAGAGCAAACTCAAACTGCGATGTTGGATCGGATGTCTTGGTTGCATGTTCCTTCTGTGTGATTGTCTTGGTAAGGTATTGGAAGAACTCGTATGCATCCTGTTGGCGCATCGTGGAAAACTCTTCGTGTCCCTTGCCAACGAGAGCCTTGAACATGCCCGGTGCAATACCGTCCTGCGAAGGTACTTGTTCATCAGATTTCTTTGGGTTTGGCTGAGAATATCTTCCAGACAGCATGCCATCAGCAAGCTTGTGAAGCTGACAATGCCAGCAGTTGGCGGGTTCATTGGTGCATGTCTTGGCATGATCAGCAAGTTGGACGCTGTAACGCTCCTGAAAAGCGTCGATGTCAAATACTGCTTGAAGCACGGATGCCATGTAGCAGCTATAGAAAGTAGAAACGTAAACATAATGAGTTATTTGCATGGAGAGATGTGTCGAAAATAGTCTTTGGGTTGATACCAACCTATTTCCGAGGTTCTTGAGGCCAGTGTAACCAGGTCCAAATTTGGGTTCCAGTTGCTTGCCATCTTCGGTCGTCATGCTAAAATCGAAATTGAGGTTCTGTTCCAATTGCTGATCAAGACAACAAAAAACAATGGAGTAAGGTTAGTACTTGTCACGTTTGCGTGGCCACCAGCAACAAAGTCATCGTAACATACCAGTTCTGTCATGCTTTTTTCCGTCTTCATTTGCTGAGAAACGTTGATACCCCAATTGGCAAGGTGAGTCGATAAGTCATTATCAAGACGAGCATCGTTACAGATATAGCAATAGATATCTACGTAAACAAATCCAAGTTAATCACAAAAACTATTTCGCCATGTCGTCATCTTTATTCAAATAGTATTGATCTTTACCTGCTGTGCCTTCAGGAGTAATTGTACCCAACTTGCATGACACGCCGTGGCCCGTTTTCTCATAGTGCTCCAAGGCATGGTTATTGCCGCCAGATCCATCATAGTGTCTTCGACCACATCCAAGACTACCACACGCCAAACACAACCACAGATTCTCCTTGAGGTCACAGTCTGCACAATGGGCCAAAGATTTCTGTTCCAGCTTCTTTGGAGGATCTTGCACTAAACAGAGCGTGTGTTCACATGCCGTGATTTCTTCTTCCCATGCCTTGACTTCGGATTGCTTTGCTGAAGACATGGCAGACATAATGGCATCTGCGACAGCCGAAATCTGCTTTTTATCATGATATATTAATATCCTTTAGCAACTTGACGATCGCTTTATAAGTAAAAAGCGGCCAGCTCAATTCTTATTACCTCAGGTGTACAATCCTTGGCACACTCGGCACCTTGGCACGCATAGCAGCGGATCTTGAGCGAGTGGTCATACTTCACTTCCTCATCCTCGGGAACAATTGCAAGTTTGCTGATCTTTTGTGGAGGTGGTGTACCATCGTCTGGCTAAAGGTAATGTCAGCTTGATCTATTTCGATCTGTTTCCCTAAACTTACGCGTTTCACCTTGTCCACGACTGTACGGCGGATGTTAAGCGCCAGAGGATGTCCTGTCAGATTGAAGTGGTTTCGTGCATGGTCTCTAGCCGGATCAACACAGCCTCCGTTGAAGCAGGTCAAGCACACGTCAATGCCCTCGGATCCGTCCTGTAAATCTGCGCGATTAGTAATAGTTATAGTCGTGCCGCGTATTTCACCAAACCTTGTGTAAAGCAGGTCCCTTCCTCTCTCATTTCTAGAGAAGAAAAGAGAAACTTACTTGGCTATCAAAGCATTGAGTGCATTCTTCTTTATGGACTTGTGTATAAGCGCTGGGGGCTGTCAGTTTAGTGGTGGTAACATGTGTGCAAGCCATAGTAAACAAAGCAAAGAGAAGCGTCAAGCGAGCAGGACACACGCACGCTGGGTTGGTTTGTAATTGCGTTGTCGTCTTCGATTTCCTTTTATGGTTGCAAGGTTCACATGATGAGTGCTTGTTTTATGCTTGATTGAACGAAACAATGCGCAACTTTCTTCTCATATATAATGGACTATGATTCGAGTAGCATCTCGCTATTTTTATGGAAACCTCTCTCTTCTCACACTACTACCACCACTTCGCTAGAATATCATCATGTTTGGCATACTCATCGGTCTATACTTTTACTATTTATTCTTGCGCAATCCTTACCAACCAGTGCTCCAAACGTACGGGATTTGTGTATCGGTGCAGATTGGGATAGCCATTGTAATATGCATATGGTATTATTATCCGTTACACTTCTTCACCACCTTGTTTTTGGTGACAACACTTACTCTTGTGTATCATCCCCGTTTCAAACCACTTCGCTACGAACTTGTTCTTCCTGCTCCAGGTACTTTGTCCATACTATGTACTACTGCCGTACTTCTCTAAATATCAAAATCAATGAATATGTAAGATGATAGCAATTCATTAATATTATAATAACCCAGATCGTCCAATAGAGATACACCTACTGCGAGAACAATCGGGATGCGACTATCATCCACGGCATACTGGTCGACAGCGACATCGATGGTCGGCTACTACTACACAGAATCCTGGTCAAGCTCTCTTCCGCCATGTGGAAACAACGCCACCATTCGAGCTCCCCTGTGACGTATTCGGTCCAGAAATTCCCAGTTGGTATCATCATGGACCAATTGCTGCAGACGAACAATACAGCATACAAACACCAACAGAGACTTTTCTCATGCATGAAGATAGCTCCGAACCTTGTGATGATAAGGTTGAATATGAATATAATCTGCCTGCGATGGGCTGCATCGAGGTTGGCATGGATTTTGGTAACGCATCCCACCCAAATTTCATACCTTATTCACAGTTGTATGGCACTTTCCTCCCACAAGAGGAAGATAGACTACTAGTAGAGTTAGACTTCGTCATGAGTGAAGAGGATAGCTGCTACAATATCAATGAATACGAGCCCCGACTCAATCGTGAGCTATTGTTAATTTTTATACAGAATTTCATTCGTCATGTAAATAGTTTTCTATGATATCAACATGTAAACAATAACTACTCATCGTTTAGCATACAAGTGCGTTGCCATTATCCAACTTTTACTATTTTAAGATATCAATGAAATAATCATTAATGAGTGTTTTTCCGCGATTACGATATCTGGTTTACATCAGTATCCCAAAAAAAAAGAGATACGGTTGCTTCTTTATGATGCCTAATGTAATAACCGCCCTTGTCTAGCAAAAAAAGTATGAGAACTTTGACGACGATCTTTCATGGTTTTTAAGGTCCTTTTAATTCGTCTGTCACTTACTTTAGATAGCAATTATGCATTCAACATTTTTGTTCATACATATACACAATATTTATTCGAAGTGGCAGATGTCATCAAGCTGAGCAAAGAAATCCAAGTACAAATGAATATAAATTGGAATAAAAGATCGGTAAGATTGATGTCAACTGATGATACCCTTGCTAGCTCCAAAAAAAAAAGAACACCCAAGCGGATTTCCAGATAGAAGTAATTTATTTATCAGGTAAATCCAAAGAGGGTACAATTCCACCCGGTAAACATCCAATAGGTGTTGGCGTCCATTCAGTACTATTATAAAGCTGCCATGCACTGGAGCATCCCTCATCAGGATCCTAATAGCGAGATTGATTACTGATTAAGTACTACAAACATAAGTATCTCCTTTTTGATTTCCATACCTGTCCTCTGATACTTTGTAACTGCGAGGCAAGTTCACGTAGTTCGCCTTCCATATCAATGTCCATTGGAATATGCTCAGTGCTAGCATCACTATCATTGACCTAAAAACCAATTTCCTGTTACTACAATATCGTGATATCTTATTTCCCAGTCCTTTATGTGTATATCTCTACCTTCTTTATGCTGCTGCTAGTATAATTGCTAAGAATTCTACCGATGGCATCGATGACAGGTTTTAAAGAAAAGAATGGTTCATCGGACTCAGCCTCGGCAATAGCTTGAAGAACAATTCTCGTACTATTATATTACAGGGAAAAAGATCTTTTCAGAAACAATCCTACAATATACCGATGTACACTATGCATGACTTACAAATAATTTGGGCTGCGCAGACATCCTTCCACTATGTCCTCTAAATCAACACCGACGAAGATGGGATTCTCTTCCTCTTTCGAAAAGTCGTGGTATATGATATGTTTTAACCAATATGCTATGGCAATCATCGATTAGTATTTATAATATGTAAGCGTCATAAAGTTTCATCATTCTTACCGATGGTCAGCATATAACTTTTGCTCTTTAGTACTTCGCTCCTTTGAAGTGATGATCCATGGTTCTCCTAATCAATACGTGATATTAGACTTCCAACATCTTTATATGAAAGATATTGTTTGTACCTCAGATAGTAGATAACCAAACTCGTCGTTTAATACAAAGTCTGCGTGGTTCTAAGATGTCAGCAAAGAGTTGGGTTGCGGTTGCTTGCAGTAGTGCATCACCTACCAATTTGTGATTCGAGTCGTTCGAGCATTGCCGCCATAAGACTCACCCCAAAATCGTCGAATTTTTCACTCAATGTTTCAAGTAGTGGAATCCACATGTCTATTGATTCCTTCGGTATCGCGTTGTTTTCAAAAGCCAAGCGTTTGCTATAAAATTGAATGTTAATGAGTTCGACATAATTTATAACAACAGGAGCAAAACATATTTCAGTAATACTTTTTATCATCCGGAACAAGAAATCCTCTGTCGAGTAATACAGGAACTAGACCGCCGCGTATGTCGACTGGGGAGACAATTTGGAATAGCCTCTTCATTGCGATTTCTCTTATACGTGGCATTTGTTCGTTTCTTTTCTTGACGCCTGTTCAAACATGAGCAAAGAAGAGCGATGCATAAGAAAGAAAGCTGACAGTGTTGCACACTTACTCTTAAATTGTGTTGATGTACAATGTTTGCGATATATTTCAAATCCTCTTTGAATTTCTCGTAGTTTTCCTTCGTCGATAACTGGCTTGCGATCCGTTTCTAATGCTGGTACCCAGTAAGTCTCATGTATCCATGCAAGAGCCTGATCATAGTAGAAGTTGGATAGACGCCGATAAGCAAATGAGGTTAAATGTTAACAAGTTCGATTTAACCGAGAACAAAGTATTACAGACCTGGTTTGCTGCATCTCTTAAAAGTGCCAGTGTTGGAAGATATCCGTGTGTTGCGTCATGGCGTATCTCGACAAACCAAGCAGGCATATTGATCCTTTCAGCCATAATAGATATCGGCAACGGTCGCGCTTTGTTCTGCATAGGATCGATGGAACCGTTGACAAGTCTAACGGCGTTGTTAGTCTGTTTCACCTAACGAAGATAAAGCTAATTCATTGTAATACACACCTCACGATCGCAATAGAATAGGTGAGGCGCAGTTCCTCGCCAGAAATAGTGCAGTTTTGATGATCACGAAGTCGTAATTGAACAAACTGTAGTGTGCTCTCAATTGCTGTCGGTAAATGCTGACGTGCTTTCCAAGCCAAAACCTAGATCGATTCACAAACACGCGCGCATTCAAGTTTGACGTTTCTTAGCATAACAATTTAAAGTGCTTTTGTACACGTCTGACAACGTTGTTGGTTGCTTACGCGATCGACACCTTTCTGTATATCAGTTTTGGAATGAGAGTACAGCCAATCGTGTACTTGAGTTAATTCATCGTGAGTTCTCCACGGCACTTGTCGTAACATAATCGTCGTTGCTTTTGACGCGAGTCGAAGAAAAAGAGAACAAGCAAAAGTGGTTCCGTCTCCGGCAAATTTTAATTTTTTTGTTGTCCACTTTTTGTATACGCCAAAGTTCCTTTGCTATCGCACACAATGTCGAAACGCCTAGCTGAAGAAGACGCAGAAACTTCAATTAATACGAAACGGATACGATCCACACAAAAGGAGGGTCATGTCTCAGATTGCAACGATCCTGAATGCGAAGGCTGCGATGTTGGCGAAATCGAAATCTCATTCGTTCACAAAGACAAAGACGGCAACGATCAAACGTCTAAACCCTCAGCCCACGATCTTTTGTCCATGGCAGTGACGGAAGCGGATACAGATCAAAAAAGCGAGATTGTTCGTAGACTCTTTGACATGGCGCTAGAACAGTTTGAAAAAATCGAACCAGAAGATCGTGCTGGATACGCGACGTGTCTGGTTGAACTTGGACGAGCAATCGACGTGGAAGAAAGCTTACGAGAAGCGCTGGATATATTTCGAGGAATTGTAAAAAAGGATGCATCGGCTATGACAAGCGAACATTGGCTTACCATGGCAAAGGCTGCGACAGGATTGCTCATCCTTATCCGCAAGCGTCTTAATGGCGGTTTCGAAGAGCTATTGGAAGAACTCGAAGAGGATGCTCCTTCTGAAGAGCAGCTCAGAAAATATTCACTTAAACGAGAAGAAATCAACCTATACAAAGAAGCAGTGAATGCTACTGAAAAGGTAGATGAAAAAGAAAAATACACGGAAATACGCTGGCATGGAAAACTCGGTTGCTATTGACACCATTTTAATTCATGCAATTTTAGGCTCTCGCGTCACCGAATGATTTGCCCTCGAAAGAAGCACGATTCGCCCTGCATGATCTTCATTCCTACGCACAACTTTTGGATCATCCCCAGCACCTCGATCATGTTTCAGCAATAGCAGATGTCCTGACGCGATCCATTCAACAATTTTCGTATCATAAGGATGCAGATCTGCTAGCTCTCAAGGCATCAACTTTGATCCACAAACAAAACCTTCTTGCTGACGATGTTGAGATTCAAAAGGTAATACAATAGCGGTATATACATACACATGTGGGCACACTTGGGAAGGTGGTGCTGACAAAAGATACAGGAACTTTGCAATGAAAGTGAAAAGCTACTTTTGGATGCAAACAAGTTCTACAAGGAAGAACACAAGAACGAATATCCCCGAGGCTGGGAACTGGTATGTCAAAATGCAACTTGAAAAGGTTTCCTCTATATACTTACTCGCAAAATATATAGCTAGCAATGCTCCAATTGAACCAATCGAACCTTCTAGACGATGAAGATGAAGTTGTCAAAAAGTATGATGAAGCGGTCGAATCTTTCAAAACGGCACATAAGCTAAATCCAGGTAGGAAAAGAAGACGAACAGTTATTATCTTTTTCTTGCGGCTGAACTTATATAAATTATTCTTATAGACAATACTGAACTCGAGAATATGGTAAACATGCTTTCCGGAGAATCACAGGAAGAGGACGAGGAGGAAGGTGAAGAGGAATAACTATAAGCTACTTTCGATCCAACTCCATTCCTTGTTGATGAGGTCCATGACATTTTTGCCCTCTGTTGGTCCTTCTGCCATTTTCGCTTTGCCCTCCTTTTCCAGCTTTTGTAGGATAAGCATGATGCCTCGTGCAGCAGGCAAATGTAACGATTCTGGATAATCCTTGTACAGCATTGTAGTAACTTCCATCGACGTCCATTGCTTTCCCTCTTGTGACGTTAATAAATCCACCAATTGCTTTTCCCGAAGCTCGCGATGGCTAATGTATTCTTTAAGCTTGGCCACACCATCTTCGATCACAGGCCCATGGCCTGGATATAACCTTGTAGGGTTCAGTTCGACCAATTTGCGTAGACCGAGAAGATATTCATGCAAATCTTCAAACACAGGCGTTCCTTGGCCCAAAACACAGTCTGCGGTAAACAAGCTGTTTTCTTCCTCGAGAAAAAACGTGCAATGATCCTTGGTGTGGCCCGGAGTATGCACGACACGCAACGTCACCGAATCCGCCTTGAACACTTCCCCGTTGGACAATGGCTCAAACGGGACATCCTCCGGAAATAGACTTTGATGCTCCGAGTAGCGGTTAAGGATGGGTGCGGGAAACTTATGTACAGTGATACCGTTTTTATGCTTATTCAGCAATGACGAGCCAAGGATATCTTTAAGGCCACCAAAGTGATCAGGGTGACTATGAGTGATAATTATGTCTGAAATATAAGCATCAGGCGATATCTTCTGTAAGGATTCATGTAGGAGCGGGATGTATTCCGGAATTCCCTGGCCACTGTCGATAAGCAGTTTCTTTGCTCCCGCGCCGAGCAAATAAGTATTGGTGCCTGGAAGATCGGCAGCCCCAGCAAAGGGTGTTAATCTTTATTGCTACTAATTGCTAAAGCAAAGATTCGCATGCTATTGAATTCGTTACCTTGGAGCGTGAATTTGCCGGGATTGAGACCAAGTACCCTCCACACTGTCTTGGATAACTGAGTAAAGGTTGGCAACGATACGAGGGGCTCAACCATTTTGAAGGATGAAGTATTAGAAAGAAAGTGTTTTTCCCATGCTGTTCGGACCTGACAAATTGAAATATTGCTTTTACTTTCTTACATCAGAATTTGCTTATATGCCACTGACTACACGCTTTTCGCTGCTGTATCAAAGATGGGAATATCCGGATGTCTGTGTTCAGGTCTTTGCCCTGATGAGCCCATGATCTGGCTTTACTTTTTCTTAGCTAATTCATCGATCATTTGAAGCGTTGATGAGAATCGTTAAATTGCTTCTATCAGTTCAATAAACTGTCTTTATCAAATATCTAACATTGTCCTTTGATTAGACACCCTCGTGAATAAAAACGTCGACATATGTACTGAAAATATGGCCTTCGTCACACTATGAAGTTAAGCGATATGTAGAATACTTTGACAAGCCGAATAGCAGCCGCGTATCTGAAGCGTTTCGCACCAAGTAAACTTCTTGCTTATCAATGCTATGATATTATAAAAAAAACAAACTGTAAATAATATGCAGCGTTTGAACAGTGAAAGCTTATATTAGCGTAGTACCATTTGTCTATGCCAAAGTGATCAGGAATGTTCGTCACTCGTCAGGAACAGTCTGCTGCATTTATTATTTGTATATAGGCAAGGAATCATACATGTGCTATATTTACGAAAGAAAGCAATACTGATATCTCTTCTACTGACCTTCAGAAGAAAAGCTGGTGTGATATGACGATATTTCTGTTTGTATATGTACTATCTAAAAATATGGGTTTCTCAGGTTGACAAGTGTTCGCCTTCCTAAAGTCGGAGAACGCGTGAACTTTTGCGTTTTTTTTTTGAAACGCGTACGCTTTTCTCTCACTTGACACGGTCCGAAATATCATGGAAGATAAAGGTACGGCATACAACTTGGTTTTGCGATCAACACGTCCATGCAATAACGTTCTAATTATTTTGCTGTAGTCGAATGCCCTATTTGCAAACAGAGAATTCCCTCTAGAGAAATCAACGCTCACATTGATGCAAACTGTCCTTCTACAGCAACCACCACCACCACAGAGGCAGCCGCTGCCACTTCGACGCCTGCCACTCCAACTAAAACGCCAGTAGCTTCTAGTCCTGAACGAAGTCCAGTCAGGCTTCCCACACAACAATCTCGGCTGAATTTTGCTCAGCCGTCTGAAAAGTCTTCAGAAAGCAAATCACCAGCACATATTAGAACAAGTCCCTCCCAGGTACACATGCATAAAGCCTGACTTAAGTCCTGCTCTTATTGTTTCCATTCTCACTCTTGTCAAATTAGCCATCCAGAATGGCACCCCTATTCAGCAAGCGACCTGAACCTACGCATAATACATCCGGCAGCACTGTACAGCCCTCGCAACAACCCAAAATACAGCCTCAGCCTAGTCGCAGTAACGAACTGAAACGCCCTACAACGACTGCGATGAGCACCCGTCCCGAACCACCAAAACGAGTCAGAAGAGACGCTGCTCTGGAATCTATGCCGCTCGCTGCCAAAGGTATATATTCCCTCTTTCTCTTCTGCCATCACTGCATACAGGCACGAGATATATATGTTACTTATGATTTATGCAGTGAGACCAGTGTCCTTATCCGAGTTTGTCGGGCAAGAAGAACTTCTTGGCGATAAAGGGGTTTTACGAGCGCTTATGCAGTCAGATCGGATTCCGTCTATGATTCTTTGGTATGTCCTTCAATTCTGCTAACAGTGAACGGTACTCATCACCAACTCTATCATGTCAAAGGGGTCCACCTGGCTGTGGTAAAACCACAGTGGCAAGGATAATTTCGAAAACGACAAAATCTCGGTTTATTGAGCTCAGCGCTACCAGCCATGGAGCCGCAGATGTGAAAAAAGCATTTGAAGAAGCACGCGGTCACTTATCTTTAACGGGACAAAAAACTATCATCTTCATAGACGAGATTCACAGGTACTTATATGGCTCCCCCTAGCTAGCAAATCGGCAGGAATTGACATCAACAACTTTTGTCTTATGCCAGATTTACAAAAGCACAACAAGATCTGTTTCTTCCATACGTTGAGCAAGGCACCATCCATCTAATTGGTGCTACTACAGAAAATCCGAGGTACTGATCCAGCTATTGGTAACTGTTAGCAGCTGAAAGACATTCATTTATTAACGATTGCGCAATCCAGTTTTAAAGTCAATTCTGCCTTGTTATCACGGTGTCGTGTCTTTGTGTTAAAACGGTTGAGTGAAGAGCATCTGACCGGCATCTTGTCGAGAGCGGTACAACACTGGCGAAGTGATGGGAATATTGAAGCAAGAGATGGAAACGACGCGATAGACGAAGAAGAGCCAAAGGCATTATCCATGTTAGCAGTATACAGCGATGGTGATGGTATGCATACCGACTTTGTCAGAGTTATCAATGCGTATATTGATCCTTACATTATGTAGCACGAAATGCATTGAATACGCTCGAAATTGCGTTGAGTATATTGCCTTCGAAATCGACGCCACTCCAGGTAGAAACAGTTAAAGGTGAGAAAGGATCCTGGTCTAAATAATTTTCAAAGCTATTTACTGATTAAAGTATGTATCTAGGTGCATTTCAAAAATCACATTTGTTATACGATCGAAACGGTGAGGAACACTATAATATAATTAGTGCATTACATAAAAGTATTCGTGGAAGGTATGTCTTGCCTATTGGTTTCTGCAAGAGATTGTGTCATAGTAGCTGACAAGTTTAATACAGCGATGCAGATGCAGCTTTATACTGGTTAGGTAATATCATGCTATGCAATACACGGAAACATAAATATCAAATTTGTTGCTCACAGTCTAAAATTTATCATACAGCGCGGATGCTGGAAGCTGGTGAAGATCCCCTTTACGTCGCTCGACGGCTGGTACGATGTGCAAGTGAAGATATTGGATTAGCAGACAACGCAGCATTACCATTGGTAAACTCATACTTGAACGTATTTGAAGAAGGGATGTCTTGGTCTCGGTACTCGCTCACTCTAACACTTGCTTACAGGCTGTTTCAGCATATCAAGCATGCGAAAAAATCGGAATGCCAGAATGCGATACTATTTTGGGTAAATGACAACTTATTATGTTACTGTGACTAAGTTGTACTTTGATACTAACTATACAGTGGATCGACAGCGCATCTGGTGACTTATTTAGCAGAAACGAAAAAGAGTGTTAGGACTTACAAAGCATACAACATGGTACGGTAATATCAGATATAGATGATGTTTCCTTTTTATAAAAAATTGTTGCTGATTTAATATATACAATTAGGCAAAAGCGACTGTTCGACAACAGCCAAACTATCCAGTTCCTTTACATATCCGTAATGCACCAACTAAGCTAATGAAGGTAAATGAGGAAACATCAAGAAGAAGAGAAAAGGTGGTGATGATGAAGATCAATTGATTTCTAATATCGTGGCTGATGTAACCAGGATATTGGGTATGGGGATGGATACAAATACAATCCTGATTACGATGAGCCAGTAGACCAATTCTACATGCCGGATGAATTGAGTGATGCAAAGTTTCTCGATGCACAATAAAATGAGGAAAGCATCTTATTTGCGGCGATGTTCTTCAGCAATCCGCTTCAACTCTTGTACGCGTTGATGGATCATTTCTACTGCTGCTGTCCACACTTCTAACTCCTTTTGCTCTCCAGAAACAGATTCCCGGAAAGGAATACTTCTTGTCGCATTCATGGCAATACTGCCACTTTTTCGTAGATAGTGTGTGTTGCTTCGCAAGGACAGTTGGATATCCTGTGTAATTAGTGTAATTAATAGAGATAATTTTGTGTGTCAGTTCGATATGAATTGTCAGTTTGTGTGTTATTCCTGCCGCTGTCGTGAACATACGTTAACAAGTGTGAAGTATCGTGCTGCTAATTCTCGAAATGCAACAACCTCGTTTCGAACAACCTGATCGGCATCCTGATCTTGAGGCGAATCGTCGCAAAGTATAGCCATAGCGTCGCCAGCGCTTTCAACCAAAAGCACTAGTTTCTGCAAATTCAGGAACGTCGCGATCATAATCAGTGGTCGATTTGATAGACCTTCAATGAAATCAGCGTGCACACGCGTACCTTTTCTGCTTCATGCAGATCCTTGATGCGCAACGTGCTTTCTGCCAGATAACTGGAAATGTCCTGTTCTGGTTGCTGTTGACTCATTTTGAAGATTCAGCGGAGAGAAAAGGAGGAAGGAAACTGTCTGCTGCTACTAATTTTTATCCCTGCCCTGTCGTTGCCAGGCTAGTGAAGTTGTCTTCCTCTTTTTCTTCTCGAGAATGCTGGACATTATTTCAACATCGCTTCGATTCCTCGGATACGCAACTCTTCTTCCGTTAAGCATTGTCATTCTTGCCGACCTTGTAATATACGTATACCGACACTGTCAACAAATAATGCACAAGAACCACAGCATTAAGAACTGCTAGAATCACTCACATGACAAAAAAAGAAGGTACTTTTTCGTCCAAGGTGTTTCTCGAGAACTTGATAAAAAGTGTCTTTCTTCTTTTAAAGGCTAACACTGTCATAGCTTTCATATCATCCTCGCCCATTCTATATTACTTTATACATATGTACTTGACTAATTTCATCTAATTCATCGTCGTTCAACTCATCCTGGAACCACTGGCCTTCATAATCGAGTTTGACCTCCTTTACCCAACCACGCATCAATTTGATAGCGGGTAATCCGGCTTCCTTGAGCTGCTCCTGGAGAGATGGCAATGTGACCAACAACAGTCCTTTCCGCTTCATCGTTTCTGCTCGAATAAACTTCCATATCTCCTGTTGCACTGTCAGTTCATTAAAGAATTGAAAGACATTGTTCATGATAACCACGTCTGCTTGCTTGTTTATAAGCTCAGGCACTTGTTGGATGTCCTTGCAAACGATCTGGTATTTTTATGTTATATACGTTAAATGCCCATCCCTTGTGCGTATTATGTAATTTGTTCATTACCTCTATACGATCACCCATCTTGTACTTTTTAACCATATCTTGCTGCAGCTTGCAAAACCACTCATTAAGCTCGACGCCGATCAATTTACGTGCTTGAGTGAACAAGTAGCCCTGCATATCCATATTCGTTACAACCAGTTTTTCGTATTAGGCTCACATTCTTGTTTGAAAAATAACCTTACAGAGTATAACACAGCACCCAATCGAGATCCAATATCCACAATCACTTTATCCTTGACTTTGTTGGCAAGTGCCACCTGGTATAAGAACTGCAACTGCATGACAGAGGCTGAATGCGAGATAAAATCTATATTGGCGAGAAAATTAGCTTTTTTTTGCCTCCCTAAGGTTGATACTATGCAGTACTTACTCAGTGGCTTGACATTTCTCGATTTGCAGTCTAAGCAATAGTTTCGCGACAGCTTTCCTTTGTCACAAAGATCATCCACATCGTCTTCCGTAAATAAAAAGCCATCAACATGTACAGTGTTTTGCTCGGTGTAATCGGAAAACTAATAATATTGAATCCAACATCACTCGATAGTTAGTATATTTTTCCATTTGATTTACTGACAAAACTCGCGTACATCCTTAGTATCTGGAATAACGGTTTTCTCGCCGGGTGCTTCAGCTGAAATAGGAACACGCGATCGTAGATCCTTGACGATGCGGCCAAGTTTCTGCATTTTGTAATCGTTTACTGGTTGGAATTGACCATTATCGTCCTTCTCATATTCAATGTCTTCGTAATCATCGTCGTGGCTTTTGTGTAATTGTCGGTGATATTCCTCTGTTGATATTGTTACAAACAGTAAACAATGACCTGTCAACAGTTGCCTTGGAAACCACTTTCTTTCTTGTAATTTGAGCTAAAAAAGTACCTAGTGCCGATCGGGCAAACGAATCAAATTCATGGAGCTGTGAATCGTCAAGTTTCGAAATTAACGCGAGAAAAGAGTCCTTTGTAGACTCTAATGCCTTTGATCTGTCGTCGCTTGACATTGTGTGAAAGATGGATATAATTTTCTTCTGCTGGAACTGAAAAGTCATTTGTTTCACAGATGATGCCACCCACTCTTACTGCTGGAAAACGTTTATGCAAGCCAGATAATACACAGTGCACTACTCGATATGTCATAGAGGTTGTTCTTGGTTGCTTTCCAACACGTATTCCAGGGGCCAATTGCTGGTACTCTAGTCCCAATACTAGAAGCTAGTACAGTTTAGTAAAGTAGTAACTTCAACAAATATGACCTGCGATCATTATGCTTCCATGGAAAGCAGAGCCGCCAGAAGAGAGCTGGCTTAATCTGGGAAAGGCTATCGGATTGATCTTTACCCGTTACCGGCATGCATGGTGGCACCCATGAGAATTAGCCTTTTGTAACACATTTTATAATTAAAGGCTGGTACACTTGCATAAAACCTGGAACTTCTCTTCCACGTTTACATTATTTAGCGCTATCATCATGTCTTCTGTTGTGCCACATTACGTTCACTCCGTTGCCTCAGTCGCAAACGGCATTTTTGCGGGTCTAGGGTTGACGATCAGCACTATTTCGATACTTACATTACGCGTTGCGGGAAACCCTGTTGTCAGCTGGGTTACCACCTACAAAAGTGGATCCGTGATTGCCGTCTCGTCCATATTCGCCTCTTCCACTGCGCATTTTTACACGTACTAACTAACCAAGAGTCATCGCGCGCTTTACTGTGGCATCTTGTCGCTAGTTAACTTTCCGTATACTGTAATTTTTATGATGCGTAATAACAACCGTTTGGAAGCACTCAACAAGGATCCCGCACACGACAAGAAACAGGTTGTGTCTCTGATCGAAGAGTGGAGCAAACTCCAAAGGTTTCGTACGGCTGCTGGTATTGCAGCATTTGCATTAACAGTCTTTTAGATAGTATACAGTATATACAAATTCTCAGACGTACATAAATAAAATACTCTTTATTTCTTCTGCATTTGTTCCGCTGCCATTTGGAAAACATTGGGCTGGTTGAATTTTTCGGTAGTTTTCTTCTTAACCTTCTTGATCTTGCCACGATCGTATTCTTGGTCATACGCGTCCAGCCGCTTCCGCTTTGCCTTGGTCTTTTTAAGCGCCTTTAATCGCTCCTTTTCATTCACCACGCTACCCGTGTCTTCTTCATCCCAACGTGCAACGTTTTCCGAGAACTGTGGATGCTGTGATTTTGAAAGTAAAATTTGCTTAGCTTGTGCACTAGATCCTGACGATTCTTCGAGTTCTATCAATGCGTCCAGTTTGCTTCTCTTGGTATCCATTTTATCGTCGTGGCTCACAATAACAGCACGTGGATTGTCAGCTACTGGTCTCGCTACTACAGTATCCACACCATCGTCTTCTTTGTCATCGGCGTATTCATCTTCCTCCTCCTTCTTTTCACCGTTTTCACCAACCGAGATTACTGAATTATCCACGGTTTCCGGTGCAATAACCTCTTGTTCTTCCGCTTGCCTTTCGAATGGCTCAGCTACAAATTTGGTGGCTTTCAACCCCTTTGTTATTTGCTTCTTTGACTTGGTCTGCTGCTGCTGCTTGCTCTTTTGTTGCTTTTTGAGAGGCTCTGCGGTATAGAAAAGCATGTGAGGCTTCTGGTCAAGTACCCGCTTGACGCTAGCTTGTTGAACCTGTATCACAAAAACAGCCACAATTGCCATTAATAGCAGCCACTTTTTTTCCCTACTGATCCCCCGGCGCATATGTAACTTACCGAATCGCCGTCAAAGCAATGCCACTGTCCGTTGGGTGCTTTGACGTAAGCAACATGATGACCACCCAATAAAGAAGTCCCTTGGTGGACAATAATGGCATTGAGATGGTATATGTGTTCGACGTTTTCTTTCTCGGTTTCGGATATGTAACGTTGAATATCAAATGTTTCGCTGAATTTGACGTTTTTATCATTCTTTTTTCCATGCTCGAGTCGGTTTAAATGGATAGTGAGCACTTTAGGCGTACGGTACATTGACAATTTCCTCCGTCCCGAGCTTTCGCTCTCGCAGCTATTCACAGAATATCATGATTTTGTTGAGTTAGCAGTTTTACTTAACCAACAGCACGTTGCCATGCTCACGCTGCCATGCTTAATAGATACCTTGGGCAAAGATGCAAATTTGCTTGATGTTCTTTTAATCTTTGAGACAGGCATTTTTCCATTGTGTTGCTCTTTGTAATATCACCGGTGATGTTTAAAAATGGTTCATATGTGTTTGCTTCTTTCTTGCAGGCATCGCATACATATTTATCTTGCATGTACCCACCAAACATTTGGTGTAATGCAGTGGTTTCCTGTATCCGCTTATCAGGAGAGCTAGATTAATCGAATTAAATATTAATGGAACTGCCTACAGAGAAAAGGCGTTCTTCTTCGTTTAGTGAAAATGAGAATAGTCACCTTTTTTCAGAAAGTAGTGATTTTTGGATTTGTTTCATCATATACTCCCACACCATATATGCATTGCTTGATGTCTGACTTTCCATTTCTATAAAGAATGCTATCAGTCTTTCATCTCAATTTTATACGGTTGACATCCCCATGAGGGAAAACCTACGTTTCAATTGACCAACAAAATAGCGAGGGCTTACAGCTCCTATGTTTTGCTTAAAACATTGCGAGACATGCTCCTCTAATGCACATACAAAGCAGTAATCTTGCATAATGCCTAGGAGAGTGATAAATGTTGTCAGTTCCCACAATTTACGGGCTTTTCGCTTTCCGAGAATGGTTACTACCCTTCGATATAAAATAATCAACTTACAGTTGTTGCCATGGTACCTTGCAAACAAGTAGTTTGCAAAAATGGGTGTATATGTCAACACTTGAAGAACAGCGTTCAGTGCAGACATTCGTCCCAGATCGTCAGTCAGACCCGCACCGACTGCCCGAATGGACGACCAATTGACATTGAGCTTGTCTTTGCTAAAGAGCATCTTTTCGGGTCGCTCAAAGCCATTAGCATCCACTAGTTCTAGCTGGTCCGTGTCGGGATCGTTCGCAAATTCAGACTGGATCTTGCGATCGGTGGTGTTGATCGGTGCATACTTTCGTTTGAACAGTTCGAGTTTCTCGTCAACATAACGTGATTTTCGAAATTTAATTGCACGATTCAGTAGTGTATTTAGTGTATTTCGTTGGAGTAGTGCGTTGCTACTGTTCAGGATCTGATCTGTTTTCTTTTGCGCAGTCGTTGCCATTGGTCGACAGGGCAAATATCAAGGTTTGCTTGAAAGAACTTTTTCAACGGTTCGGTGCAGGAGTTGCAAGGCGAGCATATCGTAGCCAATCAGAATGAGAGTTGACAGCTCGTCCAATAAAAATCGTGAATAGTACAAAATCTCGACGACCTCGTATATTGGTGGGCCCCAGTGACATTATCTCACGTAGTAGTTGTGATTTGTGGTAATCTAGGACCAAACACCCACAGCATACATGAAGACTACTGGAGACACTGCGTAATCTAATATACTATTAGAGTTTTTACTACTTTAGTGTAATAAAACATGACTCCTACTATGTACCGAACGTACACCTTATAGATGGATGTCTGCGTGTTGAACAGATGTTGTACTTCCTCTTTTTATAATACTTAAGATTGCGTCTTCACCACTGCACTTTTTGGAAGACATTCGCAAGTTCTGTATTGCGCCTTCGAGTCTTGTGATTACAGTTTAATGTTGTAAATTACTCTTAGTTGTTTCGAAACTTCGTTTCAGACACCAATTTTTGTATAGCAATTTCCATCTATATGATAACAAAATGCGGTGTCTGGCTGTGACAATATCAATCAGTGTATTTTGGAGTAAATGGCAAAGAACAAACAGTTTTTATTATACACATATGATACTACAACATTCTAATTATATTGACACGCTATCCGCAGTGGCATTCTGATTAGCTTATACTTTAAACTTGGCACCCATAAAAGCACCTACTTTCGTAGCCTATATGTATGACGAGAGAAAATAAGTAAAAGATACATCTTTGTGTGTATATTGAAGGAGCATTATTACAACGTTTTTAGCTAATCATACCTGTCGTACACCTAAATCTAACATGATTTCTTCAGAACCGCCAGAAATAGCGTATGCACGGACTTCACGGTATAGTCGTTCTATCTTTTCACCTTGACCACCACGACTGTATGCTACTCATGTGGTGAAGCTTGCTTCAAGAGCGATGCTGCATCCTTCATGGACTCTTCGATGCAAACACGGGCGAAACGGTTGGCCTGGACAATGATTCCCATTCGCTCGCTGTTGAAGTTGCTATAAAATAATGAGAGTAAAGAGTAAAATTATCGCACTATTCTCGGTCGCCGCTTGTTGATACATAAGCATCCTCTTCTAAAACATTTCATTTACAACATGATGTACTTAAATCCACGATCTTGTTTGCCGATCAAATTCTCCTTTGGAGCCTAGACATCCTCAAACGTAACATAGGCTGTACCAGAGGGCCAGACATCAGAGCAGTTTAATTGGCGGGCGGTGACACCAGGCATGCTACGTTCAACCGACAAGAACAAAATACCGTCGAAATTAGGTTCACCAGTACGGCAGGCAACGGTAAAGTAATCTGCATAGACACCATTGGTGATCCACTGTGGAAAATGATGATTATCTTTGTGAGAATCTGCTCTTCCGTTGTGTACATTATCAACGAAGCAAACAATATGGAAAGTCATGCTGTTTACCTTTTTTACACCGTTTGAAATGAAGTGATTACTGTACCCATACCCTTGGCTTCAGTCTGCAAGTTGGCCACGCCAGAACCGCCAGAGGGCTCTGTGACACACAAACAAATGTTCTTGGTGCCAGCCAAACAGTTATTGACTACCTTCTTTTTCAAGTAATCAGAGCCAATGTTGACGACAGGTGGCAAACCAATACCCAAACCACCGCACAGAGCCCAGGTCACCTATGGAAAAAGCCGGTCAATATTTGGCTGTTTGACGTACACATGTAATCACAATGCTAGACGACTTACACCGCCAGAGCCACACCGAGAAAGCTCATCAAAGACGATAAGGCGATGGAAAGGATCAGTCCTTGGGTTTAACACCACCGGGTAATTCATAGGGATAAAGCTCGTTTGGAATGTTGTGTGCAATAGCACCTAGAATACCGACCTTGGCTGCCTTAACAAAAGCATCACGAGAAAGCTTTTTTGCTTCATCCCATTCGTGACAGAAGAATTGATTTTCTTAATCGACAAAATTGCGCACGGCCTTACGGACAGCACGATGAGAATCGTTATAGTAAGGGCTGTACCAATTTTGATACCTAAATGAGTACTATAAAGACCACAATAACCGGAAAACATGTTTGATTATAAACACGAGGTTCGATTACTGATAGAAACATGGTACTTACCACATGGGATCAACCAAATGGCACCATATCATCTCACCGGATGTTTCGCCAACAGTGAATGGAGGCTTGTCTTCATTTTCTTCTTATTCCTGCCGAGCCTCTTATTCGCCAGAGCCAACCTCACCGATAAGATAGTTCACAGCAATCTTTTCAAGCACGGAAGCATTATGGAACGACTCGAACTTCTTGGTTGCATCGGTACCAGATGCCTTTAAAAGGACCTTTTTACCACCTAAGACATATTTATCACAGTTTAGTGCGGATGCGCATCACTTGTTGCATGATACACATGTTCATTCGATATCATAATGTTTTCTCAGAATAGATCTACGTTACCTGGATGTTCGTAAAGTGTAAGTTCGCGAGGGAAGTCTAATTGAGAAATAGGCGGTTTTGTTGTTCCTTACCAATCGCCGGCAGTATTATGCTTTGCAACTTCCTTAACAGTGAACTTCCTGGATATGTTAAGGTTATGGAAAAGATTGCTGTTGCGTCTCAAAGACCGTTTTAAAATAAGGGGAGAAACGATGAAAGATGGCACATGAATAAAAAATGTCACTGATCTCAGCGCTTGTTCAAAAAGAGTTCTCCACGTGAAATTTTCTCCACCCATTTGTGTATCCAGGTAACCACAGGCACACAATTAGTTGCGATGGTGACATAAAGAAGAGGAACGGTATTTCATTCAAAACGCATTTTTTCTAATATAGTACATGCAAACGCGGAACAGAGAGATAGAGAAGTTGTTTGTGAGGAAAAGAAAGATACGAACAAGAGAGAAAAAGAATTAAGAGACGATGAACGGGTGAAGGGAAATGATGAAGCAGTTATTTAATCCTTGGTGACGTTGTGGATAGCCTCAGCAAGGTATTTGACGTTGCCAGAGGAGATACCGGCCATGGAGATACGGCCGTCACGGGTCAAGTAGACGTGCCAGTCATCCTTGATCTTGTCAACCTGTTCGGGGCTCAAGCCGGAGAAGCAGAACATGCCGATCTATTGTAATTTTAAAAGGCAGACAGTGCAATGTGGCTGTTAGTGATCAAGCATAGGTCGAATATAGCATGCGCAACGAATGCGCCTGCAGTATATCTTTTGTTTTGTAAGCAGCGAATGTGTCAGCTTAAACTCACCTGGTTGGTGATGTGCTCCCAGTTCTTCTTGGAGCCAAAGTCATTCTCCAAATGGCCGCGGAGTTTGGTTCTGAAAAAATTATCATGTGAGTCTATATGACACATCCTACCCAAAAAAGTTTTTGTTTTCGCGGTGCTTTCTAGTTAGTGACAGAATGCACCCTACCTCATGGTGATGATACGGTCAGCCATCAGCTTGACTTCGTCGAGCCATTCGCTCTTGAGCTCAGGGGTGTTGAGGACAGTGCTGACAAGGCGGGCACCGTGGATGGGAGGGTTGGAATACATGGGACGGATAAGGATCTTGAGCTGGGACTCGACACGTGCCTTTTCAGCTTCGTCGGCGCACGCAACGGAGAAAGCGCCTACACGCTCGCCATAGAGACCCATGTTCTTTGCGAACGATTGCGAAAGGACGAGAGGGTGGCCCTCGTCGACGAACTTGCGCAAAGCATAAGCATCGCGGTTGCAGTCACCCGAAGCGAAGCCTTGGTAGGCCATGTCAAAGAAGACAAAGTGGCCACGTTCCTGAAACGATTAATCAACCCCGAGTTAATAACTTTCTACAGATCTTCTGTACGGTGATCGATCCTAAAACTTCCTCCTTTCGTATAGCTCGTTCATCGAGTCATTATCACCCCTGTTTGTGCTCTTTTTACCTTGATGACTTGCGAGATTTCGTCCCATTGCTGCTGGGTGGGATCGACGCCTGTGGGGTTGTGAGCACAGGCGTGGAGAAGGAAGACCGAGTTCTTGGGGGCACCCTGTAGAGCGATTTGAATTGTTTAGCCAGCGTGTTACTACTATGAGCAGCTAGAGTTTCCAAGATGCAACAGTCTCTCACCTTGATGTCTTCCAACATGCCGCTAATGTTGAGACCGTTGGTCTCCTTGTCAAAGTAGGTGTACTTCTCCAAGCCGAGACCAGAGTGCTTCATGATAGGGATGTGGTTACCCCAGGTGGGGTTAGGAACGTACACGGTCTTGGCGTGGGGGTAGAAGGCGTTCAAGAAAGCAGCACCAATACGGAGGGCACCAGTACCGGAAATGCTCTGGGTGATGGCAAGCTGTACACACGTAAAATACCCCGTAGAAAAAGTTAGTGACACGATCTCCACTAATCAAGATTACAGATTATGCTATCCAAACACATACACGCTTGTCCTTGATCAAAGAGCTGTTTTCGCCATAGGCAAGCTCGCCAGCAGACTTGGTGAAGTCAGGCAAACCGGTAATGCCAGCGTATTCCTTGTCAAGACCCTTGTCCAAAAGGATTTGTTCGGCCTATTGCATATTCACACCCCATATAAGCATATGTAAGCACACTGTGACCAGAGTTTGACACGGTCCGACTTTCGCCTATTCATACCTTCTTGACGCTGGACAAGACATAGGGCTTACCGTTATCGTCACGGTAGGCGCCCACACCCAAGTTCATTTTTCTTGGGTCAGTGTCCTTCTTGAAAGCCTCGGTTACACCCAAGATAGCGTCGGGAGGACCTGGAAAAAAAAGGTGAAGGTAAAAAGTGGGAAGGTTTAGCTTCGTGTCTTCCTTTTTCTGATCGCGCAGCTGTAAGATAGACAGTGACGCCACTGTCAAGCAGAAGAATGAGATCAGCTGCTGCAAATCTACCTTGAGGGACATTGCTCCAGGTGGAGACGAAAGCACGCGAAGCCATACGGCTTGGGTTAACTGCAACACGGGTGGCGGCCGACAGCATCTTTGCTTCTTTTTTTTAGTGTGAGAAAAGTAGAGAAAGAAAGGGAAGCAAGGTTTGACCTGTCTGCCCCACTTTAAGTGCAAAAAAAAGAAAAAAGGTTTGAGCGCGTCCCGTCGGCCGATGTTCTTACCCAAGCCGCTTTTGAAAATCAGGTGCACGGCTGACAACTCCCGCGGAACCCAGTCTTTTTGCCGTTGCGGCCGGGTTGGCTGGCTGGCTGGCTGGCTTGCTGGATTTGTTTTATCTGATCAATGATTAGTGGCAAGGTTTATCTCTCACGGCTTACTCACGGGTATTTAAAAGCCTGAGTTGTTTGGGCCTTTTGGGAAATATACCCCCTCCTCCCTCCCCTCCCCTCCCCCTTGTCTAGTTGCTATCCACATTTGACGTTGGTCACCTCTTCCGCGTTCTTCTTGCCATACACACACGAGGCTTACGGAATACGATGGCTTTTCCAAAGTAGCGTGACATTGCAGGTGATTATACCCGCCGCTTTCGGGTTCCTTTTCGCACTGCTGCCCTATCAGACATTTTGCTTGCCTAAGCTTGTACCACCTTTCAAAGTACCGCGTGCGAGATCCTAGTTAATGCGACAGTCTCTCCGCACATTGTGTCGCAAATGGTTATGCCTCCGAGCAAATGAAATTGGTCGAAAATTGCAGATCCACTATATACTACTGTCGTCCAATTAGTACGTTACTTATGCCGATGCAAATAACCAAATTGTAAAACGAGTGTGGGAGTGCAACTGAGCTCTTTCCACGCTATTACTCTGTGAAGCATCGCATGCGACAATCTGCCACTGGTTCCCCCCTCCTTTATTCTTATCACTGTTTATTTCAGTTGCAAGGCAATAGTCACTTACAAGTCCGTTATTTCAGTGAGCTGTCTTCAGCGCTAACTATTAGAGACTGTATATGTGTCCATCACGGGCTGATGCTCATACTTGAGCTTGCAGCACATCTAACAGCAGGATAAAACTTCGGTCACCATCGTACGAAATATGTCGCGCCATTATATAATAGGCAACATACCCATTTTTAGAAACGGTCAAATAAACCCCGGAGGTTCCACTAGATCGAAACAGAAACGTTGAGCATTTTATTTGTTGTTATTGTCAATGTACTCCTGCCTCCTGCTTTTTATCCGGAGGTACATACGGGGAATTATATTCTTGGGCAAACGATATGGCAAGATACCGATTCGCTTTGTATTACAGACTGATTTCGCCCTCAATACGACAGCAGACACGTGTATACGCCCTACAGAAACGCCCCGTTTTACTGTTTTTCATGCATCCCCCAAGTTGTGAATCGGCCTGCTGTTCCCGATAAACCTGATTTTCTCAGCAAACACTACACGGTGTATCTTCTGGTGTCCGTTTAATAAAAGACAGACTATAATCTTGTGTAGACTATATGTCGTAGCGAGCTACAAGAGAGGAGAATACGTTACCACAGCTGATTTGTCTTCCGAATTAATGCGGCGTGTACAAAAATTTCGTTCGTGGAAGCTGAGCTTTCTTTATCTTCTGCAAAGCTTAAAACATGAGGCCAGGCGACAAATCCAAGTGGGAACCGACCAATGAAGGTTTGCAATCTGAGAAATGTGCTGTAACTCATATTCAAAAAACTCATAAAAGACATCGGTCTATTAGACATGATGGACGAAGACGATCCCATGGTGGAAGACAACACCGAAGAAGACGACGACGATTACGAATCTGCCGAACGCATTGCTGCGGAACGTTTCGGCTTTGGCGATAATCAACGCAGTCGTATGGCCATGATGCGAGGAGGCCGACAGGATCCGTTCCGTTATTCTTATACTGACGTTCTGGACGAAAAGGGCGAGCCTATGGCTGCTGCTGCACCACCCGAGAAAGTCATCCACCAGAAATTCTTCAATGGTAAGAAACGCTCTCCTTTCTACAGCTAGCGCTTACCATTATACTCGTATTTCCTTAACAACTCTGTTTAACGTTTCATGTGGAATAGCATTCGATGACGACTTTGACGATGAAGACCTTGCTTAGTTGCTGTGAACAAAAACGCACTCTATATCCACACAACAATATCACTTTGATTTGCTCTATCCCTTTCCTCACGCTTAGCTTTTTAAGAGAGTAGTGGCGCTTCTACTGTATATTCAGTGTTTCAAATCAATCTTTACAGGCAACATACTTTTGCGATTGTAAATATTGCAAACAGGCTGCGAAGGACGTTGCCCTGGACGGTGAATTAGAGGAAGTGGATGGTTGGAGAAGAAGGCGGTGGCTGTGATTTGCTAGATAGTGGATGAGAAATGGATTTGGGGATGTTAACGAGCTTTATCTATTCACCTTGAGATATGGTTTGCTCAAGACCTTGAACTAAGGAAGATGCATCACAGCTTCGCTTGAATTGAGAGCATATACTCGAAGACTTACTCTTCGTGGTTCTTAAATACTAGGTGGATATTGAGATGTTTGATAATGGAGAAGAATCAAGGTTTTATTTGCCATGATCTTGCTATGAGTTATAACCTGTGAAGTTTAAGAGTAGTACTGTAATGGTATGTACGTATGGGTCAATAGCTGTTATAATAATTGTAATATCACACGCATTGGCACTTACTAAACACGAGGACTTTTTTCCTATCCACGCTATAGTGTGATAAACTTCAGCCTTCTATGCTTTGAGGTTTTTTTGTCACAATAGCGAAATTTACATGCAACCTTTAGCCTTCTAGACGCATGAAAGTTACACTGACAACTATTATTACGGCACACGTAAAGTGGCAAAGCATTGATGCGATACAGTCGGGATTACACTCAAATACTCTACAGTGCGTCCATAAATAGTTACCCAGCACCAGCCTTTTCCCTCGAGTATTCCTCTTTTTGTTCCTGTAGCTCGATCTCGCATTCATGAACTTGTCCCGATCAACCTGGGCTTGTATTTTGTTATTGGTGCTAAGTCTGCTTCGAGCAGGCCAAGTGTACCAATCATCGATCGCCGAGTTATCAAGAGGATTAACCACCCAAGACGCTCCCATTGTACCTGAAACAACAGCACCTGATTCTCGAATTCCAGCCTACCGATTCGAAGAAGAAGAAAATGACCGAACTGTTCTAGACGACAAGAACTCAAACATTTTTTATTTCGTACAGGTTTGGATCCCGGGAATCTTGTAATCATATTCCTGCTTGCTTTTTACAACTTGCTCTCATTTACTGTATAAAAACACTAACAACTTTAAACTTACGGAAACTAAAGGTGTCGGACCTACACTTATCAAAGTACAAAGCTCAAGGCCACACCAACCATTTTCTCCAATTTATGCACTCTGTACTGCCCAATATCAAGTAAGCGGTAGTAGCAGAATTAATGAACGACTAGGATCAATGGTTGCTTATATGCACATATGCTTTAACATGAAATTTAGACCTGAATTGGTGGTCGTAACTGGTGATTTGACGGATGCCAAGGCCTCAGACGCTGTAAAAACCCAGCAATACCCGGAAGAATGGGAAATGTACAAGGCAGTGGTGGAGCAGGGCGCAGGTGGAATTCCGTGGTACGATATGCGTGGAAACCACGACGCATTTAATATTGAGTCTTGGCAATCCGAGCAGAATTTGTATCGGACTTACGGCATGAGCGCCAAGCAGATCGAAGTTGGTCAAGGCGTCTATAGCTGGCATGTGGATAAACCATTCGGCCAGTATCAATTTGTAGTTGCAGATGCAAGGTATGTATCATGGTAAAAGGAGGATTGTATGAAAAGAAACTTAGTGAACTTTGATTGAATCTAGTCCAAAGAAAGGGCCTGCTCGTCCTCTAAACTTTTTTGGTTATCTGACCTCAAAAACAATGGATCATCTCGCTTCCGCCATTATGACACCAACACGATACAATCACACGTTTGTGGTATGCGAAACTGCTAGATAGACACCAATCTCTTTTTTGTTGAAACGCTAATAATGGATGGCATATCAAGTTTTCGCATTATCCAACTACCACCATGGTATTTGGTGAATCCAGTCACGGCTATCGATACAAAGATCTGGCACAGCACATGAGTGTATATTTCTGTGGCCATTTACACCGGCTAGTAGCAGGTAAAATTGTGACAAGAAATATGATTCACGCATACCAAAGGCAGTTCTATTAATATATTAAGCTCATATTAGGGATGGGGGATGTTTTAAAATCTTATAATGCACGGACCGATTCACTCGAACTCGAACTGGCTGACATGAAAGATCACGGTGCATTCCGGATTGTCGCTATCGACAACGATCTTATCTCATTTGTTGACGCAGAGCTGCCTTTGTCGAAGATTCAAAACGGTATCCCGGCATTATCAGAGGGCAACAAAGTGAGCTGGCCTGAAAAAGTGCCAATAGCACCTATCATCGTGATCACCAATCCCAAGGATTCGCGCTATGTACTGGGAGGGAAGGAACCATACTATCGAACTCGCAGAAGCACGCATATTCGATTCCTTGTATTCTCAGAAAGTGAACCATCCCAGCTACGCGTTCGCATTACAGTGGATGGCTTGCACCATCCATTCCCTGCCAAATTCGTTGGTACCTCCGATACTCCATTGTGGGTATCGTCTTGGGAACCAAACGACTTCGATGACCGGAACCAACACACGCTGCGCATCGAAGTGACATCTAAAACCACTGATTTGACAGGCGAGTCATCAGTGGACTACCGTATGGACGATGTCCGCCTGTCTATTGGTGGAGGCTTTGGGGAATGGCTGATCGGACATCATGTGGTTACTCTAGTAAGTCGCTTATCCGTTATTAGTTCCCTTACATACACTATACCAATATAAATCACACTTTGCGAACATTGATTGTATTGAACTTGTTTTTTTATAGATAAGCGCCTTTACTATACTATCCATTATGTTTTCGCTTTTCACGCTAATGGGACCCAAAATCTACAATGATCTGGCTCGAAAGAGCGTGGACGATCTATCCTATCCATCATCTTCGACCTCCTTGCAGGACCGTATTTTGCTTACGATCCATCAAATTGACTTATATCCTACGAACGGACCCTTCCAATTTGCTCAGCGACAAATATTACTTTGGACATTACGATTTTTGAGGTTACCACGAGACCAACCATTGATTTGGTACGCAACATTTGCCATGCAGTTATGGCTTCTTTCTATGCCCTGGTTCAAGGCCGAGTTTATCCCATCTGCATCCACTGACGATAACCGGTATGGCATCTTTTATTTATGGGGGCTCGTTTTTGCAAAGGAGTGGGTCCCCCTGGCCGATACTTGGAAATTTGCCGTCATGGCGGTCAACCTGGATGTGGGCCTTTTGTATCGCTTTTTCGCCTGGCGGTGCACAAGCTCTGCTGAACTCCATTGCCTTGGATCAGAGAAAGGGCGGCGTCAAGTGCGACAAATGAACGAACGACCATGGTTCAAGGGACTGGAAATCGTTTTCTGGTTGTGGCGTACGTCTGAAACCGTTGCATTGTCCTACTTTTATGGTGGCGTATGGCCAACGCTTATACTCAATATACTGATGATTTGGCTGGTGTTTATTGGCGTCATGCTTGTGATTGGAAAGAACGGATTACTGCCTACGATTCGTAATAGACATAGTCAACGTATTGGTGTAGTCGCTAATGGTTGCCGTGCTTGTCAGAATGCTGCTCGCACCCAGTCAAGCCAACAGATTTTTGCAACAAGTAATAATCAGGAGCAGAGGCAGCAGCAGTATCCAACCAACGTGGAGCACCACGCAATGGAGGAGCATCTGCAATCGAACAGGGAGAGCGACGAGCACGTTTTGCTGGATAATTTAGATGGCGCTAGCGATCACGAAGAAAGTGGATCCACGTCTTCTCATAGTAGTGGCGTCTCTTCGTCTTCCGCAACACGACCATTGATACACAGTCGTAATAATAATAGCGGTAGCAATAGACAACGCCATGATCAAAACGATGGCAGTAATAATCGCCCAGACAACAGCGGCAGCATCAGCAGCAAGTTAGATTAAACATAGAATATGCATCGAATTTACTATGACGACGACATGACCACCTTCCTTTCCTCTGCTTCTCAAGCTCTCTATCAATCTTCTCTGTATCTCCCTCACCTCCTTAAACTTTTTTTGTTCTCTCTTCCACACTGTAACAATTTCAGCGATTATCATTGACAAACCACATTGACACAACCTACTCCGTTCTAAATGCACATACACCATCTTTCTCTCTCACTTCTTTTTTTATTCTTTACTTTACTGTCTTTTTGTTATTTTGATCCATTAAAAAACCATACCTTGCTTGACAACCACGCACAGCACACGCATCAATAATAATCCAACTAGTAGCAACCATGATGTCTGTATATAGAGACGAACGCGTCGATTCCTCCGAATCAAAGATAATACGATGGCTCAAACTGGATCAATTTGAGCCAGAACGAGCAGTGACATCGTATTTTGTGTCAACAAAAACACTATTTATGCTTCGGATTCCGCTGGTGCTTTATTCGACGATCGTCATGTGGTCGGATATTGGCACGTCCATTGCAGCCGGTGAATTCCAGCATTATTTCGCATATTTCACCCGGTTTACCTTTGTTGGTCTTCACGCCTATTTGGTGGTAAGTATACACTCGTTGGGTTTTTTTCTTGAATGTCCAGTGGACATACTCTTACCATTACCATAGCAGTAGAAGCTCGCACCCTATTATTTCCCCTTTCATGCTCTCTCTACTTGATTATCTCTCTACTTGTTCTCTATCCACATATAGTCGAACTCCTCAATTTTTCTATAACTACCATGATTCCCCTGTATAAAATAAATATCTCCCCTAATAGCGCCCCCTCACAGAATGGCTTGTTAACACCTGAACCCTGCTTATTTTACTTTTACTATTTTACCGTGTAGACAACCTTTTGCCATCATATCCAATACCTACGATGCCAGCCCATGCATCCAGCGTCGTTCTTGAACCAATCTTCGATCCTGAATTACCTTTATGTTTTCTTATATCACACTGTCGTCACATACAAGTAAAGTTTAATCATTTTTCATATTGTCTAGAAGAATGTGATCGCGCATAGACGCTGTATCTCACCTCACCCTTGTCAATAACGATATTGAAAAAACTGATTATTTCTTTTACACCCAACTTAGCGTTCTAACACCAACGGTATATTGGGCCCTATTATCAGGCGTGCTTGTCAGCAGTAAGCATTACTCTTTTCTCTGCATCTTTTATGTAAAAAAGATCAAGTTACAAAAGTGTAGGGCTTTGCGAAGAAGAGAAATGTTACTAACCTGCTCCTCCTTTCTTCACCCCTCTTTGAAATGATACTAGATAAAGAAGCAACGCCAGTGGATTGGTGGATGGCTTCATCACTTCATGCCGCAACCTTTTTCATGATGATGACCGAAGTTATTATGACGCGTATGGTTCTCCACACTCGGATGGTAGTACTCGTCTTTGGTCTTGTATTGGTGTACTTGATGCTAGCCTTTATTATCTACGCATGGTACGTAGGTTGCAGACATAAAAGAGCTAGTGTGCCTCGTAATATGATGCTGACTATTTTGGTATAGTGAAAGCTGGTGGGTATATTCATTCCTTGATTGGAGTCAAGGGCCCTCGGCTGCAATATGGTACATTGCAGTTGCAGTGTTTGTCATCCTTTGTTTTTTCCTGCAGAAAGGCATTCATGCATTACGGGACAAGATTGGGGTTAGACGCCGGATGGTTGATGACGATGAAACAATTATGCCGGCCAGCGAAGATGAAGAAAAGAAAGTGGCATATGACAGTGATAAGGTCCAGCATCTTGAGCAACCAAATGATGACAAACGGTACTATTCACAGACTTTGGTTGAAAGTAGCCTTGCCTCCCACATCACCCTTGGTGCATCGTCCACAGACAATCTTCAGCTTTGAGTATATAGTATATATAACAATGTTACGAACTCACTTTTACATATTCATATCTCCCATAATATCGCCATAAAACTAATAATAATCATCTCTATCGCTCTCGAAGGAGTACACATTTACCCACGTACAGTTATTCTTCTGCCCGCGCCCCTTATCTACCCGTTATTTTGTCGAGTTGTATTTGGTAGTATTTGTTTTCTGATGCTAAAGTAGTACAAAATGTTATTTTTGGTAATATCACTGCAGTAGCAGCTTGTAGTCTTGATGGCAAGTCGTATGTGCGGTGACCTAAAGAGATGCTTGGATTTCCAGGGCCACGACGCTGACGTTCGTATGTGCCACCGTCTTATTTATTCGCGAGGTATCGTATCAGGGGTGTGCTATGATTGGATGCTATACGTTTTCGGCATCTACGTTTGTTCGTGTGAAATATTGCGCATTCTTATTTCTTTCATTTACTGATAAGAAGCGAGCGATTCAAAGTGAAAGTCTGTATCTCTGAACGTACTTCTTTCCGTTCGTAAACCATTTGTGAGACCTTCCCAATTAGCTCACCAAGCGGAGAGATCAAACGACTTTTATATAGTGCACAGCATTGTAAACTCCTGTTTTTCTTCTCCTTTCTAAACGTTTTCTTCCAATATAAAAATAAAAAGTGACCAAAATGACAGCGTCGACACTTGCCTCCAACGGTATTGCATCTACTACCAATAAATCTACTACCAATAACAAAGATAATGCTGCTACCACAATGCGGCCTCACGGCGGCCGTCACCGTATCTTTACCGAAGAACAACGAAAAGTACGAAACCGTCAAGCACAAGCTGCCTTCCGTGAACGACGATCGCAATACACACAGACACTGGAGCAAACTATTGTGGGTCTTGAAAATATTATAGAAGAGCTTCAGGTAAATACAAGGGGATTTCAACTTTAGCTTTCCAGATCTTCTAATGTAGATTTTGTTCATATAGGAAAGCAACCGTAATACAAGTGTACGTGCAGATGTTGCTGAGCAACGATGCACTGATCTAGAAAAACATAATCAGCTACTGCACCAGTTAATAGTTACTGTTACTGCCGAAAACCAACGATTACATCATCAACAACAACAACAAAAACAGCAGCAGCAATTCTCACCGTTTATTACGGGTAAATGATATTCCCACACGTTTGCTCGCTTCCAGTTTGCCTTGAAGTTTTAACATGCTTTTTCAGTTCCAGAACCGTTTGAATCTGAATCGGGTTCAGTGGAAGAAGAGCTCAACAGAACGCCACCTGCAATCACCGTAGACCCTCATACTATGAACAAGACTTTAATAGGCGAGTGTTTGTTCCAAGCTTTCTTTTCTCTTCTACACTATGTGAAAAAAAGAACCATGATCCTAGGCGGATACCCTTCATTTATATTTTAGATATCGAACAAGATGTTTTTAGCCAATGGATCGATGGCCAAGACAACATCCTCTCTACCGCTGGCGGCCACAATAACAACATCTAGGCAAGTATTGACTACTCTTTTCTTACTTACGTTATATGCTTTTGCGAAGAAAGAACTTCTTGATCCTAGAAAGTAAGTTTTTGTTTTTGCGTACATGCAGGTCCACGGATTGCTGTTTCCGTCCGCCAGTTGTTTTTCGTTATATCGTGTACATAGAAACTTCCTCTGTTGAGAAGTCTAAGTTTTATTCTGTTCTTTTCTTTTGTTTGCTGTATATAAAAATAAATCGTCAATAAGTCAAGATAGAAATCTGGTATACTTCGTCGAAAGATGAAGTGATTAAACTACGTTTACCTTTTGGAAGTTGGAAATGAATAGCCTAAGTCAATGGATCAACAAAGTGGATCAACATAATTAGTTTGTAATGGAGTAAATCGTCGGTCAGCACGCCGTAATAGGCATGATAAGGGCATATGGTAAAAGTAAAGTCTGCAAAACTATTGATGATGACAAACAGTATGTAATATTTACACAATCTGATCGAAAACTGTAGATCAGTGATATGAAGGGTTCATCTCAACTGCAGTCTAATATATCTTGTACGACTAACAGTGAGAGATACCAGTAAGTATACAAGATGAGGTATGCATACATGTTGAACCAACAGACTTTGGTTGTGGTAAGGCTGCGATCAAATTCGCTTTCATGGATAGCTTTTGACTTTCTTCTGTCATCACCTTACAGTAAGCGCTTCGTACTGCCACTGGCTTGATTTATGAAAGTCGACAATGATTCTGCCAACAATACTGCTTCAGCTGGCAATTCACCTTCATCTTTTTCTGCGATGACCATCTTCGTATGGACTCTTTTCAATACTTTACATGTTGCTCAAGAAACGTTGACTTTCGTGCTTTCTCCTTATTTCTCTTTCGACTAGAAAACATCATTTGATATCTCACGACAATCGTGTCTGAACCTTTTCGTGCGACACGTTTTTGATAAGTCAGAGCAGAAAGTGTTTGCATTCTGGATGGTTAACTTTCGCTACCTAAATACATTCTGGACCTAATAAAAAACATGTTTCACCTTTTTAGCAATATTATATGCGGTTGCTATATGAGCTGCAAACAGTTAGTCCATCAACCCATCAGCGTAAAACATTGAATAGACAAGCACTTGCTAGTTCCTTGAACATGTATCCCTACGAAAGGCGAAGACCATTCAATACATAGAAAGTAAGTTGTGTTTTGCATACATGTAGATATAACGGAAGTTTTTTCCAGCCGTTTCCCGTTTTCATATTTGTGCGCATAGGAAATCTCTATTAACATATCTAATGGCTTTTAGCTCTACTCCTACTGTTACTACCTCTTTCATGGAAGTCCAAAAAAAGATGGAAGCTTTTATACATGCTTCTACTGTACATAAAGGTAGATATATAAGTACAAACGATATGATCGTGCTATACTATACTGCTGTACGTCGTCGCGTGCTGTTTATGGGTAAGGACGCATTTTCTTCTTCTGAAGGAGGGGTATCGTTGTTACTGCGATTTGACAGTGGGCTTTCCTCTTGATCGATCTCCTTGAGTGTTTTCTCGATCCATCGCTTGAGGAAAGGTACTTGAAAGTTGCCGATAAATAACCTGATTTGATTGCTTTTGTGAGTAATTATCGTTAAGAAAAGCGGGCGGAGGTCTTTGAATGTATTTTGAAACAGCAAACAACTTACTGAATGATGTGATACATTAGTAATGGTAAAGACAGCACGCCTACCATGCCGAAGCTTTTGTCAGAGTATAATACATTAATTAAAGGAATACCCAAACTGACGGTTTTAGTGGCTCCACAATACTATGAACAGCAGATAATGGAGGTAGATTACTCATAGTCAGATTAATGGTCGCATTAAAAGCAGCAAAACATTGTTTTCAGCTGTGAAGTTACAAATATCGGGCATGTAGTTATACAGGATCTTTTCTTTTACCATGATGGCCACTGCATCTTGACGTGAAAACCGCCACTTTTTTATTAGTCTGGGCGTGGACTTTCCTGGCCATGGAACACGCGCCAGAGCAATACATGCAGAGCAACCAAGCAAATACATGAAGATGTCGACGCCAATGATAGCAATGATATCAGCACCGCTCATTTGGTGGAATGCATTGCTGGCAACACCATCGCAGAACACAGACCAGACCATGCATAGCAGTGCCAGACTATTGATGATGGAGAAATGAAGTTTCGCAGCAAGATATTTGACTTGACGCGGGAAAAAGTAGCGGATCACTTGACCGACGACAAGTGGTAACAGAACCGTTAAGCCCAAAGTCTTGAGTACAGAAAGATAATCGACGGTGCCTCGAGTTCCCGGCGTAAAAACATTAGTATCATCACCAAAGACTAATATCATAGTATTAAGCAAGATAGGGTTATCAAGTCAATGCAGAGTTGTATTGGGTCCTAACGATTGGAAGATACAATCAACAGCCTTACCTTGCATGAGAGCAGGCGAAACAAAGATACCGAGCACGTTGCCAAGGGCAGCATTCACCAAAGCAGCGCTATCGTTACCATTGGCATTACGAGTCATGACAGCATTCGACGAAACAGTGGTACTTGTAGAAAAGGCGATCATGAAACCCTGATAGACTGACATGTCCAGATCGGCACCGACTTTGAGGAAGAAGCGCACAATACCATAAGCGAAAAAGGGCATGAATATGAAGTTCATAATTTGAACCACAAGATGCAGGCGCCATCGAAGGATCGTATGGAACATGACCTTTACTTCCAAGCCAAGTCCTGACAACAAGAAAATAATAATGACAGCACCCCATTTCACGGTGTATTGCGCTTCGATTGCACCATTTGTCTTGCCGACTTGAGGAAATGCCCAAGCAAGGCCAATGACTGTACCAAGTCCGACTAGGAACCAGTATTGTTTTAGATAGTGAATGATGATATCTGCGATTCGTCGCCATAGCTTTTTCTCGAGTGAACTTTGTTGTTGTTTCCCCTCATTGATTTTTCCTGTTACTACTTCCTGATGCTGTTGCTGACCCTGAAGCGAGATCACTGTTTCAGACTGTCTTGACGACGTCGAATCGCGACTGTCACCTTGAGCCTCTGCAGCAGCAGCAGTAGCAGTTGTCGTCGTCGTTCTTGTTGTCGTCGTCGTCGCCGTTGTTGTTGTTGTAGCAGTTGCTGTCATAAACTTCGACTGTATGTGTGAAAAATGACGTAAAGAAGGAAAAGAGATGAAGAAATCAGAGAGCGTGAGATCTCCATAGAGGTTTTCCCGCCCGAGATTGCGGGACAAACATTTTGGGTATTATGTGCGAGTGGATCGGAACATTTCGCGTGTTACGAGCGTGCCTTTCTTCCGAGTTTAAATCCGTCTTTAGAAAAATGTAAACCAGCATGCTTTTTCATTTGATGGCTTTCAGAATGATCCAGCAAAAGAACCCCGTCGCAACGATCAGCACTGCGTACAGCTGAATGAAGTGACAGTCAGATAAAAGGAACTGCGACCAGATATAGGAAGGTGGTGCATATGTTTGTTGATGCCCGTGCACTTGTTTCCAAGACTCTGCAAAGATACGAGACGAATAGGGGCATTTTACAGTTATGCAAGATGAGTGAATGATGGTTTATTGTTGTTGTTCATTTTGGGAATCGTTGAAGGTGAAATCAGTATCAAAGTTGGCAAATTCAAACCACAGCGAGTCCGATTGCTGAGAAGACGACGGAGACATAGCCGGAGATGGTGTGTTGATGATTGTTGTGGACGGCGTCAGCAATCCCATGTCACTGTGATAAAGCGATGGTGTCAGGGCATCACCGCCGGGTGAAGCCGTCCAGGTCGAAGATGGCGACAAGGAAAAGTCTTCCCAGATCGGTCCCTGCAGCGACGTTGTGGTGTCACGAAGATCGGCCTTTAGATTATCCGTCCCTGTAGTTGGTGGAAGTACACACGTCGTACAATGAAATGCGCCTTCATTGTTTAATTCATTTTCATCCAAACCAATGCATTCCAAATGAGAATACAAGTGGCACGTCTCGCATTGCACTAGCTGGTCGCTTTGATGTCTCTCGCCACACGCACAGTTAATTGGCTTGTCTGGTTTGCGCTGCTTGCAGCGATCGCGATGGTAGACAAGGCCGCCTCGATTCTTGTATTTCTTGTTACAGTTCTTGCAAATAAAAGCGCGGGAACCTGCATATATGAAAGCGTAAGTAGCGATCTTGCATGTAATATGCCACCACCACTTTGCTTAAGCCATCCCACGCGGCCCAATTGCTTAGCATACCGTCTTGCAAAGTCACTGCAGCTAATGCAGGATCTGCTGGTGTTCTGCGTTTAATTTTGCGTGGTGAATTGTGTTGTTGTTGTTGTTGTTGATCATGCTGATCATCCTTCTGCTTCAGCTCCTCTTTCCGTAATGGTGTGGATGGGAGTGGTGACGATAGCACTGCCGGAGAAGCACGAATGGGCATAGTAGGTGATACTCGCTTCAGATTGCGGGCATTACCCACGGTAACACCCCAAGGGGCCTGGTTACATTTTTTGGATAGTTTGATCTTGCGTTTCTTGCCAATAAATCCAGTCGGCCAGATAGAACACTCCTCTGAACTCTTTAACTGCTGATATAATACATCTGTACCACGGCCTTCTGCTTCCAGCGCTGCAATAACTCGAAACTTGGCCTGCGAAAGTCGCACCTTGAGTAGTTCGCTCAAGTTTTTGACCTTGTCATGTGACAGATCACCTAGTGAAGGAGCACCCGGCCAAATATCAAAGCATGTCTGATATAATGACGATAGACAATGTTGCTGCGCTGTAGTGTTCGTTATAGTCGCAGCGTCAGTAACGGCAGAAGTAGTAGGCATAAAGTTGAGAGAAGGTGGTATTTCAGTATTGTCAGGTTGGACGCGCAGTCGCTTTCGTGGTGAAGGCTTGTACGCGATTGGCAATGCCGGTTTTGAGGGTTGAGTAGGGTCGATTCGACGACTCAGCAGCCGCAGTTGCTCTGGAGACAACGGCGCCCTCTTTTTACGCTTGCCAGGAAGGGTCTTGCCACCTACGCAGGGATGACAATTCTCAGCTTCAAGAGGTTTAACACGGCTTCGTGCTGCGCTTGCCATTAGCCGATCGCGTTGACCGTGGTAATTGTCAAGAGATCCAAGGACAGAAGACGTTGGTTTTCTATGGAACAGGCAGGTGTGAATAAACTCTCTTTCTCAGACGTACACACAGCCCACAGAATGAGAAAGAAGTTTAGTTGATTTACTTTGATAGAGCCAAGGGTGGGATGCTGAACGTCCACCCGTTGTCCATTGTGTGTATGTGGTTCCTGTCGCGTAAAAGAAGGAACAAGGAATAAAAACTTTGCTTGCGGAACAGCGGGCTTCTTGACGGAAAGGGTTTTCTTTCAAGGCCGCAAACTCGCCACGTCACTCTCGCACTACATGCTGGTCTTTCTCTATTTCATCAGCAGATATATGTGCATTTTGTTTACAGCTTTAGCTGCAGATTATGTGATTGAATGCAAATGACTGTATAAAGGAGGTTGTGGTTGGAGGGGAGGAAGAGCGCTTCAAAAAGATCACAACTCACGGTGACAAATGTGTAGATAACAGTAGCAGTATATTTGATGTGAAAGATGCAAAAGGGGTACAAATAAATAGTGGTACAGAGATATATTGAAAAGTGGAGGAAAGCAAGGGCTGTTGTCGATGTGGAGGGTAATGGTGATGATGCTAATACGTATATTTGCTACAATATATTCAGATGGTTTTATGGATGTTGAGATAAGGATACAGGACGAGAGGGTGGAGGAGGAGGATTACTGTTTCGTGGCTTACTACCGCTAGTAGTAGCGTTATAAGAAGATGTAGCAGTGCTGGTGGTAGATGGTGAAGAAGACGTGGACGGCCGTGGTGGCGGTCGTAACGGGGTAGATATCCTGTTGCTGCTGTTCTCGTCATGCTGTTGTTGCTGGTCATAAGCATTATTCCAATAAATAGTAATTTCGCCGTCGCCAATGTTTCTGCTATCTGTCGTTGGGGTATTTGAAAGATGACGAGTACCCGCGACTGCACTGGAGGTATCATTGCTACTATTAGAAGCGATCACGGGAGTACCAGTAGTAGGAGTTGCAGCCATTGATTCAATGAGGGCGCTATGTCGGTCATGGAAAGGGTCGTCTTCAGATCGTGGGCTCCCTCTGTTCATAACCACGCTTTTGTTTACAGTTGCTTCAATAAGACTTGGATCGGTATTGATGATTGTTGTAGGGCGCGGCTGCTGTTGATGACGTTGCTGTATCATAGATGAACGTTGTTGAGCTGTTGGTCGAGGTGTCCTATTAGTCAATAGCCGACGGGCAGGGGCTGTGTTGGATCTAGAGAGATGGACCACACTTCCTGCTTCACTGCCGTCGTCGCGAGTAAGAACTGTGCGCACTGACCCACTGCGGCTGAGACCCGTGCTGCCACCGCCTAAACTACTCGAGGTACCATTTCCCTCGGTATCGCTGACTAGCACTTGGTTAACACGCATGATCTGTGGTCGAGCACGTTGGACTTGTACAGCATAGGTGGTCCTTGCTGGCGTTGTGGGTTGATTACTGATCGTAGATGCAATGGACGTACGAGTATCTATCGATTCGTCACCGTCGCTTTCGTAGCTCGCGCTGAGATATTTCGACTGACGTCTATTACTGTCTGCATCGTTTCCAACAGCAGAAACATTGTTGGTGGTTTCTGCGGTCAATGATGAACGGCCTTCTGCTGCTGCGTTGCCTGCTGCTGCGGCGGCGGCGGCAGCGGCTGTAATGGTAGTTGGTACGTTGGATTCTTCAGGTGACGGCGGAATATAAGCGACTGGAATCACGCCAGAGGTAATTTCCCTATGGTTATTTGTGGTCTATTACACAAGATTTGGTTGCGAAAGATATCAATATGAGCACATGGTATTCTGCGTCTCTCTTCTCCGTCTAATGTAATTGTTTCTTGATATATCCTTACCGCAATACTCCTTTCGCTCATCTGCCGTTGCTGTGTAAAGGGCAACGTATTCTTGGATCTACCCTTGAGCCGTCGCACAACCCAGAATCCAACACATGCAAACAATAGTAATCCGCCTACAAGACCACCGACGAGACCGCCAATCAGCGCGCCCTTGTCGTCGCCACCACCACTACTATTGCTGTCGCCATCGCTGTCTGGGGAAGTGCTCGGGTCGCTGGTATCTGCGGTCGTTGCTGACGAAGGCGATGATTCTGGGGGCAGACCGAGCACAGTTTGATCCACACATTTGGACGAGGGGCATACACCGCATTCGGTCATTGTTCCCAGAGTGCATACTTGGTTAGACCCGCATGCCCCGTTGCATCGCGCTGCACAAGAAGACGGTTGACACGAATCTTTATTTTTGTGGAGAGGCGGTTTAGTTATTGCGCTTATAAGCAATCAAAGCCTTATGTCTATTATCAGTGGCTCAATTACCTTGTGCCTGCACCAAAAGAGGCAAGAGGATTAGGGCAAGAATGAATAAAAGTTGAGGTAATGAGGAAATCTCGGAATGCTTTTTAAATGAAGGTAGAAACCGCTGTCGTAGTACGAGCTTCATGACAATTCAACAACACAGGATTTATACGAAGCAAGAACTGTTTTCATTAAAAATATAGAAAAAGGACTGGAAGGGGTTCGCCTGTAGGCTATAGTAAGTAGGTAATAGAGTAGTAGTAGTAGCGTATAAAAGAACAAAAAGAAAGTGAGAAAGAGAAAAAACGATACATTTTGTTATAATAATTGAATAATCGTATAATCAATGGACCGGCGTACAAACGTTCTAGGCAATTTTTTACACTTTGTTTGTGCGCAACGAATGCCATAACAGTAAGCAATGTGCTACGTTGACCTGGGACAGAGGGATGTCAAAAGCATGGTTTGTTGTTACACAAACTGCGTATTAGCAATGGCAATTAGATCCTAGAAAGGGATAAGCTACACATGGCCCATTTCAATCTGCTCCGGTTGTTGTTGCCGTTGTAATTGCTGCTTGCGCCGACATCGGATGCACTCGAAAAGGAAATCCACAACGACAATTATCAGCGCGATGACTGCACCGACCGTTAACCAAACTGCTGGTCCCAGCGACGCGACTAGTTCTACGGTTTGCCCTGGAATGGCTTCCTCTGCTTTCGCCAGGGCACCGCGTACAGCGTGGTAACCGACGATTTGTACCGCTAGAGACGCCAGGGCAAATATCAGCGCCAATAGTCCGAGTATCATAATGCAGCATACGAGCCGGTCATTTCGTGTACACAGGCGGGTCAGGCACCACAAAAGGACAGCGAACGCTATGACGACAGATGGGATCATTATGCCGCCTTGCGCCACAGACAGCGTTCTATGTAGTTCCTCGGGAATGACGTCTTCCACAATGCCCAACATTCCTTGTGCATCTGTTATAAAAGCAAAAAGCACAACTATTACCCATCAATGTTATTTTTCAGAAACAGATCGAATGAATACTTACCAAATCGATACCCTAGGCTTGGATTGGTACATGAAGTACGGCTGTAGTCAGAGTTAAAGCTTTGGCAAATAATAAAGGTCGCAAATGTTAGCGCGTCCGGCACACCAAATACGTTGTGTCGTATACGATCAAGAAGAGAATTGGAAACGGATGTGTCGACCTTGACAAAATAAACGGAGCGTAAACCTGGAAGATTGCCGCAAAGCACAATCACCTGGAGAACAACTGCTATGGCGGATAATATACATGTTAAAATGTTGAATACTCTCATAATCTATTCCTACTATTGGAGCAAATTATTGAGGCCACGTAGTAGCAGATGGTGAACTAATAAAGTGTGAAAGAAAACAGAAAAGGTTTAGTAATCGTCTTTTTTGCTGCAACGGTTTGGCAAAGTGACATGCATGGCACAGTAAATAGGTACATAACGGGTGCAGTAGTGTGGCGGTGGGCTTTGCATCATCTCATGTAATGTAAATTTAGTAACGCGTGACGTACTGACCGATGGTGAAATGCCATACGTGCAAAGAAATCCGTAGTTAACGCACTACAACATTATCGTCAACAGGAAAAAAGAATTGTAGCGAGAGAAGCAAGGAGCATGACTATGATTACAAATGTGTAATGTCAGTAGAAGAGGCGGTACCATAATTGTTTGCTAGCTGTGAGGAGGCATATGTAGTACAGATGATATACATACCACCGTCAGGTCATTTTGTGAGTTTATGCACAGCATGACGTTTACCTGGAGTGGTTCTACATAGATGACAACAACCAAATTTTTATGCGTGCCGATTCCGGGGTACAAAGAATGATACATATTGCATATCCAAAGTTCCGATTTAGTGTATGATCGCCAACGTTTCTTTTTGATATGTAATATATAATCGTTGCTGCGGTGACAAGAAAACGTTTAACTTAGTAACACTTGAGACAATGGCTATTGTCACAAAATGCATAAAAGCAGCAGCAACTTACAAACAGCGATTTGAGTTTTAGTAAGAGTGAGATGTAGATATTATGTGATATCCGTCATTTCTTACTTCCTGCGCCTTGTATACACACAAGGACAAAAATCGATACAAACAAAATCCACTAACTCATCAGATATGCTAATATTAGTTATAGATTAGCATGTCTGCTGTCAACCCAAAAGATATCGTAGCTTTTTTGCATCGTGAATATTACCTTTCTAAGTTACATTGAAAGATTTTAGGTAGCAATGTAGCTTATTGGACTTGTTCGATACATCAATGCTACAGAATGTTTTCTTACTGTTACAGTACTAAGCTGCGCCCCTTTTTGCAGTAGAGCCTATAGTTTTTGACAAGCCATTTTCCTGTTAATTCAAAATGGAATAGCCACTCATCAGAGCTGTTGCGTTGATAGAAACAGTGATAATTTCACCAGCAAGATGATCATACAAGCATCTTAAAGCCAAGTAAACCATGAGCTATCTACAATGATTTATGCCTAGAGCGAAACAGATACATCAGGAGCTCTGCACTAAAGTGGCTGTGAAGCAGCTTATCTTTTTGTTTGTAAACAACGACTATCTACAACTAGACATGAGCAGAAGACAGTAAACATGGCTGACCGAGCCGTGAAAACAGGATATATAATGTGACAAGCACCATATACATGCGCTAAAATACCAAAAAACAACAACAACAACCGCATGTTGGCCATCTGTTAAAGCAGACATCAGTATTCATATCTAATCTCATGTCAGTATGTACTTGGTGGTATACTGCGCTCACTCAATAGAATAAACCTCGTATTTCAACACGGAAGGAAAGACTTTGCTCCATTTTTGCTCGTTCAATAGGCGGAAGTTTGCGGCGTGGTGACAGTGTACTGACATGCATCTGAGTGTCATACTGCTGTCGGTTACATAATCTAATTGATGAGTGATGTGCTAAAATCCGCTAATCATAACAACGTCGAGGAAGCTGATGTGATGCAGAAACCTTTGGTTTTCAAAGTATAGGAGGTCAGATTAATTGGGTCAAATGATATGGTAAATAAATATTTGTTACAAACAATCCGGTTAATGCAAAGTGACACATCATGCACACATGCAGCTGCTACTATCACCGCAGCAACGGCAGTATACAGGATGGTGCATGCAAACATAGACAGATTCTACATGTAAACACAGTAGTATAAATAGCTTAATCAATAACAGTGCTGTAATTTACTTGAGGTGAGTATGTAGTGATGCGGAAATGCAATGAATGTACGTAACCATAGGATATCACCGGTCATCATTACAGTAGCGAAGCACAAAAAGTTAATGGCACATATATATGATTGTAACAATGATTTTGTAAATATAGTAAGTGATAGAAAGCAGAGGTAATAAAACGATTTATATTTGCCTATTGTTCGCTTGTGGTAATCCCTCGCTGAACAACGATCAATATAAATAATCTATCAGTCTAATTCGTGAATAATGATACATATAATGTACTTCTGGGTTTACATCGAATTGTCCTGTATCACAAGATTGTAGATCGAATGTACATAATGAATACCACTTTCTTGTACTATAAAGTCGCATTATGTTTGGCAAGCTCAAGAGTTTGGTCTTTGAATATGTGTTTGTGTGTGTTATAATCTCCACTACTGTATATGCATCGTGATATACAAAGTGGTATTCTTGGCAACGAACATGAGCATATGTACGCGTGGACAACGATGAGAAGTGAGAAGGCTCATATAGCAATCTATATCAAACAATAAATAGATGCGTGGTAGTTTTCTGCTTCTTGTAAAAGAGACAAGGTCGCGTGTTATTAAACTTCAAGTTTTGCCAATATTATTAGAAGACGGATAACAAAACAATAGTGATGTATGAATAATACTAAATTAAAATAAGACATCCAAACGATATGATATGTTTGCAGCGCGTACTGTTACTACTAGTAGTATGTAATAGTGGTAGCATTGCTATTGCTGCTATCAAAAACATACAACAGGATGCTTGTGTGAGAGTACGTGGAAAGTACTGTCGCTTGTTGGTATGACAAAAAAATACAAATGAGGTGATATTTACAAAAGCAGACTTGAGAAGAAAGAAAGAGGTATGTAATTATGGTGAAGTAAGCGGACGTCGCACTAGCAGGATCTTGCGCTTGCCAACGGGCGATCTCATACCGCGGATTATAGCTTTGGCGATAGCGCTACTGCTTCCATCATTGTTATTGCTCCCGCCGTTGTTGGGTGCCGTCGTGTCTGCTGCACCATTAGAGGGGTGGATGGTACTATCTGTGGCAGCACCTGTATTGGTAGAACTTGCAACAGCCAATTTTGTTTTCTTGGTAGCGATAAACTGCTTTTGCTGCTGGTGTTGTTGTTGTCGTTGATGATGATGCTTGTGTCGTTTTGTGGAGATCTTGGTTACAAATGTGAGCCAGGTTAAGAATTTTCTCAGGTTACCGGTATCTTCTGATGGTGACGGAGTGTGGCTGCTGGCAACAGATGACCCACGGAACTCTGCCGTAGAGGTGGGTTTCAACGTCGCACTTGCAGCAGAAGGCCGCCGAAATTGGTGATAATGATAATGCTGATGGTGATGTTGGTGTGTTGCTCCTGCTCCTGCAGCTGAGGAGAGAGTGAATGCTTTTGGATGCAGCATCGTATCTATTTTTTACCCAGAGATCATCAGCCACATTTTACAGAGAAAGCGAACCACGTGATGTTCTTCTTACCTTCTGCCAACTTGGCCAGGACGTTCTTGTCTAATCGGTCAAAGGCACCACTCTTTGTCACTAACTCGATGTTGTCGACAATGTATCTGAGGACTTGTCTTCGTGCATCTGTCAGGATAGTTTTGACCTGGGCGCAGTGTTGGACTGCATGGCGACACATCAGGTCGCGGACGATGCCTTGGTACATGATTGGTGCGTTGTGTGGCTTCATATTATCCTTCAAAGTGCGTTGCAGCAGAAACTCCAAAAAGTCAAACGAGTACGTAATCCCATCGATGCATGACAAGAGTGTTGGGTACTGCGAGCAGTAAAAATCGAAAAAGTGTGCAATGATATCTGTAGATCGCGACAGCGCACCTGCTACCGTGTTTTTAAGCTGCTCGTAGCTCTCTTCACCGCTTGTTGTTGTTGTCGTCGTCGTTGTAGAAGCTGTTATAATCATCGACTTTTGTCGTTGGCGTTGTTCCCGTTGTTCGTGCCGCTCAAATGTTTTGTTTGCGACGAAGCATGCATGAAGTGTTTCTATCGCATTAAAGCGACTTATCCGGCCAATGATTTGCTGTTTCAAATAGGGACCTACGTCAGGTTGTGATAGAGTGAGCATTTCAGCAAGTCCATGGCTCGTCCAAAACGTGTGCAGTGCCTTGTCGGGTTCCTGCGTCAGCACTGTCAATGTCTTTTCTGCAATGATTGCCATGAGCTCGTCGTCGCAGTGCACAGCGCGGGCATAGCTGTAGGGAAAGAGCTGGGTCACCACATCACGACATTCGCCACAGTAACAGGTCCACTGGTGGGCATATTCGGTCAAGTGCTCGCTGACAGTCTGGCGAAATTGGATCATGCCGAGATAGTCTGCAGCTGAATACATGTCCTGCAACTGCTGTACTATAGTATGTGCTTTGTTCAATGAGCCGTTGACGTTCAACATCAGCTCGCTCGTATACATGTAGTGGAGCACGCCGTCCAGCCCGATCGCGGAAAAGACGCCAGGTGGCAAAAAGACAATGCTTGCCCCATTCTCGCTGAACTCGCCGTCAAACATGGCTGCAAAGTAGGGTGAATGCTCTGCCAAAACCTTTTTGTGACAGGTCCAACGGGTCTTTTGCTGTTCGTCGCTGCCGTTGCTACTGGCGACAAGAAGCGGATGGTTGCTGTTGGTACAAAAAGGAGCACTGCTTTTGCTGCTGCTGTTACTACTGCTACTAGTAATGCAAGCGGCTCGTGCTGTAGTTATCGTCGTAGCTGTATTGGATGATGGTTTCTGTTGGCGTTGTTCAGGAGGACCCAAGGCCAACATGACGTTGGGCGGGGCATTGTCAAAGCAGTCCATTTAGTAGAGCTCAAAAAGAAAGAAAAAAAAACAAGTGATGGAAGGAAAAGAAAGAAAGAAAGAGAAAAAAACACTTGGCGTTAATTAAAAAAAAAGGCAGAGTTTATGTGCAAGTGAGAGTGAGTGAGTGAGTGAGGGAGGGAGGGGAGTATGAGCGTGAAGTGAGAGATATCACTGAGTGCGCGCGTAGCACAAAAATCAGTCCATTTTCTTCAATGATCGAGTATACACCCAGTAAACAATGCCCGCTACCGCAGCAACCGAGCCAAGTGCTATAATTGCCCCCAACACTCCATCATCCTCCTGCTGTGCTCCTCGCGACCGCTTGCTTCGCTTCTTCCGTCCTCCTCTCTTGTCCTTGCGCTGTCGCTGCTTAGGCTGCTGTTCTTGTGATGTAGATCCATCACCAACGCTCTTCTTCTTGTCCTTATCCTCCTTCCGCGCATCCCATTCTACGACCTCTACCTCTTGTGGTACAACAAGCTTGCCGGTGGTGTCCAGTTTGACAGCGCGCCCGAACCATTTTCCTGCCTGCCACAAATCCTGGTCGATGCCCATGCCGTTTGCAAACATGATGCCGATATTATACGATGCCTGTGCGTGGCCAAGCATGGATGCCTCCTTCCAGTACCGAAGTGCCTTCTTGGGATCGACATCCACATGAGTGATAGAACGCACTGCCTCGCCCTCGGGCTGCGAGCCGTACAAATAGATCAAGCCGGTCTGGAATGCAGCACTGGTGAATGAACGCTCGTCCGCACTATGCGGACCATGGTTGCGCATGGCGCTCTTGGGAATCTCTGCATCTTCTTGCTCCAGGACACCAAAGTCAATGTCGATACGCGGAGCAGTCAAGGTCATGGCTCTGTTGAAATACAGCAAAGCCATCTCATAGTTCTTTTCCACTTCGGCTTCAGGGGATCCGGCTCCGTACATACTGCCAACAACGTAGCAACCCAGCGGATCCGGTCCGCTGCTGCCGCTGGTTCCGGATGACTCGGTTACTGCATCTGCTGCTCGCTTGTACCATTCGAATGCCTTCTTTGGATCCTTCTCGTACACTGCAGGCTTCCCCTCCGCAGGCTTATTATCAATCTTTGATCACAGTTTTAGTTTCATGTCACGACAACAGAACGTGATAACCCGTAATACAAAGTTTGGTCCATACCTCGTACAACGCTGCCACCTTCATCATCGATGGAGTATGGCTTCTTTCTGCAGCACACGCATAGTAACGGAAAGCATTCTGCATGAATTACAACAGGTGTCAGTGGAAATCTCTTATTCTTTGTTTAAGTCCAAATTTACCTGGAAATCACCCATGCGTGTCTCAAACCATCCACCCAAATGATATGCGCTGGTCACATCAATGTCGAGGTCTGATTTCCATCCATTCGAAATAGGCACGGCCCATTCCATTCCATCTCGCTCCTTTTCCAAATGAATGGTAAGAATTCTATAGTTCACTGTCTGCTTCGATAATTCGGTGCTCGATTGCTGCTTTTCTTGTTGTTGCTGTTGCTGTTGCTGCTGTTGAGGTGGTGTATTGACCATCATGGGTGACTGAGTAAGCGACTCGTCTGCTACGGACGACGAGGACGAACGAGCCGAGGCGGATCCTAGTGCTGCTGCTTGTTGATAGATATCAGCCATATCAGCTGAAAGTTCATTCGTCAGCGACTCTGTGAGCGCCGGCGCCGGCAGAATCATGGACGAGTTAGGTGAGTGACTTGGTGACGGCATCAGAGCATATGAAGACGCTATGGAAAGAGATGGCGACGTTGTCAAGGAAGAAAATGGTGACATGGAGTTCTTTTCGAGCTGCCATAGTGATTCGAAGTGATTGACTGGCGCAAACAATTTACCCTGGTTTTATTAGTTTTTAAACACCATGCGAGTCAGTGATAAGCCATGTACGTCTTCATTCTTCATAAGCGTATTTAGGTTTCCTTGAAAGAGTTGTTTGTTTACTTACCTTGAGCACAGGTTCCTCGCCTTTTAAACCTGCTCTCACATATTGGTGTTCGATTGCAATATCTAAATCCTTGCTTTTGCATGACTCGGGAACTAAGAACGAAATTGTGATTTGATCACTGCTCTGGCTCCAAATGTATGTGTTGGCTTGGAGTTGATCGTCTGTGTCGGCCATGACGCGGGAGAGTAGTGTTGTGTGGAGCAAGAAAAAAGAAAAAAAATAAAATAAAGCGCGCTGTTGAGTTCGAGATTCGCTAGATCCATTTTCGCGCTATGATTTTAACCCTACTATTTTTAAGGCTCTTTTATAGACGTTAGCAGCCACACAGTAAGAAAAAAACGTAGATTTGATAGGCTGCACCTGTCCCATGGTACTAATACAATGAGCATGCTATAGCTCCTTGAAACATTCGAGACTTAAAGGTCACTTTTGTAATAAGTTGTCACGCGTTATCTGCTCTTTTCTCACTTGGCTCTAGATATACTTACGTTGCATACAGCCAAATGTATAAAACTCGGAGGGTGACCATCGATCTTTATTTCAATTATGTAGACAAGCTGTTCGTAAGTATACATTGTTTAATGAATAAGTGGATTGTGTATGAGATCTAAAGTTGTCAACAAATATGCTGGGGTTGACGGTGGTAATACCACCATCATTCCCACAAGAATCGAGGTAGTAGCATAGAAAAGCATCAGCCTGCACACGATCGCTTGATGCTCGTGATGGATCATTTATATCAGCAATTGATTGATATGTGTGTATCCTAATATGAAATACATGGTTTAAGACAAACTATATCTCTTGTGGACAGTTTGAATCAGCCGCAGCGCTATCAATTTTCGGCACTCATACGATGTTTGGGAGCGCGCAATAAACAGGTCCAGGAAAAACCATGGAAGCAACAAGCGCACCATGTCTAAAGATGATATGATGGATGTTGCAAAAAGGCAGGTGAAAATGTAAAACGTGTATGTGTTGGGTTGGTAGGGTCGAAAGGGGGAAGAGGTGACTTGGTAGGAAAAAATATTTGGGTAACAACAGCGATGATCATGGCCGCACTCGAGAGAGAATCACGACTAAAGGTAGTGTAACCGACACGCACCGCAGGGCAATCCGGGTTGACCCATTGGAGAGCGCCATGGACCTTCAATGTCTTGATTCTACCGTCTTTTGTAGCCTTGGTTGCCGTTGCCATCACCAGTGGACAAAAGCAGAAGAGACGGGTTTGACTATTCATCCTGTAATACCACCGGACAAAAAATTGTACTGTAAGTAATTTAAAGAAGACACATAGGTGCGTGCATGAAGGCGCTTAATACTCCGGATCCGAGTGCGCCGTCCAGAAGTATTCTTGGTGAATTGTATCCTGATTTCGATTACCAAAGATGATCTGTCACAGCAAACATTATATCCTACAGTCATGCATGTCTGTGTATTACAGTAATCATACTTTCTAAACACCAGGCCTTTCACCAACTGTCCTTACGAGATTTTTTCACGCGTCTATTGCGATACGTTTCAACGGAATCATACAAGTTCTTAGCGTAATGACAAGATCGACCCCTTAATATCGGTTGTTAGCTGTGGTGCGTCTGTATAATTGAGCAGGACATACAGCATAAGCATAGTATGATCGCTGAAATCGAGTACAAATAATGCACAGCTCAGGCGGTTAAACACGATAAAAGGTTTATTTCTACTTTTGTTCCTATTCTTTACGCATAACTTTGCGACGCGATTTGTCGCGACTGTTGTGTCGCGCATTTGGCAGTCTCTCTATTTAATGCTTTGCCCTCGTTCCCTTTGCAAAAGTAATGGTGTCACAAGACAATTGAATCAGAGTTATGACTTTTCAAGAATAGATCTTGCCATATTTACTGTTATGATATTTTGGTCAAACAATCAAAATCATAGTAGAGACATATGTGCTATGTACATGCCCGACACAATTCACAGTATTTTTTTTGTAGGCACCACATCTTATTTAGTCTCTATTTTTGTGGTTCCATCAAATCAGAATAGAAGTACATAACATTATATGCATGCCGACACGTTAAAGATTGATTCTGCTTAATGGAATCTTGAAAAAAGAATGCGCATATGCATTGCTCAAGATAGAAGTGAAGCAGTTGTTTTGATGGAATAATTGTGGGAAGTTCTCTGTTCTTTCTTTCTGCGTCACGCTATGGATGCTCTTTCCATGCCTTACACATGTAGTAATCTAAAATCGCTACAAAAAAGCCTTGAAGAAGTTTCACCAGATCCAGAGTATAGAGTACAAGTTGAGAAAGCCTTTAAGCAAACCAAGAATTCAGCATATCAAGCAAATATGCCCGATGCATGTCTCTTTTGGTTACGCAACAACTACGGGCTATACGAAGCAAAAGCAAGCAGCAAACCAAGCACCATGATCTGTGATGTGCTGTCAGGCAGCACTAAAGACGTATACTACGCTATAACGCTCTCAGCCGACAATCCTACTTTCATTGTATCCGATGAGAGATTGATTCTTGCACTAATCGGGTGTCATTATCCACAATGTTCCATATACCTATTCTCGAGTCGGTCACATACTATACGTCATAGTGACGGTCCTATAGTCATTGCACTCTTTGAGTATATTCCAGCACGAAACGGTAGTTCAAAAAAAATATGCCATAGGATTAATATATTGCTGGAAAGCATGAACGATGATAGATATTGATTATTGCTTGTACATATTTATAGGAAAAGAGAAACATATTCCATTGGGGTCTTCAAGGAAAACTATAGCTCTATCCACTATTATTTGTTACAAACGGAATGGGAAGCATCAACAAAACATAGCGAAGATAAGATAAGCTGTATATCCTAATTACATACCTGTCCACCTTGACAAAAATCTGAAACTTACCTGCTTCACTGTATTGCAATTCACAATTGCTATTGAAAGAGTGTATATTCTCGAAGACAACAGCAGGGATCATGCATACTACTTTTTTAAACTGAGTCAAATGAAGCAAATACGACGACGACGACAATGAACCCCATTTTCCCGCTTCGCACTCTATAAATTACAGTATATGGTAGATTAGTTTGTCACAGTTTGCTACAATATGCATGCTTTTTAGACCTTACACCAGGCTGCTGGAATATTAGTCTTCATGAAAGCTTGAGCCGCTTTTCCTCGCTGCACAGCTAAAATTGCATAGGCGCTAGTTACAAGTAGAGAGTTTTGCAGGCACACAAAAAAGGTAGACTACAATGAATTCAGAGTGTAGTAAAAGCTCAAATCTGGTTGAAATGACCAAAAAAAAGGGATTGATTAAAGCATATACGAGCATGCATTGTTTGTTAAAGTAACACAGGAACGACTGCTGCTGCGGAAGGTTAAAAAACGCGCCGAAGCGCGATATCCGTAGTAAACTGCGCATTGTGCTCTAGCCACTTTATCTCCTTTTCTTCCTCCCACACTAAACAACTTTCTTTTCCTCTTGAATTCACCCAAGAAATCAGCCAAGAATGGAACAAGCCTCGTCTTCTCGAGTGATGTGCTGTAAATACGAATTACGCTATGACCTGGATTTCGCTGAGCTGCAGAAACTATTCAAGAATGGAGTGACGGAACTGACAATGTTAAGAGGGGATGAGGCGGTGAATTCGTTCAACTCGGCAATTCAAGAAATCAGAACCAATTTTCTGGCTACCATTTTCCTCCATCGCGCGGCAGCCCATGAAACCCAAGGAAAACTCGAACTGGCGTTACAAGATTCACTTGGAGCAATCAAACACGCACCACAGTCGTCCGACGGCTACATTTATGCATTCAACTTGCACCTCCGCTTGAAACACCTAAGAGAGGCGTTACTGGTTGTTGAGCGTGGATTGGTCAGGGTGGCCATAAGCGATCCAAGGTACGCAGCTTTTGCTTATCTTAAATCCGCAGTGCTTGCCGAGATCGATCATCACAACACCCTTTCGTTGCCCTATGATGTGGTTAGCGACATCATGCAACGCTTAAGCTTCCCGGATCGTGTTCGTCTCGCGTCAACATGTAAATACTGGAAACGTATGCTGTATGACTCCCCGCCTGTCATGTGGCGCGATTTGGATATACGTTCACCAATGTCTCCAGTACAGTTCCGCAGCATTCTGTCTCATGTCAAAAGCCAATATGTTCGTGTCATCAAGGTGAACACTGTACGGATACTGAAAGAAGTAGCCAAGATGAAATGGCACCATATTGAATGTCTCGGTAAATTTAAAGAAATTGTAATCACAGCAGTTTATATTGGTTGTTGTTAGCACCATTTGGATGTTCAAAGGTAGCTAACTATGTACACACATACAATCGTTTAGATACGGAATCTATATTTTTCGATAGTGATAGTCCCCTCACGAAAGTCATATGGCGAAACAGGGACTCACTCAAAGAGCTCAGTATAACGAGCATATCTTCGCCTCCCGATCTAACGGCCAAGTTTATAAACGGTGTGACACGCGTATGCCCACATATCACTAGCCTTACGTTACATTCCAAACTGTATGAAGAGCAGCGTATACTTATGCCACCACCATCCAACTCGCGAACTACAGCTATGACCCTGACACACCTGTCGTTGAATGAATTACGAAGCTTGTCAGCTGTATTACCACACTGCCCGAATTTACAATATCTCGAACTGTTTGAGCAAGGGTTGCTCATGGCACATCCACCTATGGTTTTCTTTCTGATAGACAGATGGTGTCCCAAGCTCATCGGCCTTCGCTATTCCCCATACAGCACGATGGTATTTGGAGCATCCTTCCCTGACACTGATCTCAGCGACACTGCCATGCACAAGTATATATCCGAGGAGCCAGCAGCAGCAACGACAAGCGGATTACGCGAGCTCACCTACTTGCCTAGGGAATTGGTTGATACCGGTATTTCGGACACAATCAAGAGAAACCAATCGACTTTACAGAGCCTACGCCTCAATACGACCGTCATCACCTCCCAAAAATATGAATTACTTGCGGCGCTGTCCGAAATATCGAGTACAAGGCATCAGGCATTGCGCGAAATTGAGTTCGCTGGAAAACGCACAGCGCATTTTGCCAGGTCAAGAAACAACTTTCCGTCAGCTGATCTATACGACATCATTAAAACTTGCATATCATTGGAGTCCGTGCGTCTACGAGATATTGTCATCGATAGCGACGATCTATTTTATGCACTCAGCGCTCTCCCGCGACTCCGTCGACTCTACCTGATACGGTGCCCAATGGCTGCTGGATGCAGACATGGAAGAACTGTGTTTAGCTGTGGATTTCAGTATCTGTGTACGTACACAGAAACGTTGGAGGAAGTGTATGTGGATGGAGACTCAGATAGAGAGAGCATGCAACATCTGTTCCAAGCCATCAAAATGAACAAGCATATGCGCTGTATCCGGTTCACAAGCGAGGAAGATATTAAGATGGAAAATACAAACGCAATTGCCAACGTACTGACAAATCTGACGGATCTAACAATCGAAAGCAGGATGGACGTGTTGTTCCCGCAGTTGACATTCTTGCATTTGCTCCCCAAGTTGCAGGTCCTCAATATTCGCGGTGCGAATGTTCACAACATGACAGATGAGGTCATTTATACATTGTTTCACAAAAGACTCAACGCTGGCGCCTCACATTTAGAAATCTCGGTGAACCATACAATCAGGAATATCAAGCGAAGATACTGCAGCAGGCAAGCCATGGAGAACAAAGAAGAGGGAACGGGTGCACCAGATGAAAGCGTGTATGCCACTGCTTATCGTGACAGGAACGACCAGTTTTTCAGTGATATCGAAAGACAACGGATACTCGAGGCAGTAGTTCTTTAAAGTCATCCTGCGTATTGTCAAACTACAACGATACTGCATGCATGTTGTTTATATGTATTGGAAATAAGGAACCTCATGTTATTTATATCGCAAAACATGAAAATAAACAGTATAAATTCCTCCAATTCTCGCATTCTGTTAAAGTTATGTATCATGAAATGCATCTTTGCTTGAGTGCCACTGCAAATATCCATGGCATCGATAGTATAGAATTTAGAATGAAACACAACAGCTGAGGGTTCAGTGTGTCAAAATGAAATGCTTCTTTATTTAACAGCCTCTTACTTTTTTATCGATGCATATATAAAACTAGTGTAATTTTTTCTTGTTATTGCGATGGTAGTCTATAGTAGAGTTTTATGGCGACGAGCTGACGTCCCCGGAGGGAGTATCTTCAGGGAATGGTGGGGGTTGTGATGTCTTTTTTGGTCGAACATATTCATCATATACAGTCTTTTCGACGAACGGACGTTTGCCCAGCAAGTTCTCCATGTCCTCACGTGTGATAACTTCCTTGTCTAATAACAGTTTTGCAACCTTTTCGACGTCTTCCTTGCGTTCTGTGAGCAGATCTACAGTGCGGGTATACGCTTCGTTCACCAGGTTTCGTGCCTCGTTATCAATCAGCGTGCCGGTTTGCTCCGAGAATGGCTTCTGGAACTGCTGCTCGCCTTGTGGATCGTTGAACGAGATTGGACCGACCTTCTTGTTCATACCGTAAGTCGTGACTTGGGCATAGGCGATCTTGGTCACCTTTTGCAAATCATCGTGGGCGCCCGTGGTAATAGTATCAAAGAAGATCTGTTCCGAAACACGGCCACCCAGAGTCATGCACATGCGGTCCAGCAACTGCTTTTCGCTGAACAAGTATTGATCCTTCGGCAAGTACTGGGCATAACCCAAAGCAGCCACACCGCGCGGAATAATTGACACCTTCAGTAACGGATCGGCATATTGCAAGTACCAACCGGCAACGGCGTGACCAGCTTCGTGATAGGCAACTGTCTTCTTTTCTTCGGGCGACAAAACGCGCGACTTCTTTTCGAGACCAGCAATGACACGTTCGATGGCTTGCTCGAAATCACTCTCGTCAACTTCGTCCTTCAAGTGTCGGGCAGCAATAAGAGCAGCTTCGTTACACACGTTGTGGATATCGGCACCAGAGAAACCAGGCGTCAATGCAGCCAATTTGCGCGACAGTTGCTCAAGATCAACAGTGGTCTTGATGGGCTTGAGATGGACCTTGAAGATTTGTGCACGGCCGCCAATATCGGGTCGATCAATAGCAATGTGTCGATCGAAACGGCCAGGACGCAGCAAAGCAGGATCCAAGACGTCAGGTCGATTGGTACCAGCCAGAACCACGACGTGTTCGCTCGAATCAAAACCGTCCATTTCGACAAGAAGCTGGTTCAACGTGCTCTCACGTTCGTCGTTACCGCCCATATGGCCGCCCTTGCCACGTGCTTTACCAATGGCATCAATTTCGTCGACAAAGATGATACAAGGGGCATTCTTCTTGGCTGTGGCAAACAAATCACGTACACGCGAGGGACCGACACCGACAAACATTTCGACGAATTCAGAACCGGATACGCTCAAGAAGGGCACACCAGCTTCACCGGCTGTGGCCTTGGCAAGCAGCGTTTTACCAGTACCAGGTGGACCCGACAAGATGGCGCCCTTGGGGATAGTAGCACCCAATCGTTCGTATGCAGCTGGGTTCTTCAAGAACTTGACAAATTCCATAATTTCCTCCTTGGCTTCGTCGGCGCCTGCAACATCCTTGAACTTGACCTTGACATCCTTTTCCTGGTTGAACATTTTGGCGCGACTCTTGCCTATGCCAAAGATACCCTGTCCACCACCACCTGGACCACGTTTGGTCATGTAGTACAGCACACCAATCAAAAGCAATGTGGGTGCAAAGTGAAGCATCGTGTTGAGGAGACTGATCTCATCGCGGTATGATACGGGGATACGCTCGCTCGATGGGATCTGCAGTTCATTTTGTGCTTCTTCCAACTTGCGCTCAAAGCTGTCGACTGAGCCAATGCTGAAATAGAACGTCTGTGCGGGCGAAACGCCAAGCGACGTAGCCTCTGGACGCAAATGTACGCGAACTCGGTTGCGGTTGAGGACAACAAGTCGATCGACCATACCCTTGTCAAGCAATGACGAGCGGAATGCTTGCCATGTGATTTCGCGAGAGTCTTCGCTGGGTGAAGTCATTTTCCACAAAACATAGGTACCCAATGCCGTGCCGACAACGGTGTTGACATTGATTTGAACCTCTGGAGGCTTGTTGCCACCACCGTTACTGTTGTTGCTACCGCCACCACCTTCGTTCCTTGGTGGTTTGGGAACTTGGTCGGCCGATCGTTTAGCGTGTTGATCGGCTGCTGCTTTTCGGCCATTGTTGCTGCTGCCTTTGCCAAAAAAGCCTTCGAAACCCTTGGGTACGTTGAATGGCTTATCGTCTTCGTTGTGTTCTTTTTTGTTATTATTGTGTTCGGGTTTTTCTTTCTCTGAAGAGTATTTGCGAGTACCCAAGCGACGATTCGTGAGTAGTGTCGATGATTGTGGCGATCGCACAGACCGTGCGTTTCTTAGACCGGCAAACTCTGCTGTAATCTGGCGCCGTGCACCGATCTGGCAAAATCGTGAAAGCATGTCCTTTTGAAAAAAGTAGTTGGGGGAGCTCGGGCACGGAATCTGTTATTTACCGCAGCCAGCGTCATCCACCGGCGGAGTGAAGTTTCATTACCTCTCGGGATAACTACTTCTCCGACGACCAGGTAAAACAATAGCGCCATGCCGTTTTGCTGCCTTTAATGTAAATAAAAAATGATACGACTTTTTACCGATAAAAATTCAATTTCTGATGGCTATGCTGCTGCTAAGGGAGTGTGCAACGACATTAAATTTGTATGATTAAAGCAAGCGGAAAGTTGTGGGGTGTGGGTCGTGCAGCTGGAAAGGTTAATTCTTATGTTGGATATAATCGTTTCATATTTGGTACATCCCAATACAATGTCAGCAAATCCAAACTGCTTGTTGTATTCCTCTTCAGGTACTTGTGGATGACGTGTCTAGATGTTTATATCTCGCCATTGCATGCTGGAGTTTAGCGCAAGCGTTTTGAGAGGAACAATATTGAACGTCAGCACCCTGCTAATTTTCCAAGTGCGTTGCTATGGCTATGAGTTTTTGTTGTTAGACATACGTGCTGTCAAGGGGAACCAATTGTAAGCACAGCTCACAAGGACCACTTTTACTATATTCAGCTCTGCTGGCTTGACCTCCTTGTTGCGTATTGTACTTTGAAGGAAATACTGTAGTATGCGAAGGTGGTTGTCGAGGAGATACAGCCTTCTTTGCTTCAACGTCTTACCTAATTATAAATTTAAATACATCCCTCCGAGTGAGACTTTTTGCTGCGGCTGTCATTGAAAAAGAGGCTACTTACTTTGAATCCATACGTGGGACTATCGACCATGTAGGACTTGCTACGTTAAGCTGAATAAGCTGGAACCAGCCACTGTCTGCAGTGTCGTTCATTTTCGCAGCGCTCGGACGAGTAAAGGCGTTTATTTTGAGGGAGCTAGCACTTCTTGGGCGCTTAGCGTGTATCGCATGTTGGTACGATGAGAAGTACCCAGCACAATCCTCCTGCAAATGCAGCAGAGTAAAACGGAGCGATTAGACAAGGCAAGCTTCTGTTGACATATCAGAAACCCTTCTTTTATACGTGCATCTACCTTAGACTGATAAAAAAACAAGAATCTAAAGGTATGCTTGCCGATCCGATCGTCGTGAATCCATAGTGGTACGTCCCGATTTGACAAGTACCTCCTTCTTTTTTCGGTAATGGCACAGACATAATGCTCGGATCGTACAGTTTGTTGTCCACAGCAAGTTTCTCAGATTCTCCGTCGCTTCCTCTCCTGCTAAATGAAATAAGCCATTCTCTTTTTATTTAAGCAATCTTCAGCTCTTACTATAGATTTAATTGTCTAACTCCTTTGCCGTAATCTTGGGTGGTTCAACATAACGGCATCGAAGATGTCATTGCGATGACCAATAGTGTATGTTCTTGACCATGACAATCGATCTTCAATTTTCAGATGTATCGCTCGAAGGTTCCTGATTGAGATCGGTGGTTTAGGCCTTCATTCTGTAGTGGGTACCCTTGACAAAGATAGAACCTCCTTTGCGTGGAATGATTGCAAGGATTGATCTAGAAATAACTTTATAGATTACAGTAAGTGAGCAAGATTCCGTAACGAACGTCAACTTTTTAAGATCCTCATGAGTTTTACCCTTCGCATTTCCATTGGTATCAACGTTATCCCACTGATTTATGGCAGTTCATACGGACCAACATTGTATATATTATCAGAATTGGCAGTAAATGTCCCGTGTATTATCATATTGTAAGCTTCTGCTTCAGCATCACCTTTCTCTTTTAAAATGATTGGTTCATTCGCGGTGTTTCCATCCCAATATTGTCTTGCTCATTTGGATAACAATTTTTGAAGGATTGGGTTCGATCTGAACAATGTTAGTCGGCTCTATTAGATTTTAGGTTGATCTCATAAACCATTTCAAAGTAGACTATATAGTCATGACCGTATCTTTTTGTCTTTTGCCCTTTAATTGCACAGATTATATTTAATCATCATGTTGTTGTTGTAAAGGCAATGCCTTCCAGATTCATAAAATTAAGCCCTTTGTGATGTTCTGCTCAAACTATCCTTAATTCATTACTGTCTAATGTTCCTGATTGTCCGTATTGTTTGCCTGTGCATTCGAAAGGCTCACTCAAACATGCTAATCATTGATCACCGGTAAACCTAAAAGAGTAAAGAGTCTCTAATGGATCGACGCGAGATAATCTTGTATATTGCTATTATTAGAAGAAAAGGCTAACATTTAAGGACCATGTAGAGAGGGGTGGAGCTCCAATCTTACTCGATAGATATGATAAACATAAATTTCCGCATGTGCACTGCTTACTCGTGTTGAGGAGACCGTTTGGCATTTGCTTACAACCCATTTTCGCTGGTTAACATTTAAAAAACTTTACATCCACATACTTTAATAACTTGGAGATTTATATCCCTCAAGGGCGCTTGTTCGTGGTGATCTCTCTTTCTTTCTTTTTTCGATAATATGTACAAGCACATCTGTATGCAAAAGTTTTTAACAACTGACCTTTTTCATAATGTAGAGACGGACAACTACCATGCCATCGTTGAACTGACTGACCAGTATTTGTTCCCTTCCGCGGCCGACAACCTGATATTGCCGCCATTGCCTGTGTGCTTATAACCGATTACATGCACATCTATTACACGGTAATATGAGCATGTGAGAGAGAAAGTAGAATGTAGAGTAACAGTTTAAAATTATGGTTCAAGAGCTGCTTAATACCTATATGCAGTACACTAAGCAAAAACGAATAATCAGTTGCAACGACGCGGTACAGTAGAAGGCACGATAGTGAATCAGATCAGATATTAGCGACTAGTATGTATTCCACCAATGAAACTAAGTGCCTTGTTCGTTAAACCAAGCCCTTCCCATAAAGGAAAAGATGGTATTCAATAGTGCACCCAGCACAATGTTAAAATAAACATTTGGTTTGCTTCCATGATAAATCAGTATCTTTTCCCATGTCTCTTGTATGTATTTCTCTTCTATACTGATTGTACTGTAAAATTTCACAAACTGACAAATCTACGATGATGCAAAGCTAGGAACGTCTTCGCTACCTTCTTCAGATCTTCGTATACAGCAGTTGAAGTAATCCCATCCTCCAACGCGAGTAAATAAATGGCTACTTCGCCATATACACTTCACACAAACAGGTTGGTAATTACAAAATGGAGAAAAGAAGCACACTTCCTAGGAAACCTGTTGACCAGACCACGTACACGAAAGCCACATATATGAAAGCAAAGACAGAAAAGAAAGATATATGTTTATATCAAACTTATACGATTTTGTTTTTGCTGCTCACAGGTGCATTACAGACGGGTATAAGATGTTGAATGTCTGGGAGCGTGTGCACGCTGCGCACTATTTGGAAGACATTTGAAGCATTACATACTCGCCGCACAAGCGAAAGTCTCTATCTCTTGCCACCCAGCCATACCAAAATGATCAAAATGGAAAGTCTTAAGTTGAAAAATCACTTTTGCAAGCAAAAAGATCCCCAAAAATGGCGCCTTACAATAGTTTTGAAGTATATTGAAGCACGCCAGCCACACGACAATCGCAGCACGCATATCAAAACATTGTAGGAATTGCTTGGACAAAATGTTGTAGTGTACGTGGCAACAAATATCAAAAAAGCAAAGGCCGAAGACATTCTGAAGATTTGGCGGGTACTTGAGATCTATGGCTTTAACCCATATCTTTTGTGTTATAATTTCTCTATACACGTACCGAGAGCGAATGGTGAAACGACAACCCTGGCACCACCACCAGCAACGCAAACAAACATCTTTTACAATGCTACATACTGTTACGAATTTGAAAGTTTGCGGTAATGCTGATCCGCGTGAAGCGGGTACTCTTTTCCGCCATCATGGCTACTCTACGTTTTCTTAAATATTGTGGCAAGCAACGTATATCCATTTGACATATAGTGCAGCAGCAAGAAGCTGACAATAATAGCCAGGATAGCCAGCGCAGTGGAAATCAGTAGATCTGAACCCTCGACCAACTCAACGACACACACACATATATATTAGCACTACGGACTCATTAAACAACAACATTCAAAGTACACCGGAGCTCCAGTGACAGGCATAAATTTGACTGAAGAGTGCGAAAGCTACGGGGCATTGTCGATAAAAGAAGCCCAGATCAGAAAGTCGCTGAATGATGCACAAATTCTGTAAGTAAATAAGAACAGGTTATGGGCAAGTTGGGTGCAAAGTATAATAACAGTAGATGTATGCTATTTAAACTTTTTACTGGGTAAGGTCGTTGGGCTACGTGTTCTTATATTCTACAGCACCGAACGATGCATCATTTCTCCCTTCCAAAACCAGCAGCAGAATGCGATTGTTCATGCACTTAAAAAAAGAAACGAGTATCCAACCCGCGCTAGCATGGAGCTCCCAGGTATCTACAAACGCATTGCAAATATAATTGTCGAGCAAAGAGCGGAATCAAATAATAGAAAGAATAAAGGCCATCGACGTTTCGAACATTCCACTCGGCGGCACAAGCATGGCCATCCTTACCTTTGTCACTGACCACGTGCATCAGTGGACCGCCAACAAGGGCACCAGAGAAGAGGACCTGATCAAATTAGGACTTCAACTGTTCGTCGGAAACACTGTGGGTATGCTCGAAAATACGTTGTCAACTTGCTTAGTAAATGATGTTCATTGTAAAGGACAGTACACTACAATGTTGAAAGATGGCTGTAGTATTGTTAATTTGTACTGTCAAACTATTGTGATGCTTCTGTTGACGTAGGAGCATCTGCATCATGAAGTCGCATCCATCACCAGGAACAGACTTTGCCTTGTTCAACGAGACGATTGACTCGCGGATATCGTACGAGTTCATGGTAATAGAATTGACGTCTGCAATAAAAACCAAGAGGCGAATCAGACCCCGTGCGCCTCGGTAGTCAAATGAAATTTATCGTTGATAAGTTGGTGTTGGCCGGCGTTGAGCAACCCAATTGCAGCATGTGTACTTGTTCGCGGTAAGTTCCTTTTATTCGGTTTATAGTATACTGCGTACAAGCACATCAGTATCTAATATGCGTAGACAATTGACTCTTTCTCTAGTGTAGAGACGAACATTCAATCTTCCAAGATGCTTCTGTCTATCATTTGCCATCTGGTTGACAGTCTGAATGCAGCTAAACAAGCGAGAAAAAACAAGCGAATGCAAGGAGGTGACCAAGTTAATCACTTACGGCCAACGTGTCGCCGGCCAAGTATACAAAGTTCAACGCAAGGCAGCATGAATCAAACACTTAAAATTGTTGTCGGGTTTTATCGTGGTCGAATTTTGTTTGTATGCTTTATTTTGTCGGGGTATGAAATGACAAAATGTAGAGTGGACACGGCCCTTTCAAAAAAAAACCCCCGAGTGGGAAGCGGCTTTATGGCTAGTCCCTCCAGAAACCAGAGTGAACGCGGCTTTTTGCTCCCTCCCAAACTGGATTCCGTTCTACAAATGGGTCCAAACTTCTGTGATTACCAAAAACACTTTAAACTGACAACTGTGATTACCAAAACCACTTTAAACTGACACCTGTGATTACCACAAACACCTCAAGGACATACCATATGGAGTGGACGCGGCTTTATGCTTAATCCCTCACAAAACCTGAGCGGAAGCGGCTTCATGCTCAATCCTTTCAGAAATTAGAATGGATGCGGCTTCATGTCAAATCCCTCCAAAACCGGATTCCATTCTATACGTCCAATCACTGGTGCGCCTCGTGGAGAGAAGGAATTCTGACTTCTCAGATCGTTGCCACACATATTCGACTAGAAATGGGTCCAACCCTTTGTGATTACCAAAAACACTTTAAACTGACAACTGTGATTACCAAAACTACTTTAAACTGACATCTGTGATTACCAAAACCACTTTAAACTGACACCTGTGATTACCAAAAGCACCTCAAGGACATGCCATATCGAGTGGACGCAGCTTTATGCTAAATCCCTCCCAAACTGGATTCCATTCTATATGTCCAATCACTGGTGTGCCTCGTGGAGAGAAGGAACCATGACTTCTCAGATCGTTGCCACACATATTCGACTACAAATGGGCCCAACCCTTTGTGATTACCAAAAACACTTTAAACTGACATCTGTGATTACCAAAACCACTTTAAACTGACAACTGTGATTACCAAAACCACTTTTAAACTGACAACTGTGATTACCAAAACTACTTTAAACTGACATCTGTGATTACCAAAACCACTTTAAACTGACACCTGTGATTACCAAAAACACCTCAAGGACATGCCATATCGAGTGGACGCAGCTTTATGCTAAATCCCTCCAAAACCGGATTCCATTCTATACGTCCAATCACTGGTGCGCCTCGTGGAGAGAAGGAATTCTGACTTCTCAGATCGTTGCCACACATATTCGACTACAAATGGGTCCAACCCTTTGTGATTACCAAAAACACTTTAAACTGACAACTGTGATTACTAAAACTACTTTAAACTGACATCTGTAATTACCAACACAACTATAAACTGACACCTGTGATTACCAAAAACACTTCAAGGACATACCATATCGAGTGGACGCGGCTTTATGCTAAATCCCTCCAAAGAAACGGATCCATTCTTTCGTTCAATCACTGGTGCGCCTCGTTCGTGAAGAAGTCATGGTTCCTTCTCGTTTCGTTGCCACACATATTCAACATCGAATGGGTCATCTTCCTCGCAGTGGGTGTCGCTATCTAAACTACGGATATCTGTGTGTTGGTCCGTAAATAAAAGACAGCGGCCTTTAATGATCCACGGGATGGCTAAAGCGAGGCCACAGCCATAAGTCCTCTGGAGAAAAGGTGGAGAGCAAGCAGCATTACGTCCCCGTCGTGCTCTCTGGAAACGTCGCTATGCGATGGCTGAACATGCTGCATTGTTACTTGCTTATCATTAAACAAACAATTTCAAGTGTAGAATTTGTTTATGGAATTTCGCTATCAATCGTCGACGATGTTTGTAAACGACATCGTACTGTGGACCTGCAGCAGAATACACCGCGGTGATTTCACAAAGTATATGGAAGCTTCCTAAAGCTGGTCTAGATGGCTCTTGGCAAACGACTACGCATGGTCCTCAAGTATGAAGGAAGCTAGCTTGTATGTAACATTGTAGCCCATGTTCTCGTTGCAACGCCTTGTCGTATTGGTAAGCAGCCATCACCACATGGAGTTCTGCGTACCATATGCTTAGGTGTCTGCAGAAAGCAATGTGCTGCTTGTTCGAAAAACGAAGCGGATCTCTCCCTTTATTCGGACAACCCAAGCGATTACAAGTTACTTGAAATCTTTCAAAAGCTCTATGAATACTGCTACTATCACTGTTATGCCTCAATCTTAAAAAAAGAACACGCTGCTTAACCTTTTTGAAATCACGCTTTTGGCATTTCAGGCCTTTGGATACATGCCGTCCAGTTACTCAAACAAGTCAAACCGTTACCAAGGGTGGCGATTTAGCTCCTATTTCTAGCCCGCACTTGTTCCTCCACATATTGAAAACAGATTATAGGATACATGGTCTTTAGCTGTAGTCCTTCCCATTCCAGTACAGATGTAATCCATTTTCTCATCATAGCCTTTTTTTATATTAGGGGCAGCTTATAATCAATAAGCATCATTTTTATTAGTGCTCCTATCATGATAAAGACATATCAGGAGAAGCTGGCGCAACAACATTGGCGTAGTCTTGATCTTGACCTCTGGAAATTTACTACTGTAACTTTGCATATATACTGTACTTTTCAAATAGAGTAACGTCGTTCAAGCGAATGTCAGTTACCTTGGATTTCCCATCCTTATGTCCGAGTGACTTGCGAGTCCTCAAGTCAATACCATGGATAAAATTAGTAAACACCTTACATACACGTCGTATGGTGCACTCACTCGTCGATCCAAAGATTGTCTTATAGCTGGCGTGCCTGATATCGAGCCTTTTAGTAATAAGTACACCATGAGTTTCAAGCAGATAGCCAATAGTTTGCATCGTCTTGTTGGTCCGACATTTGCAACTATGCCAACGGTAGTAGTTGCCGGCTTCCACCAGTCCCGTTTGTTTTAAAAACGAATTTTTCTTTGTATCATATCCTTCTTCAGTTTTGCGAAAATACTTTATTCAGAGGACTTGCCGTTCTCGGCTTTGGATCAATGCGATAAATGGGTAGCTTAGGCTTCCACACTTTTTCTGTTTTGCATACATTGAATATTCATTTATGCTCAACCCCTTTCAGCTTGAGACTTGCTCGCTCAAGGATCCTTTACTAATGCCCATCATCAATAGGAACTCTGTTTCTTTGACCTTTTCAATCTTACACACAAATTCTTGACTTGAATCTCAATGTCATCCAAGAATCAAGCCTTATACGACGCGTGTTGCCACTTGTTTGTCCACACACCAACAATTTTCAAGGTGGTGTTGCGGATCGCCGCAGATGTTCATTAAGCTGTGTTTGATCGTCGCAACTGCCCATATCACCGCTACTGGTACACATATAAGCAAGGTACCCAAGTCAAAAAAAACTTGTAGATAAACGCTCTTTTTCATGTCGTTTATCAACTGGAGCCGCCCCGTCCCAGGGTATCAGCCGAACGGGGCGAGTTAGTTTGAAGCCAGGGGGCACAGGGCGGATGCTATCGAACTGGTGGATCTCTTGGTAGGTTCGGTAGAGCACGGGTTGCAGATTCAGCGACTGGACTACTTGTGTAGGTGTTGATACTTTTCACGAAGAGGATGGATCAGACAGCGACAATGATAAACTTGTCCGCGTGCGTTTGCTCCATATGCCGCTCTATATCCCCGTAAATAGATTTAGTGATGGTTGCACAAAAATAATAAGTAAAAGCTGGACTTTTTGATTTGTAAGCAACAAGATATAAAATAGAGAAAAAGAGGCTTTAATATAGGTTGTAAAAGATAATAAGAAGAGAAAAAAGAAGATGCCAAAAGGATGGTCAGGGGTGGGGAAGGTGGAGAGTTGAATAATACGCCAATTATACAGGAAAGAAAAGAGAATATAGAATGAAGTTTTATATGCGTTGAAGGGTGGAGGGGGGGGGAGTGTGAACGTGCGCGTGAAGAAATTGCTGTGCTGTGCTGTGCTGGGTGCGAGGTGACTATGAAATAAGGTTGAAAGGCCTATCCAGGACCTTATTATATGCGATAATATAAAAAGAGATATAACATGTGTTGTGAGCGTGCGTGATTGTGCTTGTGCGTGTATAAGATAGATTGAGAGATAGAGAGGATTATACTAGAGAGAATTACAACGGTTTGTTTTTGTATGTTTGTGTGTGTGTGTGTGTGTGTGTGTGTGTGCGTGAGATGCATATAAGAAAAAAAGAAATGATGGAGGAAGAAAACGGAATGAAGGTTATGTACATCCCTCACATTGGAGGATCAAACATGAAACTGTCGCCACCTTTCTTGTTGCTGTTGCTGTTGTTGCTGTTCGTGCTGCCGGTGCTCGTGGTCGTGGCAGTGGGGGTTGCGGTTGTGGTGGTACCATTCGCACCATTAGGCTTGGTGAACAGCGGGTTCTTGCTGAAGGACAGGCGAATACCGCCCTTGACCGAGTTGCTGAGCGTGTGGCCCTGGAGCTCGTTCATGGCTTGCGTAGCATATACGACGTCTTCAAACTCGACGAAGCACATGGGTCCCTGCTGGTTTTTGGAGCGGAACAACAGCCGTTTAAAGTTGGTGCATTTCGAGAACAATTGTCGCAGCTCGTCCTCGCTCGTGTAGGGCGGCAAGTTGCCGACGTACAGCGTGTTGCAAGGTGGATTCTGGTCGGCTGGATTGTTGCTGCTGCTGCTTATGCTGCCACGGTAGTTGCTCGGCGACGACATGCTTGGAGCAGCACGCAGATCAGAAGAGATCCCGTTGCTGCTGTTGTTGTTATTACTGCCATTGGTGCCATTGTTGTTGTTGGTGTTGATCAGCAACGAGTTCATGCGCGAGCTCAAGATGTCCGTGTTGGTGCTACCGTTGGCTATAGCTGTCTCAAAAAACGACGCGCTTCCATTCGCGCGACTGTCGTTCATGACGGGAGATGATTTCGAGAGATAACCGAATGGATCGCTGTCCGGTACTGATGAGGAGATGGGACCGCCCAAGGATGCTGATACGGCTGTGTCCTGCATCAGTCCGTGCATGGCGGCGGCACTACTGCTGCCGACACGGTTGGTTGAGCGTGGATACAAGCTGAATGCACGCGGCGAAACAACAAGGTCATTGCTTCGAGCATCAAAGGATTGAGAGCGCAGGTTGAAAAATGCGTCGTTGAAGCCGCCACCACCATTGACACTAGTGGATGTTGCAGCAGTGGAGGTGGTGGGAGTGGTCGACGAGCCATTTGCCAGTGGATGGTCGTTGAAGGGATCGTTCTTGTAGTCGGCTGGTGACAGCAGGTCGCTTGGCAACGGTGAAAATGTGTCGTAGGCGGTCGGAGGTGGGTGTAAACTCATCTTTCTCGACAAGATGCTCAGCGGAGATGAACCAGTCTCCGCGGCTGCTGCTGCTGCTGCTTGTGCTGCCGCTGCCGCCGCTGCTTGATGCTGATGATGGTGTGGATGATGTTGCTGCTGCTGCTGCTGATGATGATGATGATGAAGATGATGTGATGGTTGTTGTTGCTGTAGTGGATGCTGTGATTGTTGGGATGATTGTTGCTGTTGCTGTTGCTGTTGCTGTTGCTGAGCTGCTGCTGCTGCTGCTGCTGCTGCTGCTGCCGCGGCCGCTGCAGACGAAGAACCACCCGGAATTGAAGGGTGTACATTCGGTACGATCGAGCCACGCTTGATATGCAAATTCTTCTTTGCCATTTCCGCTTTGAGCACAGAGCCTTTGTCAGTGTCGATCCTTTTGCCGCTTAATACTTCGACGGCTTCCATTGCTTCTAAACGTGTGCGGAATCTTGCAAACCCAATCTAATGTATCATTAAAAAAGTATAGCAAACAAAATTCTGAGTGTGAGCTTTTTGTACCTCAGGTTCTTGTTTTAGTCACTATTTATATAATTACATATAAAACGTTACCATTTGCTTCTTTGCTCCAGCAGAGCCACTGCCAGAGCCACTGCTGGCCGTAGTGGCAGCACTGGCACTAGCAGTATTAACAGCAGCAGCTCCACTGCCGTCTTCGTCTTGATCCTTGCAATGCCATTTCAGGGAAGCGGCTTCAAAGCCGGGCGAGAACGTAAACATGTTTTGAAATTCTCGTTCCAACATATCGTCTGGAAAACCGACGACAAAGATGGTCGTTACATCCTCTGGATTATTACTGCTGATGCCATTCGAAGTGTGTTGCTGAAGCTGTTGTGGCTGTGATGATGGCGGCGGTGAACAGTTGTTGGGAGGAAAGAATGCCGATGATGCTGGAGATGCCGAGAGAGGATGCACAATGCGAAAATCCGTTGGTGCGACCGAGAAGGCCGAGGTACCCATGAGGGATGTTTCAGTTGTCATGAAGAGGAAAAAGAAGAAGAAAAAAAAAAAAGAAAAAAAAGGAGCGTTAAACTTTTTTGAGTTTTTTTTTCCTCGACCCAAAAACCCTATTAGCTCTGCTGGATTAGCTCTTTAACTCCAAGTCGGTCTTTGAACCCACAAATGCCTATTACACTTTTTGGCGGGAATTGCCTGCTCTCTCCAAAAAGAGAGTTACACTCGAGGAAAAAAAGAACACTGTGGAAGCAGACCAGGTGGCTCTGTTGAGTAACATGCCCTTGCAACCATTGTTATGTACAGTTTTACTTTGTGACGCTACGAAGAGTGGAGGTGGTGGTTATGGTTATGGTTATGGTGTAGTAGTAGTAGTAGCAGTAGCAGTAGCAGTAGTAAGGGAAAATAAGGCCTCTTGACTTCAAGCCCGCGGCCAAACGTCATAATTTTTTTTTCTAGAGTTATTCTCTCTCTTCTAGCCGTGGGTGAAACAGACCGGACCAATCGTATTTGATGACACACCCACCCACACACACAGAGAGAGAGAGTGTGTGTGTGTGCTTAATCTTGCTGGCGCTTGTTTTTACCAGTCGCACCAACCCGTTCCTGCTTCTTCGAAGACGTTTTGCCCAGTCCTTTGTACTTGTGGGGATCCTAGTTTTTACAGCACCGTCAGACCTGTGTGGGTGACACATGACACATTCCAATTTGAGTCTCCCCACCTCCCCCTCCCTCCCCTCCCCCTCCCTATCTATGCACTCATTTTTACCTTGCGACTCATCAACGCCCTGGAGCGAGTGCCTTCTCCTCCCTCCCAAAAATGTCCGTGTGCTCCCCGTTCGAACTCATGCCCACACGAGCACACTGCTGCGATGGCCTGCTCACGCGAACACACACCGCACACATGTCGCCGCGCCATCTCGTAGACGTGCTCCTCGCCTTTGTCGTGGCACGCATCGCATGGATACAGTCGACTGCAGCATGGGAAGCGGAACCAGCGCTTGCTCTTGCGGTAATGCTCGCATGTACCTTTGTTGGGCAGCGGCTGGCCCACAACAAGCGCCACGTCCTGACTGTTCTTGTTCTTTTTGCGCTTCAGCACCGCCTTGGAGACAAGTCCCTCGTTCGCTTCAAACCGTTCGCCGTCGTCCTGGCCCACCCTGATGAAGCGGAAGTCGCCCAGTGCCATGGTGGCCTTGGTGGTGCAACCAAAGCAGCCCAAGGTGACGGGCCGGCCGTGCATAGTGAGCTCCACGTTGGTTTCATCCCCCATGCAGGTTATACAAATGCCAGTGTACCAAGAGGGCAGGATGTCAAATGCTAAGCAGCCACTCATTTGCAGTAAGCCGAGCTTATTTGAACTCTGATGCATAAGTTCTAGAAACGTCATACATGCGGTGGTGGTGTCAGCATGCTATGTCTAAAAGATTCCTTTTCTAGCCCGTTTTGGCAGAGTTCAAACCTACCGGAAAAGAACTTGACGCCCATCAGTTGCCTGCACTTTGAGCAGGTCGTCCAGGACTCGTTCTTGGCTTGTTCCTTGGAAGATGGTGTAGCAGTAGCAGCTTGGAGCGGGTCGTTGGGCTGCAGTTTTTCGATATTCTCCATTGTCTTGCAGCGCGCACATTTGACGACGAGATTTAAAGAGACGCAACGAACCAGGGTGGTGTTTTCGAAGCGATAGTTGTACAGATAAATCTCGGTTCCTTTTCGAGCCACTTGCTCTGGTTGCTGTGGTTGCTGTGGTGACGTTGAGCTACCGGATGCCTGCTCCTGCTCTATTTCTACATTGGTCATATTGCTGCTGCTGCTGCTGCCAGGGATCGGGCGATCTTCTGCTGCAGGGGCTCCTGAATGTGTCGGTTCCAAATCAGGCGGTCGTATGAAACTCGGATCGTCCACCACAATCACCCGTTCTCGTTGCTTATCAACAGCATCGAACAGCGACGACTTGCTTGCCTTGTCTCGAGCAGACGATGATCCCTGTTCGGGTTGCCTAGTGACAGCTTCCTCTTCTAACCGTTGTTGTCGTTGTCGCTCTTCTTCTTCTTGGTCGTCCTCATCCACATGCCATGGACGCTGATCCGGAGGATGTCGCAAGATTGTTTCAAGATTCCGGCTTAACCAATTTAGGTTTTGAAACAGTGTTCGTTTTGGCTTCTCCACGTGCTCTGCGAATGCATAAGATATGTCCCTGGAAACATTTCCCCACCCCATAAACAAGTGTCAATTTGCTTTTTTCCTTTTCCTGCTCCTTTCTTTTCTCTCTCTTACCTTGCTTCATCCGCACCAAGTGCTCTATCATCTACTTCGATTGTACAGGGTAACAGAGGGTATTGCAGAGGTACATGGTATTTGACTTTGAGCTCCTTATTGAGTAGTTCCTTGTATGAAAAGTCAGGATCGTCAAGGTTGAGCACCAGCTGGACCACCGTCTCCACGTGATCACTTCTGCACAATCATTTATACTTTAGAGCTCCCTTTTTCTCGATCTGCAACATACACCACACTAAAATAAAACCTACCTTAAAGCCTTGTACGAACCACGGAACCGTGCTTGAAGCTGTTTTAATTCTTTTTCCCGCTTCTGCGTGGCTTCTTCCAATTGCATCGACGTAAAGAATGGTACAGCTGACGCATCCAGCTTCTTGCGGGATGAGTGTGCTTGTGGTGGTGGTGATGACGAAGATGATGACGATGACGATGACAAAGTCGAGGATAACGAGGGCGATAGTGGAACCGCAGAAGAGGATGACGATGAATGAGCATTGATTTTCTTTTTTGCAGCAGCTGTAGCGGTAGCAGCAGCGACGAAATCGCTTGGAAGTTCAGGTGCAATCAAGGACTTTTCTTCTTCTTCTTCTTCTTCCTCTGGCTTCGGTTTTGGTGCTGATGAAACGAACCGCATCGTCGTTGCAGGTTCTTGTTGGAGCAATGTTTCCATGTTCTTGTCGAGCCAGCCCATCTGTCGAACTAGTGTAGCAGGTGTTTGCTTTGCATATGCTTCAAATCCCTTTTCGAGGTTGCTGTAAGAAACAGATGTTGTCAGCCTTATTAACTCTCCATAGCTATTAATCCCTTCCTCCCTCCTTCGTTCTCTTTCTCTCCTTGAATGTTTAATGAAGCTTACAATGCAAATCCTTTAGGAATATCAGCATTCATAACAATCACAGAACACGCTTGTTTGGGATATTTTGCTGGTACCCTGAGCTGTAGTTGGAGCAGGGCGAGTTCGAAAGGAAAGTCGGGATCGCTTGGTGGAAATGCAAGTCTAACAACCGTACATTCATCATTCTCGCTAACCAAGTACGAACAGTTAATCTCTCATTGTTTACAGCACTTGTACACACAGTCACCCAAGCATCTCTTCTGAATACAAGAAACACCGTAAACACTATCTTTTACCTCACTCTTTTGAACGTCGATCGGTAGCGTCGTTCGAGTTGAGCCAGTTCAGTGTTTTTATTTCGTGCAACCTGAATGTTTTAAAAAAGACAACGGTGTGTGTATATAAGTACGTAAAAGTTTCTGAAAAAAGTGATTTGAAGAATCTATTTCAAACATTACCGATGTCACCGGTCTTGACAGTGTTCTTTTCGAATCTGCCATTGGTTGTACCTATGAAGGAGCTATAAGTCAAGTCAGTGAAGCCCGCTTATATATATAGACGTAATACGCGGAGCAGAAATAGAATTTTGCCATTTTGCTGCGGCACTACCGCAGCAAGTCGTATTGTAGGGTTGGTGGAGTTTCCCCCCTGACGCTTCTCTTCTATGGGATATGAATATGGGAAAAACGTAAAGCACCAGGTTATATACTAACCATCACTATGTGCCGCTGCTGTTTATTTGACCAGTGCTGGGCGGGTTATACAATGATCAAGTCAAAGCTTCGTGTTTATACAAGAAACTGCAGCAGGCAGTTTGTAGTAAAACGTAGAAAGAAGAGGCCGGCAGCATCTTGTGATTGTTATCGTACTCGTGGGTTACCCTCAAAGGTTCTACAACTGTAGGGCTTTGTTTAGCGATTGTTTCTATTGGAGCTCATTGTTACTAATCTTTTAAGCTTGGTATGGAGCTGTTAAACAATTTTAGCAACTGGTGGAGGTGTAGCTTGCAGGATCAGACCCTTTATACATGACGGTCTAAATACAAAACATATATTCCAATATTAGTGCTGTTTTGGCTACTATCGTAAGGGTAAGGCAATGATAGAGACACGAGCATTGTTGCTGTAGTGAAAAAGAGAGTAATGGTAGCTACCATTATCTAGAGTGCGCTTCTGGTGCTATTGCTGTTGCTGATAATGCTTCCTTGTTCCCTATTTTTGGAAGGTAGCATGTTATTCTCAAGTATCTTGTCTAATATTCAACCCTAGCGTATATAGCCCATTATATACCATGGAAAATTCGAGTATACATCAGGAGAGAGAGAGACAATGCTTTGTAGCTATGATTCCAATATTAAGAAACCGCCACCTCTTTTGCATTACAGTGGTGCTTCCTTATATGGAACATTACAACAGTCACTTACAAAAGGCTGCATTTTTGCCGAACTTTTTTTTTCTTCGGTTTCAAGCAAAAGGCACTCTTGCTCGTTCAAAACAAACAATGCCCTCTGAGGTCAAAGGACAGGTAAAAGTCAAGGAAATGACGCATTGCGACATTTGATCCGGTCAAGTTAACAAAGTATGCCGGAATTAATTTTTGCTCAACTAGGCCGCCGAGAAGAGAGACGAAGTAGCTGTCAACTCTAATAATAAAGAGACACTCGACGACTTTTCAACAACGTAAAGAGGAAACAGACAAGCGTTTTATTTTTAGGTTTGAAAGTACTAACATGTTATTAGTAGTACAAAGCGTCGATTCGATGATATCGAGTACGGCAACGTTGAAGACGACGATGAAGAAGAAGAAGAAGAACTCGACGAGTTTGGTCGAGTAAAACGTCGACGACAAAAGTTTCGATCTGAACGAACAATCAATACAGATACTGGTACCACAGCTGTTGCTGCTGGTACTGCTACTGAGAAAGAAGAAGGAGAAGAAGAAGAAGAAGAAGAAGAACGCTACCGTCGAAGCAACCGACGATATTCAGACGACGACGATGATAATATTGATGACAACGACGATGACTACCACAATTATCACCGCTCACGCTATTCTCGCCGATATTCTTCACCACATTACCGCCGCCGCCGTCGCAGCAGTAGTAGTAGCAGCCGGCGCCATCATCGATCATCCCATCACTATAGATCCGACTCAGAGAGCGCGGATGAAGGATATAGCCGTCGAAGAAGACGATCTCATCACCGAGCGTACCCGGATAACAGAAATGTAAGTGGGAAGATGTAGATAGTAGAGGAAAGAGTAATGCAAAGAGTTTTCTTTCTTCCCTTTATCGCTTCAGTGGGATACTTATTATTTTGACTCATGTCCCTGTTTTTAGCCCTATGATGCCGCGGCAAGATACATTGATACCGAGTTTTTCCCCACAAAGATCTACATTGGCGATCTTCATGGTGTATCGCAAGACGAATTAGAACGTATATTCGGCCGTTATGGCCCTATCCGTCAAGTAAAGATGGTGGAAAACAAAGAGTGAGTTTTATTGAAATGTGTGGAGAACTACGTATGATAATATTTTTTGTGCGATTAATAACAACGATGTGCTGTAATTGCAGCTACGCTTTTGTGACCTATGACGATCGAGAAAGTGCAGTGGCAGCTATTCAAAGTATGCATGGCGCTTTGCTAGGCTCACGCCATATCAAAGGTAGGTCTTTTCACTACATTTTTTTTTGACAAAAACTGGGAACTCATTTGGGGTCTTTTTTTCCCCTAAATATAGTCAATCGAGCGAAAATTCCAGAACGTAACCAAGTTGGGTTTGGCAATGTGCCTTGGACAGATGAGGGTAAGTAATAAAGCTGGAGAGCTGCAAAACGTATAGAGTATGTAATTTATTGGTTTGTCACTGGATAGACGGGAACCTTGCCAAAGAGGAGATGCGGAGCTATCCTGTCAGCCGTGAGATATCACCATTATTTGGGTCAGGTATGATGTTTGTTTCTATTGAAATTGGCGAGAGCATCTTTTCAAGCGCACGTAAAAGGCTCACGTCATGTGCGTTTCTAGATAAGCATACCCCGCCACCAACTGGTCGAACGTTGACTAGCTATGACGATCTTTGAAAAAAGCTATGATTAGTTGGACGAAGGACAGGACTTGGAGGAGCATAATGTACACTTCTTTACACAAAAGCATTCATCATACTTATATACATTTTTTCTGCATTCATATTTACACATCTTCCTTTTCTGTTCCCTTCATACGAGAGTTAAGACCGGAATAAAATTGGAGGTTTATATTACATTTTAATCACAATTACTTGTACTGTTGTCTTTTATTCAATAATGCAACAGTGACATGGTTTTGTTTGTCAGGCAGGGTCAACCTTCGAGGTAATCGTCCAAACGTTGGCGATATTGTCGCGCTCTCTCCTTGCACCATCTCAAGATACTGCTGTTCATCATACCGTTTCAATGCAGCCCAGGATGGATTCAGGAATTTCAGATGTTTCTTGAGAACTGTAAGTTTATCTAACAAAAAATGGTGCAGTCCGTATAATCAGTACAAACGTGTATGTACAGATAGCAAGAGTCATTACAAATAGATATGTACCTTCCTGCACATCCTGTGCCACGATACCATGCAACGGCTTGTCAGGAGCAGGCAGAGTTCCTTTTGTTCCTTGCCGCAAAGGTGCCTTGCCCTTGACTAGGCGGCATATGTTTCGTGCGATACAGACGCCAGCCAATGTGGCTGCATAGCCAGTCTTTTCCTCCACGACGTTGGTCACGTCACCACCAGCAAAAAGGTGACGGTATTTCCAATGTTCGATTTGTAGAGTGGGCTTGACTTGGATGTGGCCCCACCCGTCAACGCAGGTATCCAGAAGCGGGTCGTTGGTTGCGTTCCGTAAAAGCCCACTGTGTGGACGTGTACCTGTGGCCATAAAAACCTTGTCATAAGCATTGTATTCTCGTCCGCTGGATCCGACATATCTGCTGCCTGCGCCTCCATCCGTAATGTCGATGATACGCTCGTTGCATACGACTTCGACGTCTAATTCTTCGGTCAAGTACGTCATTGCTTTCACTTGTTGACCAGCATCACTTCTGCTCAGCAGAGCAGAGAGTGATTCCACGAGCGTCACTTGCTTCTTTGGATATTGCCCTGGAAAGGTACTGGATGCGATTTCTGCGGCAAGCTCACAACCAACAAGTCCTCCACCTGTGCATGAATAAGTTGGGGTTAGGATTTTTTCAATTAACCTGATATTGTTTGTGTAATGATTATGCACGTATAGATTATAACCATTACCGACAATGAGAACCCGCTTAGCCTTGACAAGCTCCGAATTGACCTGATCCAAACCGAACAGCCGGTATAACGATGATACATCTGTGGATTTTAACTCGGAGGTGTACGAGCTTCCAGTGGCAATTACAAGATAGTCAAAGAATATCTAACAATATGGTATACAGTGATCAGCATCTTGGCCATTTCAATCTGCACATATAACAAACAACTTACAGTTTCATCGTTCACTGTGACGGATCGTGCATCATGCCCGATATCCTCTGCGTATCCTATAATCACCTTGCCATTTTGTACATATGCGTCATGGCGAACGCGCATTGAACTTGATCCTTCTGGATGAACAATCCGTTTTACAATGCCTGGAGTATACTCGAACGAGTCTGTTTTTAGAGTCAATATTAGTAACGTATCACCGACCGGTCCTTGTTCATGTTAGTTTTGCTAGTATGTGAGGCTTACTACAATGTCTTACAATCATCACAATGCAAGTTGCTGCACACACTAGCTGTGCCACAAATACTAAATAAACAAACAAATATACCTTTTGTATCAATAAGAGTAATGTGGAATAATGACATTCGATCCAAAATAGATGCAACTGTAAATCCCTATAGTAACAGCGTTGGATCAGAAAAGAAGAAGGGTTTCTATTGTACTACGGTAATTTGATCGAGCTTATTATTTACTGTGAAGCCACCACCGATAATCATTACACGGATTCGTCGGTCGTTTCTGTTGCGAGCGTCCGGCGACGGCGGTGATGCTGCTGTGCTTCTGCATAGTGTAGACTTTAACAATTGTTTCGCTCAAGATTAGGGGAAAAAAAAGAATTTTCATCATTACAACGTACTTTAATATACTCATATTCTTCACACGAGAAAACTCATCCAGTTTCAATGTCTATAAAAATGTATAGAAAACAAGCAGTTTATCATCTAGCCTCTTTTTTTATCATCTGATATACGAGAAATATATACCAGTGTGGCGAGAACTTGCTGTTCCGTGTCCTTGAGGATTTCGGCGGCGTCTTTATTACTTAAAATACACCAGGACAAAGCATTGATGTCTTCAAGTACTTGCTCGCTCGTAGTAACGTCTTTTAATTTTAGTTTGGCTCTGGGTGCCAAGAATGTGTCATAGACCCTTAACATCCAACAAGGTAGTATAAAAAACGATTTGCTATGGTGGTTAATAATCCTTCCGTTTGTACTACTACGACATGTATCATGGAAAATTCTACGGAATGGGATCGCTAATAACTGGCAGTTATGCGGAGGGATTGTCATTATTACCTGTGGAGCATAGCTTCTACCTTTTTAGACTCGTTTTCGTGTCGTAGCTGTGACATGGCCTCAACAAACAGCAGGTTATATTCTAGATGGTGTGTATGGTTGCTCCGTAAAAATGACTCGAATGAATTTAATAATTTGGGATCTGATACAACATTCTGTATAGGAGATATCATTGTATGATAACAAGGTAGAATACACGAAAAACGGTAAAAGGGGAAAGAAGAGAGAGAGAGAGAGAAGCGCAGAAAAGTAATAGGCAAAGGCGTTTGATCATGCTTAGCTATAAGCTGGTCGCCTTCTTTTTTGTTCTATGCAAGGTCCGTAGCCAATCACGAACAAAATTTTCCAAACAGCTATGCATGGAACTTCATAAAGCCGGCTATCTTCAACCTTTTACCGAGTATCGAGTCTGAAACTTGTCTATATCTCATCTCAAACTTTTTTGTTTCGTATGTGCTACGTATTGTTAGAAAATAAGAAATTTTACATAAAGTCATGGGAAATAATGGATATGATAATAACCAATCTTGATGATTTTTAATACTAATCGTACCCTGCAAATATATCCTTTTGGGAACGTAATTTTTTTTTCAAATTCTGAACCGGTAATCAAGGCGATTGCTTCCTTTATGCTTGGTGGTCTTGTAATAGTTAGTTTTCTCCGCGTCTGTCATGGCGTTCCATTTCTTTTCACGGTACTTGTTGGTAAGCGAGTACCGTAGGCGTTGCGAAATAAATAGACCAATTGCTACGACGTTGAGGATAATACAGACGACGTTGCCAACCGGATATCTTGGCGCATCCGCTGCCCCTGTAATAATCATGGCAGATTAGAAACCACTGTTGCCGAATGCATACCTCTTGCTTTACCGCTAACATGTTTGTTGTGTATAGGAGAGAGGATATATGTACGTACTATAAATTTGGCTGCCCGGCACGCCGTTCAAATTGGCAGCTCCAATGATTGCTCCAAGGGCAATGGCACGTTTTCCTTGAGGGGCTAAATTCGAAGACATATACGCTAATAGATTCACACAGATGAAGTCCAAACAGTTTTTTAGCGGATCCGAGCTTCGCTTGTTTTCGATATAGATGCTCTTCATTGACGAAGTGATAAGAATCAATAAACTGGATTTACCAATATGCATGCCATGCCAACTTGGTGACGAAGCTGTCACCGTAGCTGCAGCAAATAACGACCAGCGACTGGTATCAGCAGGTAGAGCGCGTAAAGTAACATATCCAATTGTTTCCCAAATGACGCCAATAAGCGCATGCAAGGCAACTTCGCCATACTTGTCGGAGCTGTATGCAATCAGGATGGAGAATACAAGGCCACCGAGATACGACGGCATAGTAAGCAAGTTGGCCGTAGTTACTGGGAAGCCAGCGTCACGTATAATTGATGGCAAGTAGGTATTGATTGGCGTGTTTGTCATCATACTGTTCAAAAGTAAAGTTATAGATCATTTTGTGGGTTACTTGAGCAAGTGAACATTGCATAGTCGTATAAAAAGTAAGGAGAGGAGGAGCTCGTGAAGCATACCCAACAAATGTCGTGATCAAGTGGGTCCAAAGCTTGGTATCCTTGAGAGCTTCCTTGATATCGTCCCAGGTAATAGGTAGATCTTGTTCAGTCTTGCTCAAATCATCGCGAATAACACGCGTCACGGCAATCTTGGCTTCTCGCTCTGTAAACCATCCTTTCTTTCCGCGGAGCCTTCCTTGAGTGCTCAGGGCGTTTTTGGGTATATAAAAGCTAAATAGTAGTTTTGTAGAGTTTGTATCAACATATGTAATCAACTCCAGTAGTAGTAGCATTGAAGGTTCTGTTATAAGTACATGCGACAGTTCTATATCTTACAAGGCAATAATTCCAACAATGTGTGTAAAGATTCCATCGATCAAGAAGAGCCACTTCCAGCCCTCAAGGCCCCCAACGCCACGCAAGCGAAAAATACCTATAAAATATTAGGTAAACACGTTAGTATTCATTAAACTTATCGCCAAATAGAATATTATAGACTCGTCAGTAGAGGACAATGTTTTTGGCCTAGAAGTGACGACTTTACCAAAAGATATAAGGCCAGAGAACGCCGATGCTACTGCTTGGATTCCCCAGAACATAGCTAGCCTCGTCGCTAATTCGTTTGTCTTGTACCAAGAACTCAAGAACATAAGGCACGAAGGTATAAACCCGGCTTCCGTTACGGCGATAAGCACACGAACAGTCATGTAGCTACCATAGTTCTGGTAATAAAGAAGGTACATATATAAACTTTGTTAAATATGAGCAGCTCATATGAAAGATTCGGCAGCAGTCTATACAGAAAATGTAAGCAATGAAAGAGTGATATTGATACGTTAAATTTACATGTATAAGTGCATGTGCCCATGTGACAATTGCCCAAGAGTTCATTAGAATAGGAAGCCAGCGGTACGCGCCAATCTTTTTGGCAATAAAGTTAGACGGCAAAGTAAATACTGTGAACAAAATAGAGTAAGCAAGAATGGCATTGTTGACACCATCGTTGGTGAAGCCAAGATCATCAGCTAAATGGTCCGAGATGGCATTTGCTTTTAAAAATAGATTGGGTAATTAGTGTTATTAGTTTAGTTGTAATTTCTTGATGATAGCTTTTTTCGTAGCAGAATGTGCTCAAAACGTTATTAGGCTTACAGTGGTTGGTTCGATCCATGTTCAAAACAAACGCCATGAGAAGTATAAACGGTAAAAGATAGAAATCAATCTTTCGGCGTACTTTTATTTCTTCTTCTTCGGTCCATTCCAAGGTCTCGTCATATCCCTCTAAACTCTTAAGGTCCGAGCCATCGTCGAATTCTGCAGCGCCATACGCCGTCGAAATTGAGCTCTTGGTATCAGTCTGTTTATCGTAAATTGCGACCTTGTTGATTTCGTTGTCTTGAAGGGGTCCTTCTTTTCTTTTCTTGATTTCGCTCATCTTAATGCAGCAGCGGTGGTATGTAGTGGAAATTTTTTTTGTCAGGAGGGCTTTGGTATATGTGATGGCAATATGTAGCAGTAGAGCACGGGACCTGCCGGTGTCGAGGTTATGGAGGGGTGAGGTAGTGAGTAGCTGTTGACAAGCTGACCTTGGTGCTGTAATGCTTATAGTCATTGTGTTCATCAAAAAAATTCAACATTTATATGGGCTTGGTTTATGGGTTTAGCGTTTATGCGAAGATGGTGCAATCTC